>NC_089035.1:37700833-38069166 GCF_034140825.1 Oryza sativa Japonica Group
TGATAAAGTTTGATAAAGTTTATTTTAACAATAAAGTAAATAAAATTTAACTATATTACTCCCTCTAGGTCTTTTAATGACATTGGCTAGTTTGAACTAGCCAGCGTCATATATACGAAGATTATGGTGGTATAAATTTAGTTAGTTTTATTTCAATAATAAAAGGAACTAAGCGAACACTCTTTGTTTAACTTATGATATTCTATCAAGCCCATTCAAACAATGATATTATAACGAAACACTTCTCTATCTCTGCTATTATAAAAATTAAAGATGTTTTAACCGGTATTTTGGTATATCATCCATGTTTGAGTCATTTTTTAACTTCCTTCGCTTTTAGAAATACATATATGTGTTTGAGTTAGAATTTAAGCTCATTTGCTTTTGAAAATACAAAAGAAGTCGTACAAGAAATCTCTTTTAGAAAATACCCGCATACTAACTTAAGATAAAAATCGGACTCCTAATTGTAGCTCGTGATTTTCTAAAAGAAAAATCCAAGCAAATTCCTACCGTGAATTTTATCCTTTCTAAACCGTATAACAATAATAAGGTTAAAATAGTATTCACCCGTTGCAACGCATGTGTATTTTTTTATACTAAAAATGCTCGTGCATTGCAACGGGTAAAAGCTATTTTAATCTTATTATTGTTATATGGTTTAGCTAGGATGAAATTCACTATGGGAATTCACTTGGATTTTTTTTAGAAAATCATGAGCTACAGTTAGGAGTCTGGCTTTCATCTCAAGTTAGCATGCAAGTTGTTTTAAAGAAATTTCTTATACGACTTCTTTTGTATTTCCAAAAGCAAACGAACTTAAAATCCGACTCAAACACAGATCTATATTTCCAAAAGCGAATGAATTTAAAAACCTACTTAAATACGGGTGACGTACCAAAATACCGACCGGTAAATTTTTTTTCAATTTTTATAATAGCAGAGATTGTAAATCCTATCTTAGTATAAAGTTATCCCCCACTAACTCCTTAAGCTTAACATGCAAAGATGCCACATCATCATCCACTAATTAACAAAATGCTACATCATCATCCACTAACAATCATCACATTTAAACATCATGCAAACATGCTATATCTTTATAGTTTTTATAATTTAAGAGCTTTTCAAATACAAATATGTTAAATTATCATCCAATATAATTCACATAATGTTTCAATGTATATCTTTATTATGTTTTATGATATCCTATATACTTATATAGTTCATCCTTAATTAGTTAGTGCTTAAATGATTAATCTATGGTCCAAATTATCTTTCTCCTTTTTTCCTCTAATTAAGTCATATCACATCAATTGTTTTTAGCCTTTAGATGATTAATCTACGGTCCAAACTATCTTTCTGCTTTTCTTTTTCCATAAAGTCATGCCACCTTACTTTTTACGTTTGAATCAACATTCTACATACTATTTAAATTTAAATTATCATAAACCATATTAATTTACTTAATTTGATGTTATCTAACTATCTTGCACGTTATTTTTTTATTGTTATCATACTAAATTTCCGCAGCAATGCGCGGGGTTTCACCTAGTATCTCAATGTTCACACCACAACACATTCAGAGACAAACATCCACCAGGTGCCCCCATGAGCGGAAACTCTAATGGGCGATCGATCGCCCATCCCATCGGGTAGCAATCGCCCCGCGCCCCCTCCCCCCTCTCTCCCTTCACCTGGTTTCCATTTTTTTCACCGCATTACTTTTCTATTTTAGTAAATTTATGCATCTAAAGTTTATACACCTTAAGTTTACACATCTAAAGTTTAGAGACCCAAAGTTTATAAGTCAAAAATTTATGTATCCAATTCAAATTTGAATTTGAATTCAAATATTTTTTTTTATATATAGTATTTTTATACATCTAAAGTTTATAGACCTAAAGTTTATAGACCTAAAGTTTATAAGTCAAAAGTTTATATACCCGTTTCAAATTTGAATTTGAATTATATCCAATTCAAATTTTAATTTGAATTCAAATAGTTTCTATATATAGTATTTCTATACATCTAAAGTTTATACACCTAAAGTTTATAGATCCAAAGTTTATAAGTCAAAAGTTTACATACCCGATTCAAATTTGAATTTAAATTCAATTTAAATTTGAATTCAAATTTTATAGACCTAAAGTTTATAAACTTTTTTTATATATATAGTATTTCTATACATCTAAAGTTTATACACCTAAAGTTTATACACCTAAAGTTTATAAGTCAAAAGTTTATATACCCGTTTCAAATTTGAATTTGAATTATATCTGATTCAATTTTGAATTTGAATTCAAATATTTTCTATATATAGTATTTCTATACATCTAAAGTTTATACACCTACAATTTATAGATCCAAAGTTTATAAGTCAAAAGTTTACATACCCGATTCAAATTTTTTATATATAGTATTTCTATACATAAATTTTTCTAACTTTTGTTTTTTTAAAAAAAATTAGTGGTGTACTGTAATAGGAAGAGAAGAAGGGAAGAAGGAAGGGGAGAAGTAGGAGGAGGTACGTATTGCCTATAGGCGGAGGGGTGGTGGCGGATGAGTCGAACATGGAAGGATCCGAGCCGTCTGCCCAATTTAATGGAAGCTTCCAAGCGCAACCGCCGAATCCTCCTCCATCTTCGGCCAGCATAGCTCCTGCCTGGCCACCCCCAGGTTTGCTCTCGCGGCTCTTCCCTCACCGGTGCGCCGCACCGTCCACCGCCCGCCGGAGTCGCCGTCGTCGCCGCCGAGAAGAGGGACGCAGCTGCCGTGCGCGGCCGAGTGGATGTGGTGTGAGGCGGTGAGGTGGAGGGAACACGGGGAGCTGGGCGCACGGCGCTTCGAGACCGCCGCCCGGGCGCGCCGCACCGCCTCGCTCGCGCTCTCCAACCGCAAGGAGTTCACCACCCCGCACAACGGCGCCATCAACTCCCTCCAGGTCCACCCCCTTCTTCCCCCTCACTCCCCTTTTCCTTCTCTCACCTTAGAGGCTTAGATCAATTTGATTTGTACACCCCCGTAGATGGAATCTTGGCGTATTTGATGTGCAATGTGTGAGTCGCTCCCGCTGGTGTTTTGTAATTTCACAATATGGTCAGGTTGATTTGACAGAGCGGCGGTACCTACTCGCTGGCGCATCGGATGGATCAGCCGCTATATTCGATGTGCAGAATGCAACCGAATACGAAGCCGGGTTCATTGCCAAGCACAGGAGCATTCTGCTTGTGGACAAGCAGCATGAAAATGGCCACAAGTTCGTGGTATCGATGGCCGTATGGTATCCTGTGGACACTGGGCTGTTCGTGACAGCTTCTTTTGATCAGTATGTCAAAGTGTGGGATACTAATTCGACTCAAGTATGCATTCATCTGCTTTGTGGATTGCTTATTTTTCTTTTCTCTTGCCTCCTTTGGTGGTGGCAACGGTGTGATCCTGATGTTCTGATTTTTGCCTTGGCTTTCTTTTCCTAGGTCGTAATGGATTTTAAGATGCCTGGAAAAGTGTATAGCGCAGCAATGTCCCCAATTGCAACAACACATATGCTGATCGCTACTGGAAGTGCGGATGTTCAGGTCCATTTATGTGACATTGCTTCTGGAGCCTTTACCCACACGTTGTCCGGTCATCGTGGTTAGTTTCTTACTTCTAGTGCAGTGATGAAAATATGCTTGCTTTGTTTGTATGGTTACCACCTTATCCTTGGTATCTGACATGTCAGATGGTATCATGTCTTTGGAGTGGTCTACTTCAAGTGAGTGGATTTTGATGAGCGGTGGTTGTGATGGAGCAATACGATTTTGGGACATAAGACGAGCTGGATGCTTTCTTGTTCTTGATCAGTCACGGTCTCAACTAGGAAGGCGGCCTCCTTTTCTTGAGGGCACCTCAGATAAGATATGGTCACCATTATCCATCACTTACATTTGTTTTCAGAATATTTGGTTGCAATGCTAAAGCTGGACTTCCACTATTATTTTCTGCAAAAGCTTCAAAAATGTTACAGCTTCAAGTAAAATATTATGGCTGTAATGCTAGATCAATACAGTCAGCCTTCAAGTAAAAGCTGATTTCTGCGGCTATTAATTTATAGGTTTGTCTCACATATTAGTGTCAGTATATAGGTGCTATGGTATGTTTAGTGCTCCAATTCTTACAATATAAGGTCTGCATACATTGTTTCTTGTTGATTGTTGTGTCCTAGAAATGACGCGCAAACTCAGCCTTCCACTCTAGTTGTGCAAATGATCAATGTATTCATTTTTAATTTTGACCAGGATCCTTTGAACTCTTTACAACCTTCATCTTCTTCAAAGATTTACTCTGCACAGCAGAGGACAGGCAAGAGTAAGAAACAGTCACACAAATTGCACAAAAGTCAAATCCCTGGACATGGACATATCCAACAGAGATTGCACCCTGGTTTGTCTTCTAGTCAAAATTGTGCAACGGCACATTATGGTGCTGTTACAGGATTAAGAACAACTACAGATGGGATGTACCTTCTTAGCTCAGGTTGATTGAATTTAATTGCTATTTCTATGAGCATTCGATTGCTATTGCTTGAAAGGAATTATTGTCTATGGCTATCTTCTTGTTATGCCTGTATGCAGTATGCATTAATGATTGTTATCCTCTCTCTTCAGGTTCTGATTCTCGCTTAAGACTTTGGGATATTGATTCAGGCTGCAATACTTTGGTCAATTTTGAAGCTATGCGATTACAGACTAGCAAACCGCTACAATTAGCTGTCACTGAGGATCCATCACTTGTATTCATCCCATGCATGGCAAGCATTAAGGTGTGTTGTCATTTTTTAGCTTCTCAGTTTGGACGCTGAATTTTAGACTTCACCTTGTGTTGCCATATTCATGTAGGCGTACAATTTATGGTCTGGTATGACATTTCAAACATTCCGGGGGCACTATGAACCTGTTAATTGCTGCTACTGTAGTGCACAAGAACAAGTAAGTCTTCCCTGTACTCCTATCCTCTGTTAACCCTGAATGTTCCCGCATCAATACCACTGCTGAGTCTTTTGGAATCCAGGAGCTTTATACTGGCAGCAATGACATGCAAATTCTTGTGTGGTCTCCATCAACTCCAGCGTTTACTGAAATGGTATATTTTCTATTTCTTGTTATCATATATCTTTCTGTAGAATTTTCCTATATCCTATCAAATTCAAATTTCTTAGGAGTAGTCGGGCATATTAGGATATTATCGCATAAGCTTTTTTAGGCATTTGATTGTTAGCACTTCTAAGCCTCTGCAAGAAGATGATGGCAAGAGGCAAACGGATTTTGTAGTCGATGACGATAACTGGAGCGACTGAGAATTATTCATGAGGCAAACGGATTTTGTAGTCGATGAGGATAACTTGAGCGACTAAGAATTATGCATGTATAGTTGTATTATACACTGAACATTGAGCGACTAAGAATTATGCATGTATAGTTGTATTATACACTGAACATTGACATTAGGGATGTTAACAGGCCACGTTTTTTTTTCTTTTTTTCTTTTTTTAAGGGGAGCCACGTTTATTACTACTGTACAGTACTTCATCCTGCAGTTTCACCCGAAATATCACTTTGATAAAGACAGCTAAGTGAAATGTAAATATGCCAGATTCTCTCTCCGATAATGAAAATGCTCCTATGTGTTTACCCAACTGTTATGATATCATGTTAACAAAGATACATCAGATCTCTTTATCTGGTAAGGAGCAAGGACAGAAATGCTCCTATGTCGTAGGGTCGTGCTCCCTACGAGAACTTGAGCACAGCAGCGAAGAAATGCCTCAACACGTTGCTGTTGATTTGTTTAAAAAAGCTTCGACAGCCTAACAACTCAACAATCCTTAAAAAGAGATGAAGCAACAAGGCTGTATGACTTCCAAAACTTAAACAGCGATGCATGAAATTCCACCTAATATCGTGCAGTTTTTCAGCTGCATCAATAATATGTTTAAGGAAATGAATAAGAATAGCTATCAATTATAATTACAATTACAATTACAATTACAACAGATTTAGCGAATCTGGATCGCCAAAGGCACTTATTGCACTTATTTCAGACTAATGTCGAGGAAGAATCGCATGGAGTGACAGTATTTTCTATTTTCAAACCAACCTGCAATGAATTGCTGGTCCCAAAACGCAGAGAACCTCGCAGCTCAGGTAAAGCTTCAGTCCATAAGGCTATACAGCTCTGTCGGGAGTTCCAAAGATAATCAGTTATATTGCAAGCACATTGCAAGAAGTCAATACATACAACCCAAAATGGACACGGTGATCAGAATAACAGTAGAGGAAAGAAACGGATGAAACATACCACAGCATGCAACAGTTTATTGTGTAGATGGACACATGCAGATTTTCCTGATATGCAAGGAGATTCCTCAAGTGTGCTCTTGTTTCTTAGATCCTCTGACACCGGATAATGCCTGCAGCACCTCCATAGCACAACCATTTCTCGCTACCTTTATTCATGTTCCATCTCAACCGATGCAATGCTACAGCTTTAGGAGGAAAGACCTCAAAATTTTCAGGGGATTCACTACCCCTGCTGGTGCTTGTGTCAAAATTCTCTTGCATTGAAGGAGCAGCTAAAACTATGGCACCGGTTTCTTGTCCTTCATCAGGTTCATCTTGTTGACCATCTCTGATGCTCGGATTTATAGCACCATTGTATTCTGTATGGTGGTTAAGCAGGCATGTCAGGTACAAGCAAAATGATACAAGTTGCAGGTGACAGAGATTACCTGAGTTGGTAAGAAGTTTCCCTTCTTCTATAACATGCAATTGAGCTACATCTTTGCAAGTTTTAGTAGCCCGTTTGGTCCCCAGAGGAACATTTGACAAAGGAGAGTTTGGTAATGCGATACCAATTTTAATGGTTGTTCCCTCCTCTGATAATGAACCACAAAGAAAATATGGTACACGGTTCCTCCCAGGTTCCTTTTCCCAGAATCTCGGAGTAAGCTACAGTAAGTTGAATATTTCTTTAGCAATGTTATAGAGAATCACAATAGCATGCATAAATCAATAGTATATGTGCTGTTTAGTTTACCTCAAAGCAAACAGCAGTTCCATCAGCCACACAATAAGCCGCATAGCCTGGATATCAGCAAAACAAAATTACAAATTCATGAATTATCATGAATATTTGACATTTTTACTCTGCTCACATGTGGGGAACTAAATATTGATATAGGCTATAACCAATATTCCGATACTTGACATCTACTATGGTTGGACATGAGGTGAAATGCACCTGTAATTTCTGAGGCATGGACACTCCAGATCAAATATTCAGACAATTGATAGGTAGAAACACCCTGAGTTTTCGTTCCAACAAATGGCCTTCCAGTAAAAGGAACATCATTTGCGATTCTTGACAAGCTAACGAACTTTAATGTGCCATCTTCCAATGATATGACAACACCTCTGAACACAAAGATAAAAATATAACAGTTAACATTACCATTCTAGTAAACAAAAGGGTATGTCTGGCCTATATACACACAATATCACCATGAATGAAACAATGTGGTCTATGTAATCACGTCTACTTTGATCCAGTTATACATCAAGACCATGTCCAGCGAAGGAAGCTTGCATATTTAGAAGGTACGTGGGCAAATACAAACATTTATATTAATAATTATGTAAACAAGTGCAAATAGAGTGTTTGCAAAAAAAAAAGTGCAAGTAGAATTGCTTAAAAAAATTCTGATGATTTAATGGAACAAATTATATAAACAAAGACAATATCCACCTTAGCACACAATAACAGAGAAGTACAGGTCCTATGAACCACGGGCTAAGAACATAAATTACATGACTAAAACAATTGTCAATAGCAAATATGGTTTCTAGTATGTGTTCCAACATTAATGAAAACATACATCTCCATTTAAAATTAGTGCAGTGTTTCAAAGACAAGGAAAACAGCGTAAACACCATGTTAGTGAAGAAAAATCTTGTGTAATGAAGAAAAACAAGTACATTTAGTGCTTAACAAATATTACCTTGCATCCTTCAACCATTGAAGACTTATTACGGCCCTTGGAGCAGTAGTTAACTCCCAAAGATGACGATATGGATCTCTGCAGCAAAGAAATCTTATGAGATGCACTAAAATTCCCAAATTTACAAAACAAAAACAGTAGAAAACAACAGCAAATCCAAGGCGGCTGTGACAGGTAGTGATTTAACCATAACAATCAATATATCTATTAGACAAACATACTGCAGCTTCTAGAACAAGTTTCTTAGCGCCCATTGAAAAATTAAAGAAAAAAACCGTATATCGCACTGGATTCATAAAGAAACTCCTACTGACATCATTGGTCCATGTGATAATAACATATTCTGCATATCGTGCCTATCTTTTGTTTGTTAACTCGGAATTTTTACCATTAGGAAACAAACAGAAACAAATATGAATGGTTCAGAAATTGGTGGGTGCCACGAATTCAGAGAGGAAGGGGGAGAGACTACCCTCAATGTTAAGACCTCTGAGGACCCATACATAATATTAGAAATTCATGCAGGATAGGAGAGTAGTTTGAAAGATGCTTTAAACATTGCTTCAGTTCACAACAAGGCCAACACCTACCTTAAATCCCAGAATTTCAGACCATCCTCTCCAGCAGTGACAAAGGTATTCACGTTTTCCTTACTGACAGAATGACAAGAGTCAAAACTCAAAAATTATCTTTTGGAATAGACCAGAAGTAACAGTACAACTGGCTACCTCACAGATGGTGCCCACGACACGGTTCTGATGGGAGCAGATTCAGCAGTTACACACATAAAAGGTTTTGAACCTGTTTATCAACAGAACGCATGATTTAGTTTTGTTTGCAAACAGAACAGAATAAGAAATGCGAAGATTTGGGAACTCCAGTAACTTGCTTTTAAACCAATAAAGCAGTTCTACAGTCAGACATGTTGTCAGGCAAAGTGTAAATGATAACTGATAAGAGTGACGTCGTTGGCAAAACTATCTAAATACCTTGAAATGACAGGTTTGCAGAGAACTTCCATAAAGCAACCTGGAATATAAAAAAAAGTCAATCACAGAACTTTCAGAACAGCAACTTGAAAGACTCAAAGGTCACAGGATTTATGTTAAGAAAATAATTTTGCTGGGTAAGGAAAAGGTACCGTTCCATCGTGACATCCCGCCAATATCATATCATGAGAGGGTGACCAATCAACTGTCAAGGGAATGCTGTTTACCATTATAAAGAGGCAATGGCTTCAAAATTAAAGTTCATGCTGAGGAATTTAGAAATATATCCAAATCTTCCACCTAGTTTGAGCTACTACTAGCAAAAAAAAAAGTCTACAGGTCCAATACCTTTGTCTGTTCCCGCACTTTACTTTGGCAGAGCTAAACACAGGCTTCAGCTTTAAAAATCGAGGGTCAGTACCCTCCTTTGAAGAAGAGGAATATATTTTCTGAATCATGCTTGGAGATGGAACTTCCCATCTGTGCACAAAAATGAATTACAAGATGATAAGAGGGGGTGATAGATATTTAAATGAGATAAATAAGGATCTACAAGAGCATACACTCACACTTCAAGCGAGCCATTCCCCAAGAGTACTGCAAGAAAACCCAAACATGATTTATGTTCTGACTGATTTGCTGAAGGAGGTTTCCATTTTACGTCCCAAGCAACTTTTCCATTATGAGCTAAACATAAGACAACCCTTGGTAGAGAAATGTCTTTTGGGACACGAGAAAGGGTCTTTTCTGCAGAACAAATCATATTATCATCTTTAGTTGATTCTTTGAATCGAGCCACTTCTGTATCTTTTAGTTCATCAATAACCTGAGCACTGTTTTCGGAAGGAACAGATACAGCCTGATTTGTCTCTGCGTTTTCAAAGTTACAAGCAGGAGTACAACATGAAGTATATGCAGTTGATGCAGAAGATCCGTCCATGTTCTGTGCTTCAACACTAAGCACTACTGAACTTCTTTCATTTGAAACAGATTTCTTTTTATCTTGCACTCTGCCCTTTCCGGGACATGATTCTTTCTTGCAATTTTCAACCAAGGACGCATTGTCGCTTGACTTGGGAATTGTCTGAGTTTTTTGTTCTTCACCCCTGCATGCTTTAGAACAACCGCATTCCGTTGAAATTGGCTGCTTTCTAGGTCTGCCTCTACCCTTCTTGGCACTTGATTCTTCCTTGCATTTTGCAAGACATATGCCCTGTGCTGGTGTTGCAGCATGAGATGTTCCAACACTCAAATGGACACTGTTCTCTATAGCACAGCTTGATGGACCAATATCATTTGCTAAAATGTCACAATTACTCTTGGCCAAGACCACGAGATTATTTGAATTGGTCAGAGTAGAACCTTTCTTTGGGGTCTCAGTACCAGGAACAAATACACAACTGGTTGTACTCGGAAATGGTTTCTTCCTAGGTCGTCCCCTCCGCCTCAGACCAGTTGAGTTACTCTTGTTGCCTGATTCAGGTAAAATATACGTAGGCAACATGGATCCTATGTCAGACTGTCCAGATTGCATGGAATTCTCAATATGAATTACTTCCTTTTCTGGCTGTTCTCTACCCCTCTGACCTGACAATGGAACTGGGGAGGCTGCATCAACTGCAGCATGAGTTATATTAGCACCAGACCCAGTATTTTCAGTGGGACCCAAACCAAAATCAATTGAACCAGGCTGACAGACAGAATCATTTCCTAATTCAGTATCAGTGCCTGGAAGATGCTTGCTGTTGCTTGGAGCAGGATACTTTCGGGGCCTCCCCCTTTTTTTCTTGGGCTCCATGCAGGTTAAAGCTATTGGAGATAGAGCTGTAGACAAGTCTTCTGTTAGTTTAATGCCAGACAAACCTTTTATTTCAACAGGTTTTTTCCTAGGTCGCCCTCTACCTTTTCTTGGAGTTGATTCCACAGGATTAACAGTTGGCATGGGATAAGCTATTGCAATGTCACATGAAACAACTGCTGGACTGACAAGAGGATAAATAAGAGCAAACTCTTGACTTCTGTCGTTTTGGGATGAATCTTCCACTTTGGCAATTGGCAGTGGATATTTTCTTGGTCTGCCCCTTGGTCTTTTGACACTTGGTTCCAAGTGATCATCAGAAGTTGTGATGGTCTTTCTTGGTCTACCCCTTTGTTTTGGTTGATTGGATGGATTATATTTATTGCATGCAACCAATGACTGATGAGGATGACCCTCTTCAGATGGTGCTAGGAGACACCAAACTTGAATTATACCTCTCCCGATTAACGGCATGCCAATTTTATGGTAAGAAGAACCAGGAGGGTGAGCAGCAACAGCAAGATACTGCAATGTATAGGAGACGTGCAAATAAGGTTATCAGCTCTCAATAACTTGTACTCTTAGTCATATACTTTTTTTCAAAAACCAGCAAATACTTGAAGATATAAACCATAAAAAGAACATAATACTAATTTCATAGACACCGCACATTCAATGCAATCATGCAATTAGTCTGCATGCAAAGATGTCCTTGGGAAGAACTCCCTTCGGTCATTTTCTTATACATGCTTTATCTCAGCGCAAGGTTTTATTAAGTAAAAAAGAAGTAAACTGCCATTTTATCGTCCTGCAATGCACAGCACATAGAACTGGAAATGTTGAACCAGATTCACTGCTTTAACAAGAGTTGGAAAAGATGAGAAATTTTACTTTGATTCCTGTGAGCATCTAAAATGGGAAAAACAAATACAGAAAACCAAATATGCCTAATAAAAGTAAACGTGGGGAGTACTGCAAGAGATGTCTTTAAATTCATGTCACCATAAAGTATGTCACTCAGTGAAACATGTTAATTTTCCCATTGACATATGAACTAAAGAGCACTCATCATACTCATAGTCACAGCAAGTAGTGGATATTGGAACAAAAAATATGCTGATGCATAAACAATTTTGAAGCCACAACAAGAGAAAACTTTCAGTATTATCATAGTTATAACCTCACAGTTTATGGGAGAATGAGGCCTGTCACACAACCTAGGGCACCAGTCCAACGCCCAAACATTGCCTCCGGCAAATATAACGAAATCTGAGCTGCAAAAGCTAAAAAATTATTAAACATAATTTAATCAAGATGGCTTCATAGAGTCAAATGGGTATGAAAAGCAAGGAGAAGTGAAAGAATATATACATGGCAGGTAAAAAAGTATTAACAGTGTTTATCACACTGTGAGGCAGGTACTAAATAAAATGAGAAGTGCAAAGGCACAAAAATAGTATTAGATCAGATCTATTTTCATCAATCACAAAAAAAAAAAGCAACCCCCCACAACCCCCAACCCCAAAAAAAGAAAAGGAAGAAGGTTTGGCACGTTTGCCAAACCCAATGTACGATTGTTCTTCTGGACCAAAAGAATGACCCACTACTCCCAAGTTGATGTGGTTAGTAGTTTTGAAGTGTGTGCAGTCAATTTAAGAAACCTTAATAACTAGCATACTCTTAGTAGTTTTGGAGACTGTACTGAAATCTTTAAACAAGTTTGGAGGGCTTTCAAAATAAGATTCAAGTCCCGCATCTCGTGTTTCATAGAAGACCTACTCAAAGAGATCAAAGGAGGTATTCCCTGAAACCTGAAAACTACTAACCAATAGCAGGAATACAATATATGTTGACAATTAGTCTGCTTATTGGTCATGTTACAGCAAATTATCAACTAGTGAATTGCCAAAGGAGCTAAAATAATACATAAGCAGACATCTTGGGTTATTCCTAATATCAACTGAGAAACTTAACATAGCCTATCTCCACTAACAGTATGACCTTTATTGACAAATATGGGGAAAAAACAGACAACAAGATAACTAGATTGACAAGATTCTAAAGTAGTACAGAAAGAACTCCATAAACAATACCTGTCTGTTTTAGCCTTCCCATTGTCTAGGTGTGTGATCTGCAGTGTGATCCGAACTTAATTATGAGAATATGGTCCAAAAGGAACAAAAGATGATATAAGAAATCTCATTCAGCTGAACACAACAAAAAAATAGCCTCAAGAACTTAGCGCAAGGCACCAACAGCAACTGAGTAATAACCTGGGGGACAGATGCAGACGAGAACTGTGGTAAGTTTATCTTGTGTGTGTCAACTCTGGATGGAGCTGATCTGGCGTCACAAGTGAAACTAACATTTTTTGGCTCATAAGAGAAGTGCCTCCATTCTCTGCAAAGATATGAAATAACTAGCAGATTAGGTACTAAATAATATTGATTTTTTTTTTAAAAAAAAAGAAGGCAATCAGATTAGACAAATGAAAAAGCAGCTTGTGAATTCCATTTAATTGATGCTCAGAATGACTGTTAGAACTTTCCACAATCTGTTACTCTTGGTGCTGAAAGGAGTCGTCCTCATGTGCATAAGCGAGCTGAACACGGCGAACCTAAAATCTGACCCAACTATAGACTATACTATGCCAAGGAAAGTGGTCTAACACTATCAGTGGACAAATTCAATCATTGCAGATAGTCTGTTTGGACAAAAGGCTAATGGTTATAATAAATGCAGATAATTTATCTAATGTGAACTGCTAATAGTTGACACTTGACACATTTGGATAAAAACCAATGCATTGCACTTAGGGAGCAAGTATATGTGACAATGTAGAAATTTTAGTCAGTAAAATTTAAAATGGGCATGGAGGAGAACCAACAATGCAGCACGTTGAAACTATGCAGTTCCAATTGATGCAAATCAGCTTACAGTGAGATGGATGATACTAGAAAGCTAAGGTTCTGAGCAGCCTTTGTATGGCTGTACCAGCTGATCAGTCTCAGTTGAGTTTAACATCCTTATATTGGTGGGTGCTAAAACACAGTGAGTGGTGCTTTTTAAAAAAAAAAATCTTTCTGGTGAACACTGGGCACATAAATTTTTTCTTCTACTTTAATTGGTGATTAAATCAAAGAGTACTAACTAGTTATAGCATGCTACTATAGGTTGCTAATAACTAAAGCTGTTACTGAAACTGCCAATCCTGAATACAAAGTAACAGCTAACAAGTAGTCTGCACAAATAAAGGTGGGGCTCACTGACTTAGTGACTTATAGATAAAGGGGATCAAGTTTCGCTACTCCTCTGTGCCTTAAACCATAACATCAAATGGTAAGCTAGAAAGTCACAATGTGCATAAATGATCATCGATCAGAGTCATCAAACAACAAATGAGTACAGATTAAGGAAATATATCTACCAGAACAAAAGTGACTTAAACTTAGTGAATTAGTAATAAAACAAGTAACAGTGCAACTGCATTTTGTTCATGACATGAAAAAAAAAATCCTTGTATCGTTCTAATCAATAGAAAAACAGAATTGTGCATTGAGCTAATATTGTTACCTAAGGACACTGGAAGTAAGAATATGGCCAATTGCAGTGGCAAAAGCCAAATGAATTCTAATAGCCACAACAGGAATAATGAAACGGCACCAAAGCATTCCTGTGACAACTGCTTTTTTTCTGTTTGTGTGGCAGCGATGTCTTAGGATCTAAATTAACAAATTCCAATAAAATTTGCCACCGTGTGTGGCACATAAGGCAATGAATAAACTACAGAGAGCTTACATGCCACATAAATTTTCCCATTGAAAGCTCCGTGAAATTGCATCAATGACTAACAAATTAATGCTTTGCTGATAAACGCTACTATTAAACACAAATTCGTCCACTCCACCCAGCTAAATAGGCCAACAACAGAAAGTTACCAATTTTGCCGCGGTGATTAGGTACCGGATTAGACAGAGCAAGGAGGGAGTTTCTCACCTGAGGAAAGTTATTGAGGAGGCGAGCCGCTCGACTTCGGCGTCAGGGAAGTTCGGCTCGTGCTCCCCGGTTGTGAGCTCCGAGATGGCGTGCACCGCTCTGGAGAAGACCTCCGGTGACTCGTCAAATACGCAGACCTCGACGCCATCCTTAACCTCCTCTCCTTCAGTCTGGGGCGGCGCCCCCGTCGCCTCCGGCGGCGCCGCCATCGCCGGCGAATCGAGCAAAGAGAGAGAGAGAGAGAGCACTATCTAGGGCTTGATGAGCGGTTGAGCCGCGGGAAACGAGAATATAGGAGGGAATCGGCCCAATTATGCCTTGTTTGGGTTTTTGGGTCGAGAAGTGCAAGTTCCGCCAAGGGCTTGAGATCGGCCCAATTAAGCAGAGCACGCCAAATCCGGTGGCGAGCAACGCCGGTGGAGGCCTCCGCCGTGGTCCAGGCTCTCGCGAGCCCCACACGACGGAGGCGCGGAGCAGCAGCCGCCCGCTGCTTGCGTGCGGAGCGGGAGACGACGGCGAGATACGTGTCCGCTTTGTTTCTTCTGTAACGTGCCGCGCGCCGCCGACCCCGCGCCACCGCCCGCGCGCAGCCGCCGCCGCCACCCCGCGCCTCCGCCCGCGCGCCTGCCGCCCGTGGCCCTCGCCGCCGCGCCACCCGTCCGCCGCTGCCGACGCCAACGACGCCGCCGCCGGGCTACCGAGGAAGACGGAGGAGGAGAGAGAACTGGAGGAGATGTGGTATGAAGGGATAGTTCAGTGGCATTGTGGTGAAAATCTCAATCTCTATCTCTATCTCTATCTCTACTATTATAAAAATTAAAGATGTTTCTACGGTCCGTCATCCGTGTTTGATTCGATTATAAAAATTGAAGATGTTTTCGCGGTTTATCATCCGTATTTAAGTCAGTTTTAATTTTATGTTTTGGTTTTAATCTATATCTCTTCTCTATTATATTATAAAAACTCTATCTTTATCTTTATTTTTACCTATATTATATAAGTTTAAGATGTTTTTGCCAGGGATTTTTGTAAGTCGTCCGAGTATAATGCGATGCGCAGTCTGATTCCCTCCCCGTGCGGTTTTTTGCGATTTTTCTAAAAAAGATAAAAGAATCGGACTCTAATCCAACCAAATAAAGTCAGAAGAGAGATCCACAAGAACTCAAATACACCATAAAAAAAATCCACGAGTAGATCAACCGATTGCTCCCAACCCCTTTGCCCAAAACCACAAAATCACTCAGTTGCAATCCCAAATCAAAATCAAGAATCCCCACAAAATCAACATCCCAAATTAAAAAAAAAACTAGCCGCCTCCCACACCCGCTCTCCTCGTCGTCATTCGCCGCCACCGTCGTTGCCGTTGTCCGCATCGCTGCTTTCGGCCGCTACCGGCTCCCGAGCCCACCGCCGCTCCTAGCCGCGTCGCCACACCGGGGATGGGGCCGACACCGTCAGTGCCGTCAGATCCACCGTGGGAGGGAGGCGAGAGGGGTCGGACGGAGCCGCCGCCGCCAGATCCGTCCTCGGCCGCCACCACCGCGGCCGGATCCACCCGCGGTCGCCGTCGCCGGACCCATCGCACGAGAGGCGAGAGAGAGGATGAGGGGAAGGACGGTCAGAGGAAGAGAGAGGGGGAGCGGCGCCGCTGGTGGGTGGAGGGGGAGCGACGCCGCTAGGGAGGGGGAGAGGCGGCGCGCTGAGAGAGAGGGAGGGAGGTGGGTCGCAGTGGGGAAGGAAAGGGGTCAGCGAATGAGGGTTAGGGTTAGCGGTTTTGATGGATTCAGAATCATCCGAGCCATCGATGAAAATGAACGGCTCAGGTTGATCCCGTGTCGGGCCGGCCTCTCTTCCCGGGCCGCAACACTGCTGGGCTGTTGGGCCACTCGCGCGAATGCACTAGCAGACCGGCGGGTCTATACTCTAAAGAGGCCTTTTCTTTCTTTTTTTTAACCTTCATTATTTCTCTAGAAATATATTTTCTTAAAGGCCCATATAATGTAAAACTCAACATAATAATATAATATTTTATATTTGGTATAATTTTAGTTTACCCGTTGCAACGCACGGGTATTTTTTCTAGTACACTAAAAAATTAAATAGTAGTGGGTCTTTTGGGGTGGAGTGGAGCTGTGGAGCAGAAAAACCCAGCTCCACCCCCGTAGTACAATTTTGTGAAGTAGCTATGCCAACTCTGCTCTAAAAATAGAGAATCCAGATTGTTTGGCACAGTTTTGGTTCCACGTAAGTTGGAGTGGGAGCTAGAGATGGCCAAATGGGGCCTTAGATACTCATGGCATGCTTTTCAAACTGCTAAACGGTGCGTTTCGTACGAAAACTTTTATATGAAAGTTGTTTTAAAATATCAGATTAATCCATTTTTCAAGTTTGTAATAACTAAAACCCAATTAGTCACATGTTATTATCACCTCATTTTGCGTAAAATACTTAATCTTCATCTTTATCTTCAGGAGATTCAAACACCACCGTAGCTAGAGTTTAGGAAAGAAACGGAGAAATAGCTCGCTTCGGTCTTGTTCGGTATTGAGAAGGATTGAGCGGGAATAATTCCACACCACAATAGATGTGGAATAAATCCGTTTCAATTCTTCCCTGAGGCTTTGTTCGGTTTGAAGTGGATTAAAGATGATTGAAGGGGATTAAGAGAGAATAATTCCAATAAATTTCCTTTAATCTCTGTCTCAGGATTAACCGAACGGCTCCTTCGGGGGAGGGATTCCGTCGCCGGAGTCGCGGAAGAGGAGCCAACCGGCATCCGTATCCCTGGACCTCGCAGATGGGGTTGTTCAATCGAGTCGGTGGCCCGCCATCCTCGGATATTCTGTCGGTTTCCTATTGAGATCTATACGGGCCTGAAGTTATGGGCTGAAAGCGTAATAATACATTAGGCCCATATAGCTTCTGACTTTCTGCAAGACAATGAACAATCAATCGGCTAGTAAACTTCCTTTAGAGCAAGGATAATAATACAGCCAGCTGCTTACTTGTAGCCTATCTATCAGCTCATTCATATAATGGTTAACTCTTCACTATAAATATATGGTCTACCTGTCTGTCTCACAGATTTTCTTGGTTCTTGTGCCTAAGCCGGCTGTAAACTTACAGTCCGCTTCTCATCTCTCTCCTCTCCTCTCTCATCCACATCAGCATTCAGCCTTCTTATAGCCCTCTATTATATTTGCTCTTATCTTCTTTATTATTATCAGCGCTGTATCATCATTTCGACGGAATCTTAGCCACCATATAGTACTCCGGGTGCCCTTTCGTCAGCATCCAAAGTCGCCATTAGCGATAGTGTAAAGAAAAAGACAGACACTAAGGGCACCCACAATGGTTATCTATATGCTCTCTACAAGAGATCCATGTCAGCATATTTTCCTACTTGGAAGAGATTAAATGGAGAGAGAGAGCAAAGTTATCTACTAACCTAGAGATAGTCTATAGAGAAAAACGAGGCAATGGATTAGAGAGTTATAGATACCCATGTAGACATACTATTGAGGTGGTTTACTATTAATTTAGTCTATTGCTGAGATGTACATGTTTTATAGATAACATCTTACTTTACCATTGCAGTACCAATGTGCTCCCGCTTTTCCGTCACTGCATCACTGCATGCACGCAGAATTCCTCTGGCAAATAGCGAAGCCGGTTTGCTGGAGGATGTGGTCCGCGAGACAGCGGGGTGGTCAAATCTCCTCCTCCCGAAATTAGGTTCCAACGATTAGTTTTTTCTTTTTTTAAACTCATGTACTCCCTCCATACATAAATATTCTTACACCGTTGACTTTTTAAAATATATTTGATCATTCATTTTTTTTAAAAAAATAATTAACTATTAATTCTTTTCATATCATTTGATTCATTGTTAAATTTAATTTTATATATACATATAATTTTACATATTTTTTAAAAAAAATTTAAATAAGATGAACGATAAAACATGTTTAAAAAGTTAACGTCTTCGGAGGGAGTATTTATCTAAGAGAACTAGGGTCAAGTTACACACTTACACGAGTAGCAGGGCGGAATGGCGGATATAGCACGGTTTACTGGGGTACAACCAGTTTTGCAGAAAGGGCCCTCTAGAATGACCAAATTACAAATATGTACAACATTTTGTAGAAAAAGACCTACGCATAAGTAGAAAAAACAACAGGTCCTTCTCGTCGATCTGCTGTCGACGCCAACCGCCAACGACGGTAGCTTGGAGCTCAGCTTCGGTGGTGCTTGTAGAAAGGTGAGCTGCATGATGTAGATCCCACACACAAACCTTGGAGGGGCCTCCCAAAGATGAAGGTTGAAGCGTCGGACCGAAAAGAGAAAAACTTGGCATCTCCACAGAAGATTTCCACTTGAGTTCTTGAAAGAAATCAACATAACAATAGGCACAACGAAAAACAGCTATATCCAAAACACCAGCAAAGATAACAATAAAAGCACAGTGGGAGCCAAGATACATATCCAAATGGGCCTCCTTGAATGGGAGGTTGAGGGCCTCTCGGCAAACTTGTGGATTCCATCAACCATCTCTTTATGAACTCTTGTCGGAATTTGGGGAAGAGGCTGCTTGGCTTGGATAGTGCTTGGCAGAGATGAAATTGTAGGCCGGTGTAACCTTCTTTTGTGCAAAACCGATGACACCCACGACGGCTAGGGGAAGAACCCAGGTGCCTCAGCTCACCGACGACAAGGACCAAGACAACAGGACGAGAGTAGCCAGCGCCGGTGACGGCGACAGCGACCACCTTGAGGAGAGGGAGCTTCGAGAGAGAGCAATAGCTGAGTTCCAACGTTTAGTTGAATACACTTTCCGCTTGACGCACACACCTGAAGCCTTTGTTCCGGTGGGCTGGACTGCTGGACTAGATCGGCCAGAATCTACGCCGCGCCTAGTGCCCGGTGATCCGATCGGGACCGATGCTCCGGTACGCACTAGCCCCTCGTGCAGGAAAAAGAAAAGCTGCCGGCTTCGGTCAGATGGAGATGGTTGGGCTCTATGATTGCCTTTGCACGGGAAGCGAATGATACGGCAGGAGAGGCATAATAAGCATGAGTTGTCGAAGCAATAACGGTGAAACCCAACGACGAGTTGTCGCGCTAGTGTGTGGTACACTGGTACGGTATAGTGTAGTACGGACGCGACACCGATCGTTAACGAGCAACACGCACGGGATGTGACTGTCTGTGAGTCTGTCGGAGTTTCAGTGCAGAGCTTGGACAGGAAACCCAACACAGGAGCAGTATTTCCGGGTCTTCATAGTTCACATACACACGAGAGCAACGAGCCAATTTGTCATGAATTCAGTTCTTTTACACAGCTCACTGCCGCTCGATCAAAACCTCAAAGGTGAAAATGGAACGACGTCGTCATCACACAAGTCGCCATCGCCACTCGACACGGTCAAAATATTCAAACAGTATACGGCAGAGCAGCATTATTCAACCATTCTTATCCTAGATTGTTGGCTCTTGGCTGTCCTCGGCACACCTGAAAACTACTGCTATAGATTTTAAGGAGCAGTGGGTAAAAATTCAGCTGGTGATAAAACTTTTAGTTCATTTTCTAAATTCTATCACTACATCTTTCTAAAATCTGGATGAAAAACTAGATTGTTTGAAAAAACTTTTAATTATGAGGAAACTGCAGCTTTAACCTGAATCCTGAATCCTGGCACACGCATTGTCATTTTCAGCCGATGAAAAATCTACAGACGGGACCAAACGAAATGGATGCCGGCAAAAACCATTTACTGCTACCAGTTTACAGTGGAAATGTCTGACAAGAAATTGTTTCTGCTGGACACACTGAAGATTGACCTGGTCCATCTTATGAGCTTTGATGCGGGAGGACAGGGTCAAACGCAACCATCCAACAAACTCGTGTAAAACCAATGCAAGGTGTGATGGCGCACTCCATCTCTCTAGATTCGTGGTGCATGGGTTTCGAGATTGGAAAGAGTACGAATTACCCGATGCATGCGTGACAATCCAGTCAGTATTTTCTCGTTTTTTAATGGTGGGGCCCACCTATCATATATATACCCTCTCATCTCCTTCTCCTCTTCCCCTCTTTCACTCTCTCTCTCTCTCCCTCTCTCGGCGAGCAGGGCAGCTCACGGCGACGGGTGGTCAGCGCGCGGCGGCGGAGCCGGACCTGGCAGCTACAGCCCACGACCTGGGATGCGGAGGCGGCGGCAGCGTGGGACACAGAGAACACGCGCAGAAGCAACGTCCTCTCCTCCGGCGACGGCGCTAGCTCGTCTTCTCCGGACGACGACTCCGGTATGAGCAAATCCAGCGTCGGCGTACGTCCAACCACGCCACAAGCCAGCCGTCGTGTCTGCGAGACGGCCGGGTCGAAGGCGATGAACGCGCCGTCGTGTCTGCGGGGCCACGGGGTCGCCGGCTGCGTCAAGGAGGCCCACCGCCTTGTCGTTGGGTTGCACACGTACGCCCCGATGGTGTCGCTGTCCCGGTCGACCTGGAAGCAGAGCAGGAGGCCTCAAGGCCGGCACCGCCTGCGCCGTCCGCATCGGCGACGGCGATGTGATGCGGAGGAATCACATTTTAGATAGTGATATGATGGTGTTGAACATGCGCGCACGCACACACTTGTCCTTGGAAGGCATTGGGAATTCTGGTTGAAGTTACAGATCGAGACGAACACCGCATGGCTTGGAGAATGTGTTCATATGGACCAGAACAAGTAAACGTTCATGCTCATTTTCCTTGGTGGTCAAGTTGCAATTCCAGCCGAAGCAAATGGGGATTAACACACGATTTGATCGATAAAGCACACCCAACGTTTCGTCAATCACAGCAGTTGCGGAGGCGGCGGCGGCGGCACTGGATGCGGAGGCGGCGGCGGCGGCGTGGACCGGTTCACCCTCCCAGCCACCTAGCTACGGCAGCTGCTACTCGGACCTGGATACCCGACCGGCAGGCGCGCTGCTCCGCCGACGCCCTGGACACCGGCGCGACGAGAAACGACTCCATCGCTGTGCGCGGGTTGTACGGCGTCTCGGCGTCGGCGATGTTGGTGGCGAGCACCACCTTGCGCGCGCCCGCCGGCGCTGGCTCGAAGATCTTGGCCTGCAGCTCGGCGGGGAGGTTGGCGTAGATGGGGCAGATCACTAGCTCCGCCACCTTGCCGCTGGCTCTGTCCCACGCTGCCGACGCCTCAGCATCCCAGGTGGTGGGCTGTAGCTATCCAGGTCGGGCTCCGCTGCCGCGCGCCGCCGACTGCCCGCCTCCGCGCGCGCTGACCACCCGCCGTCGCGAGCTGCCCCTGCTTGCAGAGAGAGAGAGAGAGTAAAAGAGGGGTTGTGGAGAAGGAGATGAGAGGGTATATATGACAGGTGGGCCCCACCATTTAAAAAAAAAGAGAAAATACTGACTGGATTGCCACGCATGCGCCACGTAGGACAAAACCGCTCTGGTTTGGGTCGAAGGGGGTAAATCGTCCGGTATTGAAAGTTCAGGGTGAAAAATGTCTGGTTTTCGGGTTCAGGGGATAATTCGGTCAACCACAATAATTCAGGGGGGTAATTCATACTTTTTCCTTCGAGATTCTCTTCTCAAACTTTTACTTATCACATTTGTCTTAAAACATAACAACTTTTTACTTATATGTAACTTGAGAGGGAGGTAACAATTTTGACGGGATCGATCGACAGTCGAGCTGACCATACAGCCGATGAACGGAATCAAGCGTGGAGTTGGAGTCTTATTGGCACTTGGCATCCTAACCTTTTGGCATGTGGAAATCTCAGGTCTGCCTTCTTCGGAAGCGCCATGGAATTTGCCTAGCTTAGTTCCTGTAGATCAAGAAGGATAATAAGTAAAGGGAGAGAGTCCCCACCTTACCTATCTTTTACTGCCATTGCGTCCTTGGCTGCTCTGGATGCAAAAGAAAACGTGCACCCGGGCTTCTTGCAGCTGCTGGTACTGCGTACTAGTTTAATGGCACTTGGTTGGCGAGAGGCCCAGACGAAGTTGGGACGGACGGCAGGACCACGAGGAGGATCTAACACGAGCAGCCAGCGGCCGCCCCACGAGCACATGTGCGCCGCGTTGGTTCTTCTCCCCCCGAGACCCACCCCGACCACCAAGAATTAGCATCTGTTTATGTCGCCGTACTCGAACATATGCGTGCAACGCTCTGCGCCTCTGCTCCAAAAGCCTGCTCGTCGCATACTATACTCACTAGCTACCACGCCTAGATTCTGTGCCACGGCCACGCCTCGCATTTCAATTTACCACTATAATAATCGCTAAATTGATCTCTTTCCACGCAGAGGAAATCATATTAGATTTGCGCCGCGCGCTTAGCTATAGCTAGCAAACGACTTCGAGTCTACTCTACTGTCTACGACAGTGTTGCCGTTCGCTGATTCCTCTTCTCCAGTTCCATTTTTGTCCCGTATATGTTCTTCTTTGAATGAACCGATCGAACGGCGCCGGGGATTGATTTGATCGCAGACGAGTCGGGCTACGCGCGATTTGGTCTGATAGGTTCGCAATCGATCGATTCCCAGAATCTACCGCTCCATCTCGAGTGGTGGAGGCAACTGACTAGTCGTCCAGCATCAAGTTTGGTGCTGCCAAGTGCCAACGCACTCAGCCACTCACGAGTGGTCACGGAGTCATCGATCATAATCGACATGATGCATGTAACCTAATTAATATTCCAGTTCGAAAAGAAGCACAGAAGAACAAATCGTGATGACACGAACCAGTTTGTTTGCTCTACCTATTAAATTGGCGGGTTGTGCCCGCTCGCACGTGCTCGCCGCCGGCGCACTCTCACCGGCAAGCCGCCTGCGAACGTGGCGGTCAGGCCCGGCGCGAACTTGGGCCGCCGCGAGCTCCGCGCGATCGCCTCGATGTCGAAGCTCCGGACGACGGCGACGATGACGGCTTTCATCTCCATGAGGGCTAGCTCCTTGCCGATGCAGACGCGAACGCCCGCCTGGAACACCGGGTAACGGTACGGGCTCTCCGGGACGAACCGGCCGTCCCGGAGCCATCGCTCCGGCCGGAACTCGGCGCAGTCGGGGCCCCATACGGACTCCATCCGGCCCATGGCGTAGGCGTGGTAGGTCACCCGGGTGCCCTTCGCGACGACCGTGCCGTCCGGCAGCGTATCGTCGCCGGCGGCAAACTTGGAATCGAACTGCACTGGCGGGAACAGGCGCATGCTCTCGTACATCGCGGCGTGCACATAGTGCATGTCCTTGAGCTTGTCGAATGTGGCGGCCATGGTTCGGTTGCCGTCGCCCGTGACGCGGGCGACCTCGTCTCGGATGGCGGTGGCGACCTCTGGGTGATCGGAGAGGAGCAGAAAGAAGGCGGTGAGCGCCGAGGCGATGGTGTCGCGGCCGGCGAGCATGAAGCTGACGACGATGTCGCGGAGGTACTTGTCGTCGTCGATGGAGCCCATGAAGCGTGAAAGGAGGTCGCTGCCGGTGGCAGCGCCGCCAAGCTTCCGCCGTTGTCGGATGACCTCCGCCGCGAGCGCGTCGACCAAACGGACCGCGTCCCGGAGCTTCCTTTCGTCCCCGACGTTCAAGAACCGCTTCAGCCTCCAGATTATCTGCATGGGCACCGTCGCCCGCCGCGCGGAGAGTGTCGACGCCGTGTCGAACGCTTCCACGAGCGTCGATACAGGCATCGACAGCTCGAGGCAGCCAGGGTCGAGGCCAAACGAGATCTTGCATATGCTGTCGAAGGCGAAGCGGCGGAACATGTCTTGCAGGTCGAGCACCTTGCCGTTGCCCTCACGTGAAGCAGAGTGGAGCAGAGGGATGAGGCGGCACCTCAGCTCGGAGGCCACGACACGCGCCGCGAAGGCGCGGAGCGCCGGAGAGGCGAGCTCGGCAGCGGCGAGCTTGCGCTGGAAGAGCCACGCGTCACCGTCGACGTTAAATATCCCGCGGCCGAGGAAGTCGGCGAGGATGGCGGAGAAGGGAGCGCCCTTGGGATAGTTGTCGAAGCGGGCGCGGAGCACGTGGTCGACGGTGACCGGGTTGGCGGTGAGCACGTTGCGGAGGACGTGCACGTGCACGGTCTGCGCCGGCGAGGTGCGCAGCAGGTGGGCGTACCAGTCGCAGAGGTTGTCGAACTCTCCCGCCCACGACGCCGTCAGGAAGGCCTCGCACACGGTGCAGTCGCACCACCACGGCGGGCGCAGGCGCACCACGGCAAGGAGCGCGGCGAGGGCCACCGTGCACGCCGAGAACACGAAGAAGGCGGTGGCCACGTGCGGCTGCAGCGACCCAGCCAGGGCCTCCACCGCCCCATGCAACGCCTCTGCCTCGACGACACCCATGGAGACGAGCTGCGGCGCCTGCGACTGCGTGCGTGCGTGTGTGCGTGGTGCGCGCGGGCTTTCATAGGCGGGGGCGCGTGCGTTTGCTTGTGACGATCGTGGCGTCCCGGGAGGGGGCCGTTTTATACCAGCGGGACGTCTCGTCGCCCGTGATAAGGGGTGGGTTGGGTATATATGAGTGAGAGATTGAGAGGTCGCGTGTCACGTCCGTGTGCGCGCGCAAGGACGTTTTGACCGCTCAATTGTTCCGGTAGGCCCCCATTCAGCACGTTGTTATTCCCCTCCTCCCATGTTTGATTCCCGCCATCCCGTGTGGGGGTGTTTCAGTTGGCGAGGCGGAGCATGTGCTTGATAATTTCATCTGCATGATTCCGTCGCTGCAGTGGACACATGCATCGCCCCTGCGCCGGTGGGTTTTTACCCCCGAGCCCCATTAGGATGTTCTCTTTTGGTAATAAAAAAATAAGTAAATTTCATAAAACTATTGGTATTTTGATTAAATTATCACAAAAATACAAATTTAAAATGTGTATCATAAAAGTACGGATTTAACACCATATTTATCACAAAATTACATATTTAAGGTTAAATATCACAAAACTATATATTTAATATTGAAGTTATCACAAAATTATGCTGGAGCTATAAACATTATTGTTGTGTGACTAAATTGGTTCTAAACTTGTAGTTGTGTTACTAAACAAGTAGTTTTGTGACACTTCATCTTAAATGTGTAGTTTTGTGATACATCAAGTTAATCTGTAGTTATGTGATAATTTGATCAAAGTATATGTACTTTGAAATTTACTCTAAAAGACAATATAAGACAATATAAACCATTAATCTCATTGGATCGAAGAGTATAGATCTATTTATACTATTATTCTAGTTAGCCGTACTACAAACGTAGAGGGTATTATTGTAAAAAATAGGTCTAGATAGATATAATAATTATTTAATTGTGACAATATTTTTATTCCTTTTTGCCTTTTTTATAGAGACAACAGAATGAATGGCCATATATCGATCTAGAAAAAAATTATAAATAACAAAGTTATCCCTAATCCATGGATTAGTAAATTACCGATTTACCTTTAATAGCAAACGATTTATATTATTTTTAGTGATAGTAGAGAGCTCCAAAGCATCACTCGGCAGAGAACACAACTGAACGGAAGAGAGAGAATTGAAACCACGTACTCCCTCCGTTTTCTAATATAAGGGATTTTTACATTTTACTTGTACTGTTTAACCACTCGTCTTATTAAAAAATTAGAATTATTATTTATTGAGTAAATTGCACATTGGTCTAGGTATTTTTACCTAAGTTTCAACATGGACCATCCTAAAGACAAAGTTTTCACTTTGGGCTAGTTTCTTTTACCAAAAGCTTTCACTTTGGACTAGATGCTCTCACATGTCAGTAGATCAGGAGATAAGGGAGGACGCCGGCAAGCTTGTGATGGAGATGATTGGATTGTGGACGTCGGCAAGCTTGTAATAGAGATTATTGCAATGTGGCAACACCTAGATATGCGAAGGAAGTTCTGCACGCATGAAACGATAGCACACATCTCCTTCTTTCGTCATGTCATGAGTGGGCTTAGCCATCTCTACCTAAACCGTGCCACACCGCGCATCAAAAAGTTGTTTGAATTGAGTGCCATCACAATCCAATCATAATATCTACGGCGAGGTCAGTCACACATGCCCAGGTTGTAAACATACCCTACCCCAAAGTGCAACTCTTGGCAATTGGCAAAGAAACATGGTGTAAAGTGAAAATCTTGACTTAGCCCTAGCCCAATATGAAACACTGGTAAAAAAAATATAGCCCATGATGAAATTTACTCATATTTATTTTATTTGTGACTTACTTTATTATCTAAAGTATTTTAAGAATAACTTCTTGTTTTTTATATTTATATAATTTTTTTAATAAGATAAGTGGTTAAACAGTGGAAGCAAATTATCAAAATCACTTATGGGACGGAGGGAGTACCTTCCTGCTTTGGCCAGTGGCCAGTGCACGTAGCCTTCAGTGTCCTCGTCCCTATGTGACGATCTACGATTCCAGGGGAGATAAATAGCCTCGCTCTCTGGTCGAGGTAGTACCAGTTCAAATGAACCAAAAGGATCGGATCAGCACGTGTGGTACAGTGCACCTACACGAGCTAACTACCGACTGGCCGGTCGAGAGAGCTTATCGACGGCAGGGCGCACTGCAGGAATTTACTCGTGTCCACGTCGGATATATATCATGACTAAAGAGTTGACCGTACAGTTGTTTGCACATCAGTATATTTTAACCGTAGTCTCCGACTCCGAGGAACTCTTTGGACAGCATCATATTTTGCCACAGAACCTTCAGAAAAACTTGGACGCAACACATTTTTACGGGCTTTATATTTTGCCACAAACTTTTTTAATATGACGAGTGGTCAAACAGTACAAACAAAAACTCAAAATCGCTTATATTATGGGACGGGGGAGTAATATTTATGCTGCAAAGATATGTCTACGTATGGATTTATTGGCTAAAAAGGTGTGACATGACATAGTTATGCTGTAAGCTAATGGCCTATTGGTTGTCCTAAAGAGAATAGGCCAAAGCAAAATTTAAAATTTAAAAAACTTCACTTGTTTCATATTATAAGTCATTTTGATTTTTTTTCTAGTCAGATATTTTTATATTTGATCAAGTTTAGATAAAAATGGTAACATTTTCAATACAAAATAAACATAACATCAAAATATATTCAACGTTGCATCTAATAAAACTAACACTACTAAAAAAAGCTTTTTTTGTTGGCGGACAATTTATATTTTAGCTAGCGGCCAGCCCAATCGCTGGCAAGAAAAGGTTAGTGAAAATAGAGTATTTTCATAGGCTGGAATTAACCACTTACGAAAATATTGCTGGTGGGTCCGTAAAGAGAACCGCCAGCAAAAATCCCCCACACAAATCCAAAATACCCCACTCCAAATCCAAAATCCTCTCCCACCCTAGTCCATTCACAAATCACAAATTAAACACATATCCATTCACAGATCACAAAAAAATATGAAAAAAAAATCCATCCACTCCAACCATCGCCTTGGCCGCAGCAGCACGGCCTTGGCCACCCTACAAGCCACGCCAGCTTTGGCTTTCTGTCGAAGAAGAAGATCATCTGGTTGGAGGAGAGGAGCATGAGGATGGCATCCACATCGAGCACCAGCCCGCCAAGCAGCAGCGCGTAGATGATGCCATGGTCGATAGGGAGGATGCCGGTCTTGTCGAGGAGCGCGAAGAGGACGATGACGCCTTGCTCGTCGTCATGTACGCGCCCTTGAGGAGGAGGAATAAGCATGCACACTTCTCTCCTCAGTCGCCGCCCCCTCCCGGCGTCGAATCTTCGCCGCCCGCACTTATCTCCGCCGCCGCCACCCCTCCCTGCGCCAGATCCCCGCCCCCCGTGCTTCTCTTCGCCACCACCGCTTGCGCGAGCTACCGACGGTGGGGAGGGAGGAGGAGAGGGAGCTGTCGCCGGTGAGGGAGGAGGGCTGGGTGGGTCTAGAGGAAGAGGGGGAGTTGGGAAAAGGAGCTGAGGAGGAGGTGTTGGGTGGCGGTGGATTTTTTTTAATGTGGCGATATTTTCACTAGCAATGCTCTCTAGTGGCCACCAACGAAAATCGAATTTTTGTTGACGGCTGTTTAAGTGGGTTGCCAGCGAAAAGTTGTACATATTCGCTGCGGCTACCAGCGAAGATCCATTTTCACTGGCGGTCCATAGCCCCTCATCCCTCGGAGTATTTTCATTGACGGTGATCATGTATGGCTGTTAGAGAAAAAAAATAGGTTGACACCATGAAAAATCGATTTTTTAGTAGTGATAATATGATGTTGTAGATGTTGCTAATTTTTTCTACAAATTTGATCAAACTTAAAGAAGTTTGACTAGAAGAAAATCAAAACGGCTTGTAATATGAAATGGATGAAGTAGCTTTGAAGTTTATTTTAAGATATTTTTAATCTAGTTTCTTTTTTATCATTGACTTTTAAGTTGTTAAAAACACATATATAAAAGTTTTACAGAAAAAATATTTTTTATCACTAATAAACCGTTAGGATTATAATTAATAAGCTTTTGGGCAATCAATAAGACCCTAAACATTTATCTCACTTGATCAGATTTGGTTGTCAAAAGTATAACAAAGTTTAGCCACCAAAACAACCCGAATTTAGCTGGTCCACGATTTAACAACGGGAGGATGTTAGCAATATAGTTGGAAATGTAATTTCATAAGCTATATGTCTGCAGCGGACGATTATTTAGCTACCCCACGATAATAGTATAATTTGGGGACATTAATTATAGTATTATTTTGGAGATGTAATTTTGAATTGAAATTAAAAAAGTTAGCTATATTTTGAGACAGATGCAGTGAAATTAAACAGTTATATCGTTCTAAATATGCATGGGAAGTTTCATATATATAACATCACTGTCATCAACCGACGACCCACCGAATCTAGTGCACAAATATGATATCTTGACTTGATCAGATACTTAAATCTAATCAGGTATGTCGCATGCTAATTAATAGTTTCATCACTTCAGTATTTTATCCTATCCTGCGCAACAAGATTCCCAAAACGTGCATGGTGGTGTAGACACGTATGTACAGTTGGAGCAAGCCATGTGAGCTTGTGTTGGTCAGTTGGTACTAAAATATTGTCCAATATATGTCTTCTATGGATAATTTAACTATATTACGTTCCGACTCCGTTGCCCATCGCCAGACCTTCGCCACTCTAAGCTTCCCTCTAAATTACTAGCTCGGTTTTTAAATATTTAACGCTGTTACTTTTTTAAACATGTTTGACCATTCATCTTATTTAAAAAAAATTATGAAATATGTAAAAATTTATGAAATATGTAAAACTATATGTATATATATTTAATAATGAATCAAATGATAAAAAATAATTAATAATTACTTAATTTTTTAATAAGACAAATGGTCAAACATGTTTAAAAAAATCAACGGCGTCAAAATATTTAAGAACGGAGGAAGTACCAGAGAACTATTCCCCTCTTCATTCCCTCTCCCCTCTCCCCCACCCCACTCAAACCATGACCTAACCCACAGAAACCTAACCATATAGGCTTGTTGGAGATCATGGAGAACACGTTAGAGATGTAGTCTAAGGTACTGGCGCACTAGGTGGTGTTCTTTTCTCCATTGAGTTTGAATTATTACAAACTTGAAAAATAGATTAATATGATATTTTAGAGCAACTTTCATATATAAAGTTTTCGCACGAAACACACCGTTTAGCAGTTTAAAAAGCATACCATAAAAATCTTAATATTCATCCAACTCTTGTTGGACAAAAGAACAGGACGAGTCCGTAAGATTTTACCTCATGTTTTGTATCGAATGTGAAGTAGCATATCTGATTTTATAATTTTTAGTCTAGTTAAACATAACCAAGACCAAAGGATTGGGAAAATCGATTACTAACACTACATTTATAAATATTAAAGTAAATTTCACAAAACTACATATATTTTGACCAAACTATTACAAACTACATCATGAAATTATAGATTTAAAATGATATGTCATAAAAGTAAGGATTACTAACAAAATTTTCACAAAATAATACTACTCCCTCCGGTTCTATATTAATTGACGTTTTGGACAAGGTTGAGTTCAAACTTTTATAACTTTGACCATCAATAACTTTAAAAATATTTAGATTAAAGGAACTAGAACAATATATATAGATTTATCTTTTAAAGCACTATAATAAAAGTAAACATGTATTTGTTTATTATACATATTATAATAGAAAAATAAGGTCAAACATATATCTTGTAGACCGTGTCATTATCCAAAACATCAATTAAAATAAAACCGGAGGGAGTAGGATTTAAACTCTAAATCTGTTGTTTTGTAATATAATTGCTTAAATATAGTCTGCTGTCAGTTTGATAAAAAAAACATACGTAGTTATGTGAAATTTTTATCATGATGACCGAAGATAGCTAGAAGACGCCGTCATGACAGCGCAATGATGCAAGGTGATATACGTGTTCGTGAATATTTTTAGTCTACTTATTTATCTGGTTACCTTATCAATCTAAAAGATATCTACTCAGGGTTGGTGAGCTGTGCTTATATATTTCTGTCATCATGCTGGACCAGAGCCAAGCCAATATATGTTGCGGCGAAGAGAGATGAGTTAATGTAGACACGTGTTGCCCTGGCACCGATATCCCACACTATATTGCGAGATGCGTACTACATGCAATGCATGGTGAGTGTATTATTAGATTCCTGAATAATAGTGGTTCTAATAATCTTAATTAATTAAGTTCTGTTTTTCTTCAGGCAAAAGTGGTTCTGCCTTCTGTGGACGTATCTGATTGAATTACGAAAGGACCCACCGTTTGTATTCTATATAGTTCTTGTCCTTGTTGCCATTCAATGATTATTTCTAGCTGTGCCTTGAAGATGTACTATATAGATCACATGTACATATTACGTCGCTGTCAGTGTCAACCGCTTAAGACAAAGATTGTTATACCCGTCATCTTTGAAATAGTTGTCGCAGAGGGACCTGATAGTAATAACATTGGCAGCAGTAGGCCTGGTGTGCTCGACCAATGTCCGGATGGACCGGATGTCTATCCTACTGGTCACTGGAGATAAAAGGAGGGAAGATATCCTTTTCTTACCGCTGTTCAATGATAGGCCCTTCATTTTGTCGTTTTATGTCCCGATTATCTGTACTGATTTTGTGCAAATTTGTTGCTTTGGGCGCACTTTTCCAAAGGTTATTTCTATCTGAACTGTTGCACTTTTACTAGAAGGTGTTAAAGTTGTCTGAAACTCTGAATATTCATACCGCAGGCGTTACTCCGTACATGATCCGACTGAGAGGATTTGTAGCCAATCAGACTCTCATGTCATTTGCTAATAATCCCTCCGTCCCAAAAAAATACAACCTAATACTAGAATATACACATTTTAATACAACAAATTTGAACATAAAGTATATCTAGATTCGTTGTATTAGGATGTGTCATGCTGTAGTACGAGGTTGAGTTTTCTGAGTACTCCTGTAAGCACGCCGATTGTCTATTCTTGTTGGATATTGTAGCTAGCGCAATGTCATATTTTTTTTTCAAAATATTTTTCTCTCATAAATCTTCATGAATACATATTTTAAAGAAAATTCTAAAAATATACCTGTCTCGTCACAGCAAGTGGTGATACCCTCATTGCCGCCATATGGCGATAAGTCTAACGACCCTACAAAGCCCAACTAGCTTGTCATGCAAATGTCATCGCAGCTAGTGATGACATGGGTATATTTTCTATTTCTTTAAAGGTATATTCTTAAAATTTTGTTATATTCTTGAAATTTTGTATGAACAGTGTACGTATTTGAATATTTAATCCAATATCATGATTTCAGGAGGCTAAACGTCATCTATTTAGACTTGGGACCTACAACTATGGAATTGTTAACTTTTTTATTGTTAAAATCATCCTTATCAAAATTTTATATATAATAAATATTGGTGTTATCAAATTTTGGTACCGATGGACGTGCTTGGTTTGGAATTTTGGAATTATCAAATTTTAGTACAGTGGCAATGGCTATGTTTAGTTTATTAGAATTACCTGAGGATACTACGGCCCAGATATCTCATATTTGCGAAATATTGAATGGTGCTTCAAAACATATAAAAAAAATCAGATGTTTCATCGCTCAATAAAAAAAATGTTTTGGGTGTTTTATCACTTGATAAAAAATATTTCACTGCTTGATAAAAATGTTTCGATCAAATGTAACACTGGTGAAAAACTGACCATAACACAAAGACCATATTTTATGCAACATATGTATATATTTATCAGAATATAATCATGTGAGATCTTGATAAAAAGATTTAATTGTAAGTAATATAATGTATAATCGGATCATAAGAAAAAAAATAAAAAAATTGCTACACATAAGTGGTTGGCTGTGTGCAGACCGAGTATGCAGCAGAGAGGAGAAAGAAACCATATAGATAGAGCATTGGGTATTTAGTGGGTTGGCTGATATTGATATTTTCAGCAAGCCGTCTGATTTTCCCCTTCGCATTGGTCGGCCAGACTAAAGCATTTTCAAGAATTACACAGTACAACGCAGACACTCACAACGCACGCGCACTCACCCCCTATAAACACACGCACGTAAAACTTACCCCTATGAGTATCTTCGAAGACTAGGCCGGCAAATCCTTGAGAGATTGACGAAGTCACCACAGGCGCCTTGTTGTCGACGGTTACGTCGCTTACCACTGAAAGCACAACGCCGTTAAATTCTAAAAAATCCACTTTTGTGGGGAGTCGAATCAAGGACCACATGTGCTACTGAGACTCTTGTAACCATTAGGCTGTTACCAAATTTTAGTAGAACTAAAAAGCCGTCTATATCGATATGCCTAACCTGGAAGGATGAAGCCGAGGACGAATCCGGATCACCTGTCTGTTAGCCCTAGACCGGCGGCATGCAGGTGTTTGCCGACACGACAGTCGACGACTCGTCTCTTTTCCCCGTTTCGGGCACCGGGGGCGCCTTGACCCTGACATCGCCACGATTCCGGCACGCTGCGGTTGCGCTGCCAATTCCCCCCGTGGCCCGCCCATCCATCCGCTTCCTTTCGACCGCGCCCGGGGTCCCCCCACCTCCGGCCACCAACCGTTAAACGATACGGACAAACGCGCCAACCGCTGCACGCGCGCACGCATGGCCCTGCCGCGCGCGGGGCTCCGCTCCGGTTGAGTTGATCGCCTCGCGCGCGAGGTTTACGGCCATTCGCGACCGCTCGGAGTCAACCTGTGCAGTGCCCACACAACGCAACGAGACGCGCGCGGACCGGCGGCAAGGCAATGCCCCGCGGCGCCGGTAATCGATCGAAGCGAGCAGCGAGGGACGTACGCCGCATGGCAACCGATCCGATCCTCCCAGATGGCGCGGCTCGGCAAGGCGACAGGGATGGATACCGCGCGCGCGCCGCTGCTCTGATTGTGTGTGTGTGTGTGCCTGACAGGGACGTGCAGCCGACGCGCGGCCGGCACGTCTAGAAGGCACGGGTTCGCCGGCACGTGACAGTTGACACACTTCAGGAAAACGAGCGCAACCGCCGCGCTCGCCTCGGCCAATTAATCCACGCACGGATCGGTCGCGCGCAGCGGTATGCGCATCAAAACACGTACACAATTACACAATTACAGCTCCCGATCGTGGTAGCTAGCTTGCAATGACTTGACGCAGAACACGACCGGCGTATATGTATCCATAGAAACGACGACAGTACATATCGAGACAAAGAGAAGAGAAGACGGTAGCACAGATGGCACCATCACGGAGGTGTGGCACGAGTGCAATTCGGATTTGTCAACACCACGGGCGGAGATCACACGTCGTCGATCGCCCACTTGCAGGACCTACAAAAATAAACACTATGATTGTGTTTATACGCCATCTAGGATCTACGCTCTTTTGTCGCTCGTGCTCACTTTCTCTCCCTCGCTCGCTTATCCTCCAAACGCTATATATTTTTCTTTTCTAACGTCCAGAAGCATTCGATTAATGGTGACCTTTCTTGTCCTGTTGCGTTTTTTTACACCGATATCTTTCCGTAAACCAAATGATTTCGGGGTCTTTTCGTGGTGACTGGGGAGGACGTACTACACCATGGGCACTGCACCAACAACCGGTCTTACTGTTTGCTATTTGTGAGATGGGAGAGTTGAAAGATGTGCACCAGATCTCGGCATGGCCAGCAAGCCGGATCAATTTAGTGATAATTAAATGCCGCACTCAAAATCTATTTCTTTTCCTTTGTGTCGTGTACACGTTGCTTGAAGAAGAACGGCCAAAGCAGGGGCCATCTTATGGTGTAGCTAGGTCTGCCTTCGGCCCTCTGGTAGGTGATCAAGGTGTGCCTTTCTATTCGAACTTGGTAGTCTTGGTGTAAAGCTCAATGTAGCTAACTAAAGTAAAGCATGGTTAAGAGGGGCCTCCATGGTATCAAATTTCACAAATAAAATGTCATTTAGAAAAGTCTCCAGGGATGATAGATCAGTGGACCACTTCTTTTCTCTCTGATTATTTTGTTTGCTATCAAAATTTTGGAACAGCTTGGATGGCATTTTTAGGTTACGGATAAGTTCAAAATAATAACGGGAGCAACAGAAAATATTTTTGTATACTTATACTTTGGGCAATTAAAAAATAAAGGTAATCAAATAGAAAATACCAATTTTTTTTTCTAAAATTAAGCTCTATAAGCCGCAACTCAAGCAGTCACCTTTCATCGTCTGCTTGTTGGTTTATCATCCATAATTTTTTTTTGAACTTTTAGAGTATTTTGATATTTTTCTTCCATTGTAGCCTATTCTTTTGTTATTGACATGTAAATCACTAATAACAAAAATATATAAAAAATACTTATAAATTATTTTTGTTGCTCTAGTCATTTTCCACAACTTAATTATTAGCCATATATAGCACAAACAATCATAGAACCATGATTGCTAGCACGTGTCATTTAGGTAGATATGCACCAGCTAAACAATCAAAACAAGCTAAACAAACAGAGTTCTAAAATATATATAACAGAGGGATGTAGTACTGCAAGATGACGTTATTTTGTTTTTCTCTCCAGTTCCTTTTCAGTAGAATATATGAAAGATTCAGACGGTTGATGATTCTAGATTTTAGTATTCCTGGCAGGCAGAAACTTTGGACTGGACAATGGCTATACCTTAATTGTTTTCTCTTACAATATTGCACTGCAGTACAACACCTACACTGCCCTGAAGAATAAGTGTTTTTTTTAATATCACACCTATAATTAGCATAAGAATAACCAAGCCACGTCATACTTTAATCATCCGCCTGCAAGCATGACACAAGAGGACAAGCGTTGCTGTAAGCACGATAATTATAACAAGAAAACGAATGATTTGAACCGTGATAGGCACATCAGACAAAACGAAAGAGGGTGAAAACCTGCTCTCCCCCTCGTGATGGCGATCGGTCAGGGCTTGAAATTCTCATCACCAAATGGTGACACATGGCTTTGTTTGGTACTCCTACTTGGCATGGTTTTCTTGATACTCCCTCCATCCCTAAATATTTGACACCGTTGATTTTTTTAAACATATTTGATCGTTCATCTTATCCAAAAAATTTAAATGATTATTAATTCTTTTCCTACCATTTGATTCATTGCTAATTATACTTTTATGTATACTTATAGTTTCATATATTTTACAAAAGTTTTTGAATAAGACGAATGGTCAAACATGTTTAAAAAAGTCAATAGCGTCAAATATTTAGGGACGGAGGGAGTATGACCCACTATGTGATGTTTTGGAGAGCACAAAAGATATTATCGAGAACATTTTTTTCATTTTCCGTAACATTTTAAGATGTGTTTACATAAAAGATGTTTGACATAAAAGCTCATACAGAACTAATGCGAAATAATGCCGCTTGATGGTTCCCTTGCTGTTCTAGATAGATCTAGTTATTAGGTGTATTTATAAAACCAATTGGTTTTAAACATCTATATCACAAAGCTCCGTGTGTAAAATTTATTTCAAGAAACCACAAATTTTAGGGCAAAGTGTTCCACAAACCTCATACTTGTACAAAATACTCCAATTTCATTATAATATCCAATATTTTCAAGCATATAGGCCGAGAATACATATTTCTATACCATTTATTCTTTTTACTTCCTAACTCCCCCAATTTACTGTATCAGCATCACGTGAATGGAGTACATAGACCCAACAATATGTAATTGGTAATTGACGTTTATTGAGAAAGTAACTAATATATGTATCTACTTAAAAATATGACATTATTTTTATATACATGTATTATCCATAAGTATAATTGCCAAACAAAAGATATATGCATTAATATGGGGTTTTATGAAGCATTTTGCACTAAAACTTAGGTTCTTTGAAACAAGTTGCAAAATCTGGGGTTTTTGTTACGAATGTCCCAGAACGTATGGTTTTGTAAAATTTACTCAATTATTCAAATTTGATTAGATATAACTCGTGAGATACGGCAGGTGAGATTTTCCACAGTTGTGTGCTTAATCTAAACCCAATACGGCAGGTGAAAGCATTGCCTGGTCGTTGAGCCGACAAGGATGATGTCTCTTGGCGACGTGTTCCCTCTTAAGGGCATTGTCGAGACGCCTCCCTCCCTACCTGATTGGACTTCATAGTAAAAACCTTTGTCATGATCCTCTAGCTTGAAGATCTGGACGGACGACAATGACACTCCCTATGTTGCGTCTGTCATTGGAGGTGTCGTCTAGGAGGCCCCTTTACTGCCTCATATGCTTTTCAAACAGTTGGTGCGAAGCCCTTAGATGGTGGCAGGTCGCAGGTCTGTGCGAGGGAGAGGGATATTTCTTACCCTCTCCTTCTACAACCTTTCGTCTTGGTGATGTTCAAGAGGCTAGGTGCTCGATTTTTAGGGAGTGGTGCTAGGCGCGTGGCACAATTGTTGCTCCTTTGTTAGTCTAGCGGTGGCCGATCCTGTGCTAGACCTTTTTCTTGGTTGTGTGTAGGTGCTGTCGGTGCATGGTGACAGTATTGTGTTTTTTTTTCTTTTCAGAGTAGTAGTCTTGTAATTTTTACATGCACTATTTAAACATTGTATTGTCTTGTGTGGTTCCTTTAAATAAATTTAAGCCCATGCAACCATGCAGCCTCAAGCCCTGGACCACCATTTTTTTATCTTTGATATCCTTGCTCCTTCGGTCTTAGTATATTTGATTGGTGTTTTTACGTAAACATAGTATTGTACTATGACATATTTATATTTGGTCTAAGATGTATATATATACAATAAGGGTTTTGATTCAAGATTCATGCAAATATATCGAGATAACCGAGGCTGAGAGAGAGAGAGAGTAAAGGTGGGCATACATCATGTAGCATTGGCAAAAACACATTGTATAGTGCTTGTTTAATTCCCAACTTTTTCTTCAAACTTTCAACTTTTCCATCACATCAAAACTTTCCTACACACATAAATTTTTAACTTTTTTCTTTAAACTTTCAATTTTAGTCAAACTTTCAATTTTAACGTGGAACTAAACACAGCCATAGTTGTATCTGATCTCACATGGTAGGAACTATGAGTACTACGAGAACAGTGAGACAGATCTCCAGTTGAGTGCTACTGCTGCCCGTGCCTCTCAGTTTCACAACTTAGGCTTAGTTTAGTTCACACTAAAATTGGAAGTTCGGTTGAAATTAAAACGATGTGATGGAAAAGTTAGAAGTTTGTGTGTGTAGGAAAGTTTTGATGTGATAGAAAAGTTGAAAGTTTGAAGAAAAATTTTAGAACTAAACACGGCCTTAAAAGGTGCCCAGCCGTTTAGGTATTCTATACCACGTCAGGCATGATAATCTGATAAAGAAATGGCAGCAAGAACTGAGCCATCTTATGAAAAGAAGTCTTGTACTCTCGCCTAGGGGGCTATTCCTGCACATGAACTCACACATGGACGTCTGGGGCCTGCTTAGAAGTCATTTATTAAGTCCTATCGCAAAAAAAAAATCATTTATTAAGTATTAGGCTACGGCTTATAAGCCGAAGATACATGACCAATAAAAAAACAATTGTATAAAAGCGTGTGATGAAAAAAAGAAAAAAAACACGCTGAATTAATTTTAAATTAAGTTCTAAAAATCAAAATTTAACATTTAACGTGGCTTATAGGTCACATGTAAAAAATAAACAAGTTATAAGTTAGGTGTGGAAAGAACTGTCCACTGCATCATTGGACGTGGTTGAACAGTTCCATTGGGTGGGACGTGATGACTGATGATACCATGAAACCACTGTGCTCATAAACTAGAGGCAAAAACCAGCCATAAACTACACTGTGGAAGATTGGTTCTAGATCCGTCATAAACTGTTTTAGGAACATTTTCTTGACGTAGATACCTGCATTTTACTATCTTCTAACATGTTTACCGTCGAATTCCTTCGGTCTTTTTCGGTCCGAATCGGAGTGCTATTCCACACGTGAAATGGCGCATCTTGGCTTTATAAGCTAAATCATCCTATCTATACGCAAATCAAAGAAGGGTGCATGTGATTGTTAATTCCTCGACTAATGTTTAGCTCGATTAAGATCGATCTTACCAGACAGCATGACAATAAAGGCCATATTGGACATGGAACAGGGACATTGGGGCCTCCCCGGCAGGGATTTGTGCTCCCACAAGATGATTAGTTTCACTCATTGGATGGTCTAATTGTGTTAGTTCTGTCTACATAAGTACCAACTTATGTGCAATCAAGGCTGGGTCACGGACCATCCGCATTCAATCGATGTTTACTTCTCTTCGCTCTGAAATCTGAATGCAATTATATGCTTTGCTTCATCACGCTGCAACAGTCAGGGGCATTTAGGTAGTCAGACTCGGAACGTGTACTACCAGAATGGTAATGACTGGTTCAGCTAATGGCATAATCTTATAATACGAATTCCATGCAAGAAATCGCAAGGAAAATTATGCCACATGGCAACACCTATTTCGTGGAACAGGCTCGATCTTGCTAGCGCGCGTGCAGCAATCCGGAAATGCTCGTGTGCGTGCGTGCAACGGGCGTCCAAAATTTTCTGGAGTATCAATCAAGCAATTAGTAGATGATTTAGGTACATAGGTCATGGCTCAGCGGGCTATGTGATGGCACAAGATGACAAGAACACACTAGGTGAAACGAGATATTATGTATGCATGCAAATACCCGATGCATGTTGATCGATGCATGAACTAGAAAAAAAAAAGAGGCAATGGCAAATTTATCACTATTTTAAATCGTTATTGTAAGACTGCCACTAGAAAATTACAAAAATACCACTAGAACTGTCATTCGAGTGGCATCCTTACCAAATTGAAAAAAACAATGGCAAATTTGCAAATGCCCCCCCTAAAAAAAAGTTGTGGGAGAGAATGCGCTGAGACCATTACGAACAGCCTGACATCACTTCTGGCACTATCTTTTCATCTACGTATATGCTCAACCGCTTATCACTAATTAAAAAAAATACAAAAGCAAATGCTACAATATAAACTTCGATGAAAAACAAAGCACAAAATCAACTTTAAAATTAAGTTTTAAAATACAAAATTTGACATAAGCTTAAGCATAAGAAAAAAAAGGGGCTATTCATCCCAACCATTTTCAGGGCTTGTTCGGATTATTGGATAGGAAAAACATAGATAGAAAATGTATCGAAATAGGAATGATAAATAAAGAAATAAGAAAGTTAAGGGCATTCGGATTGCATAGGAGTATAGGACTTGTATGTTGGAAGAAAAAAAGAAAGAGAGAGATAGAGCACTTGAGATGGATGGGGCATTCAGATTACATGAAGTTGATTACATAGGATGAGAGAGATAAACTCATGAGAGACTTTTTATGATATTAGACCTTGTCGGTGACATGGGACCGGGAGTATCATGACTTAGAGACTTGAGGCAGACACGATCACCCACGTGGCCTAACCCCCTCGGGGGGGGGGGGGGTCGGGCCCGAGGGTGATACGGCCGCCCTTCCCTTTGTCTCCCCGAGGGGTCGGACCGCTCCCGTCTCGGCCCCGAGGGCCGAGGCACCCCGACCCCTTGTGGGTTTTGCGCCGCGTATATGGGGTAGGTGAGCATAGCGGGGCTCACCTAACCACATTTATTGCGGTTTGGACGAGCGCGTCACGCCGCATGTAACGCAGTGCAGCGCGCTCGTTTATCCGGTCAGTGACCAGTCACAGACCGATCAGATCGTGGGTTAGGTGGCGACAGGCGGTCTGACGCACGCCTCGCCCCATCCCGTCAGGATGAGAGCCTCCAAGCACTCGTCCCTAGCCGGAGCCGGCGTGTTAGCTCCTGGAGATGGCACGTTGGTCCCGGTCAGATATATACCAGGCTTCATCCTAACCATTACAAGCAAGACATTGTATGAAGAGGGGCAAACATGCAGATTGATGAACTGACACGTGGTGGACAAGAATGACCGATTTGTGACCGGTCTGACACTGGTCATGTCGTCAGCAGACAGCCATGTTCCCACGTCGCGCCTGCTTCCGGCGGAAGTGGAGGTAGGTATGGGCCGTCCCATCAGAAGGTCATTCGGACGGCAACCATACAAGTCTCCGTCTGTTTATGAAAAGATAGGATAAGTCCCCACAAAAAAGAGAGAGATGGTGCATGTGGTATCCCCTTGAGGTATAAAAGGAGGACCTTGCCCACTTAGAAAGGGGATGATTTTTTTTTGGGATCCAGAACGATCAGAGAGGGAGAGGGTAAGAGCTCTCTGGTTCTCCAGCTCTTTTGTAGCTTCTTCATACATAGATCCACCAAAACACAGGAGTAGGGTATTACGCTTCTCAGCGGCCCGAACCTGTATACATCGCCCGTGTCTTGTGCTTTTTCCAATCTCGCGAACTTTCCACAGACTAGGAGCTTAGAACCTCACCCAGGGCCCCCGGCCGAACCGGCAAAGGGGGGCCTGCGCGGTCTCCCGGTGAGGAGCCCCACGCTCCGTCAGACCTCATGGTAAAAATCTCAAAATCTAATATGAATTTGGGCATTCCTTAGAAATTTGATAGGATTTAATAGTTTTCAATAATCCTTTGGTTCAAAAAATCATATAGAAAAAATTTCTATAGAAAAAAATATTGTTCCTATACAGAATAAAAAAATCCTATATTTTCCTTTCAAATAAAGGGGTACCATGCGTGGCAAAGCCACGCGGTTTTTCTAGTAGTATAACATATTTACGTATAAGCACCAAACTGGGAGGTTGACAAATACTGCCCCTATTTCATACTATAAGTCATTTTAACTTTTTTAAATTAATTTTTTATGTTTAATTTAATTTATAGAAAATATAACAATATTTTCAATGCACAATAAAAAATATAAAAAATTGTTCAACATTAGACGTAATGAAACTAATTTTATGCTATAGTGTTGCTATATATTTTTTTATAAAATGGTTAAGCTTTTAAAAAGTTTAACTTAACATTTTTTCCATCATACTTCTTCCATTGCACGGCATATGAAAAGCTATGGAAAGTTGAAATCGGCGTAAACTAACGAGCTGTATCATAAAGAATAAAAATAATGTTAGCATCGCAACAGCACATTCTAAGATGAGACTAGAGACTATGAAAGCCTCTTAGTACTCCCTCCGTCCAATAAAAAAACCGAATATAAAGCTAGATGTGACACATTTTAGTACAACGAATCTAGATAGAGATGTGTCTAAATTCATAGTATTATGATATATCATATCCAGAACTACTTTAAATTTTTATGGAACGAAGAAAGTAGTAATCAACGTACAATTTGCTTCAAGTAACACAATCGATGTCTGAATGAACTCAGGTCCAAAGGCAATAAACAATGGGGCCTTGCCGGTTGGCTGGGCGATAATCTCTGGAAGCATCTGTCTTTATGTTCAAAGTTCAGTGTAGGACCCGACCCAGTTGACAAGTGGATTTAAACTGCTGTCCATTGTATGCATGCTTTTCTTGATAGGTATCAATGGCGGAGTGAGCACATCTAACCGTGGTCCATAAAGAGAGACACTTTAGGCTGTTTTCGGGGGTGAGTATTGGGAACCCATCTCCTATACATGAAAAATGGAACAGTACATTAACACGTGATTAATTATAGTGGCAAATACATAACAAAATGTTGGTGTGGTATCGATGTCCCCCTGCCGTGAGTGACCACTGGCCCAAAGGCCCCAAACTCGAGATGGATTCGACTCTTTCGAGGCTCATTCATCCTCGTGTAAAGAGGTGGGCTTCATGTGATGCTGCCGTACAAGCTACACTGTTCCTTGTGCTGGGGCGGACGACCGAACGTGTGCTACGCTGCTACTACGACGGACGGATGCCGACCTCCGACACGAGATGGCCACAACAACCACCGCCGAGTTTATGAGCCATCATCCTTTCGTCCTCGTTCCGCCGTACGACAACGTCTCGCGCCATCAGCAGCGGAGAGAGACGATGGACGCAGCGGCAGCGAGAAAAACGCGCGCATTACTACTACCCACGTGTGGCGCGCGGAGCAGAGGCGAGTGGCAACAGCAACGTCTCACTAGCCGACAGCCGGGCGGCCGGCCGGAAGGTTTTCTTTGGATCACGGCCTCACCGCGCGCATCGCCGTCTCGTCGTGGCGAGCGCGGGGCGCGACGGTTGGCGCGCGCGGGCTCCGTCCCGTCCTTTGTCACCGCCGCGAGAGGCGCCTCGCACCGGAACCGGCCGGCCCCGGGCCCGGGCTGCCTGCCTCGCCCTGTGCGGATCGTACGCCTGAATCAGCGTGGCGGTCTGTGTGGCCTTCGTTTGGTGAGAGCCTGAGAGGACAGCCGTTCGCTCGCAAATCGCAATGCCGCCCCCGCCACGGCCAGCCTCCGACCGATTCGTGAGCGCGCGCGCGGGGGCGGGCGCGACACGTGACTGCACGAGATAATGTCTCCAACTCTCCAGGGAAAGGTAAGGACAGGGTTGATCCCGCGGTCGATGTAGCCAGCCAGGGAAGACGACGAGGTCTGGTGGTTTCCGCGCGCGCCGAGGCGGCCTCACACAAGTCACAATTGGCGGGGAACGATGGGTGGTGGTTCGCGAGGGGCCGCACCCTCGTACTGTCTCTTTGGAACAAAGCGATCGCCATCGTGGCCGACCGGTCGAGAGCGAGGCAGCATCATCAGTGAAAACGTCACGGCCTCGCGACGCGGTACCGTTGAGGCGGTGACGCCGAAGATGACTTGACTGCGGCGAGGGTACAGTCGTACAGATGGACACCTGATTAAGCGACGTTCGTGGATGGAATCAAGGGAGGATGCGGGTCACCTTGCAGCATTTGTAGAGCAAAAGCGACGTGCAGGATGGGTGTTCTGCAGTGAGGAGGACGGATCAAGGAAGATATTTATTTCTGATGACGTGACTCAAATGGCTAGAATCCTAATATTGGTTATTTGTAGAGAATCAAATTTAGGCAAAAGTCCAAACGGCATTTCTTCTCTGGGCTTAGACAGAACAGAGTACATATTATTGGTTTCACGGCAATGAGTAGCCAATGACAGATCAGTTGACACAAGATAGGGTCAGACAGAAGTAACGCTCCACTCCAAGGGAGTGACTGGTGAGCAGCTGTTGGCCGCTGCCCCATAGCCAGGCATCAGCTATAGAATGACTGTTCGTCTGGGGCCCGATGTGATTCCCAATTTCTCAAGCAGAAATCCTGAATTGGAGCACCATGCCATTGCAAGTTTTGAGTATTACCACGGCTGAACGGTTGCAACTTGCAGCTGAACCCAAAATAACTGAATTAGCATTTCAATAGATCTACTCTTCAGAAAAAGCATTTGTACATGTAATCTTGCAGTCCTACTAACGGTCCCAACAGTTGTACAGTCCTATAATACAACAAGCCAATGCCAATTAGTTGAAGATGTACTACAGCACATATCGTCCAAACACCGAATATGATGACAATGCATTGATGGCTCAGGATTTGGAGGGTAATCCTATTGAATTTCTTTCATGGAGAGCCTGTGGCAGGTGGCTTGGGTGTCTGATTTTTCTGGTTAGCTGCAGCTTGCGCAGCAGAGCCCTTTGCGTTACTTTCGCTGGCCATTGACTTCTTGATCTGGACAGGTTCAGACAAAACAATAACATATCACACCGCAAGCAAAGACAACAATCAAATGGACGTATCGGCAGAACGCTGTATTTGGTGATGAGAAATGACCATCAATAGGTTAATTTTGAAACAGCATTGAGAATAGATTAGGATATTTGTCAATTCACAGTTTGTACTACTTTGAATAGAGGGAATCAAAACAATATGTTTCCAAGATATAAGATGGGAAGAACAGTTACCAGAGTAAGCCTCTCCCTGTGAATATCATTGACATGCTGCAAATTGTAAAGGAAAAGATTATTACAGTTACAAACAATTGTGAGAATTCATAGCAAGCAATCAAAAGCGAAGAAATAAGTATGCAAATGTATGAATTACCGGCTTCTTGTACAGTTTTATTTCATCTCCACTGAAGCCTGGCAAGGTAATATTCCAGCTTCTCTCTGCAATGGATGACAATTAAATCATATGAAAAATGCAATTGAAAATTTGAAATGCTATGACTTGATAGCATCACCACAAAGATTCTAGAAGAACAAAAATATTCAAGTTACCTGCATGGAGGAGTACATCTTTTGCTTCTAAAATGCTTGACTTTCTATGTTTTGCTAAAGAACAAGCAAATGTTGCAACCTGCTCAAAACAGCTAATTAAAAAAAAGGTACAGAAGACATCCTAGATACACCAGGATGACAAATTCACATGTTGCTGATGATTAAAGGGTGACAACTTTCTTCTATATCTAAAGACAGCATAACTTCGACCCAGAGCTTCTAGGCCTCTAGCAACCATTAGGCAGTGTTTACTATTTCCTCACACAAGAAGAACCAGAGAACACATCCCCGTAATAAGCATACTTGCAAAAAGAAACTATTGGAGAACAGCAATGATGGTGGAGGGAAGGGGCTTACAGATTCAACAAAATCTTCTGCAATGTCAATAAGAACATCTTCAACTTCAGGATCAAGCTTTTCTGAAGGATCAATCTGTTGGAAGATCACAGCATGAGAAAGTTATGATGACACTTAACTTTTGCAAATAATAAAATGCCTATTTCTACTTAAGTGATGATGATCCATAACTGATAAATATTGGTAAAAGAACCAACTAAATCCATCACAGGCAGTGGGGTTTATGAACCTACAATACCCATAACATCCGTGAACCCCTATGGTTGCAGCCCCTACACTCAACAACTCTAGACAATCATGACCCAGATAAATTTTATGACAAAGTATTAGCAACAGTATATGCTATCATATCTAACATACTTATTACAGGTAACAGCCTACTTCCTCTACCTGTTCAAGTACACTGGAACATAGATTTCACACAGATCATCAATTATCGTAAGCACTTCTGAATCAACAACATTATTTTGAAAAGATTTTTACTTGGTCCTTAACCAATGTAGATTAAACAAAAAATCTGTTAAGATAGTGTGCCCTTTTTTTTTTTCTGTTTTCTATTGCGTGGTTTTCTTTGGATATTAGATATGGTTTAACTGTGTTTTTTTCATTACTAAAGAAGGGTATACTTTCAGGTTTCAGTTCAGGAAGTTGTGTACCTGTGCAACTAATTCATGTATACTCCTCTTGGAAAGCAGTCGATTACCAGATCCTCCAGCATCCACATCGACTGAAGCCATGTCTCCAGATTGCACATTAGTAGCTTTTAGTACAGCAGGAGAATCTAGCTTCTGAGCCATTGAGACAGGGGTACGAGCAGTTTGCTGCTGAGAAATTTGTTGCTGGTTTCTGAGTGTTGTAGTCTGTTGACTTTGCTGCGAGGAATGTTGTGGCTGATTTTGTTGTTGCTGCTGCTGCTGCTGTAGCTTTTGTTGCTGCTGCTGCTGCTGCTGCTGTAGTTTTTGTTGCTGCTGCTGCTGCTGTTGCTGTAGTTTTTGTTGCTGCTGCTGCTGCTGCTGCTGTTGCTGCAAATGTTGATGTTGTGGTAGTTTTTGCTGCTGCTGTGTTAAAAGTGCATTCTGTGGGTGCGAAATTGCAGGAGCATGGTATGGTCTTGGATGTGGCCTATGTTGAGGGGGCCTAAGTGGAGCAGATACATTTGGCGGAGTTTGCTGTAAAGGCATCGAGGGGGAAGAAGCCATAGATGGTGGTCTTGCCAAAGCTTGGATGGGGGTTTTCTGTTGGAATATAGTTAAATGAAGTTAGGTTTAATAAGAGGAGTGTTCCCTTGTAACTGGATTGAGGAATGAAAAATACAAAAAATAAACAATGGTGCAAGTTCCAATTGATCTCATTATTCACAGAACAAGGTAAACTCATAAATGAGTTACAGTTGCCAAGGAAAAATGACAAAATATGTACAAGGAAGCATAAGTTATATTGTAAATAATCTTATTCACATAATTAGGTACATCATATAACTGAAACAGAAAGCTTATTTGCCTATAGATAGACCAGTCTTTGCTTTTTACAAGTGAAAGTTTCTTACTTGTGAACTTGCAATCTGGCTATCAGATGGAGATGGTGCTGTTGAAGATGGAAAATTTGGCCTTGTCTGCTGTGGCAGACTAGAGATTGCTCCTGGTCTCACCTGAGATGTGTTAATGGAACCAACTGTCCCAATATTTTGGATCCCAGGGGAAGGCTGCCTAGGCTGAAGACCATAATCATTACTAAGAATCTTCACTGAATTCAAAACAATAGAGAAAAGGTGCAATATGTTTCAACTAACAGCGTGCATGTACTTTGCAATGGAAATTGGCTCTCTTTATACTGGATTATATTGAACAACTTTTCGGACTATATATGTTTTTTTTTGTATGTACATTTGAGTTGGCTGCGTGGGAACTGGGAATTAATGATCTCTAGAGAGGATGAATGTGTTGGTGTAAAAAATTTTATGCGAGAGGAGATGGAGCATGTAGGGCCTGTTCACTTTGATGCCATTTTCAACCATACCATTTTTTGGCAAAGTTGCCAAAATTTTGGCTACGTTTAGTTTGTTGCCAAATTTGGTAAATACATAAGAAATCCTGCCAAAATTTTGGCAATATTGCCATCTTGCCAAAGGTTTATTTTGGCTACAATCTGAACATGCCCGTAACCAACCAATCATCATTAGTTCATTAGCACCAACTAAAATATTATAAGTACCAAAGATGAAGAAGTATTAACAACTATAGTCGTTTAGAACAGTAGTAATTAGTAAGTCACAGAAGAACAATATTAGAGTTCAATAAGCTCCACTTAATGTTTTACGCAGCTGAACTGTCAGATGCATCTACATTTCTTCTACGCACACAAATGTCAGCTGGATTTGACAATTTCTGGGATTGTTGGCTGAAAGAAATTAGCTAAAACATCAGGGGGTAGGATTTAAGCAGCCAAATCACCAAGGTACAGATTTCGCGAAGACTTGTTGGTCTCCATCCCACATTCAGACCCCCATGCTGAATAAGGATAACTAAAATTGAAAAATGGGTTCCACAAAACTGCAGATAACAAGCATGTGACATCAAGCAAGATAATCCTACTAAGTCATGGTTTCCTCAAGAAATTTACTAACATGGGATCAGATATCGTGTCATTATTATATAAAAGAATGTAATTCTTGCTGTCATCCAGATCAGTTATTTCCTGACCAAATGAAAACCTCATACTACCGAGAGCTTAATCACACCAGAATATAAAAGTGCGGAGCTAAGCATCAGATACAGACCTGTGTAGAGGATGGTGGGGGCTGGTCAGGACCCCGATGCATCGAGCCGAACTGCGCGGCGAGTGTCGGCGGCGGCACGAACCCGGTGTAGCCGACGGGCGTCTGCGGCGCACGCGGGTGCGCTGGTAGCCCAAGGGCTACACCTCCCCGTGGCATGGCAGATGAGGACGCAGAGGTGGCGGCCGGAGCGGAAGCAGAGGAGGAAGAGGCCGCGCCCGTGGCCGGAGAGGAGGACATCGTGATGGGCGAGGCCAGGTGAGTGTACGGAGGCCTCATGCGGGGCACCGGCGGCCGCGCACTGGCGGGGCTTGGAGCTGGGGTTTCTAGGGTTTGGACGGGGGCTGGGGTGGGATTGGGGGCCGGGGCAAGGGTGGTGTCGGGGGTGGGCGGCGCGGCGGTGGAGGCGGAAGGGGTGGGATTAGGCTGTGGCGCGGATGAGGGGGCAGAAGCCGAGGTCGAAGTGGGCGGCGCCGCCGGCGCCGCCGCGGCGGCGTCCGGTTGCGCGGGCGGAGGCGCGTCCATGGTGTTCGACGGCTCAGCGAGGCGGGGGTGTCTTTGATAAGATGGCAGAAATACAGATGAAGGGGAGGACTTGAATGCAAAATTTCTCTTCTGAAAAGGTCTTCCTAAACCCCTCGCCCCCCGCTCGCTAAACACACTAGACATTTCCGATGGGCAAGAACGGGAAGAAGACGGAGTCGCACCGGCAAGGCCGAGGCCGCCGTGCCTCACGCTTCCGCGGCGGCGGCGGCGGCGGCGACGAGGATGGTGACGAGTTGCCTTCATCTGCCTATGATGCTCCACCGCCACACCACGAGGACTCCGACGGTGACGACACCGACGAAGCAGCAGCCGAGGACGAACACGAAGGGGGTGTGGATGGAGGTGACCAGGAGCAGCGGGAAGTAGGTTCCATGCCTTCCAAGTTCCACCTGTACCAACTCTCCGTCCAGGTAATCTCGCTAGCTTCACTAGTGGGATAGATCGGTGAAATTAAGTCTCCGTGCACCGAACCTGTTCGACGAAATGCTAACAGTATGCGTCTGTGTTTAGTCGCCAAAAGGGGACATTAGCTACCTGCAGAAGTTCTTCCTTATGTACGTCGGCGGGCGCGTCCCTCTGCACTTCCAAGAGGATTTCTGTGGCACGGCCCTCCTCAGGTCAATGCACTAAACTTTTCGATGAAGTCCATGTCTGTCATTTTTCACACATTGCATGTGTGGTTGAAGACTTCAGCAGTTCCATTAGCAAGAAATGTGCCAAATGCTTGAATGGTTATTCTTTGGAGAACTTTGATCAATGATGCTCAACAATCAAGAGATCAGTTAACTTTAGTGTGTGACTGTGTGATGCATGTGTTTTTGGCTTCTTGGTCATGATATATTGTTTGATTTCCTGTTGGCAGTGCTGAGTGGCTTCGTACTGATGCAAGGCGTACAGCAGTTGGCTTAGATTTGGACCTTGAGTCACTTGAGTGGTGTCTTGAAAACAACCTGAGCAAGATTGGAGCTGATGGGTATTCAAGAATGCTACTTTTCCATGGAAATGTTCTACAGCCAAATGTAGCTCGCCTAGTCAAGCAAAAGATCTGTGATGCCATGCAAGATCTGCACGTAAACAATGATAATGACTCTTTAGCAAGTAACATCTGTGATCAGTTGGATCCTGCTAGCCCAAAATGCTCAGCCAATTCAACCATGTCGGATTTGGTTTTGCCGGCAAGAGACATTATTTGTGCATTCAACTACAGTTGCTGTTGTCTCCACAGGAGAAAGGACTTGGTTTTGTATTTTAGGCATGCTTTCAATGCACTGTCAAAACGAGGTGGTATATTTGTAATGGATGTGTATGGTGGCACATCATCTGAACGCAAGCTACGTCTGCAGAGGAGGTTCCCCAGCTTCACTGTGAGTGATGTTGTGTTAGTTATTAGCCCTTATACTAGTTACGAATCCACTAAATGCTATCTTCTTGCTCACCAGATAGAAATGTGGTAGGCATATAATGCCCTGAAAAAACTGCGTTCTTTTTTATGAAAATTCACACTATCTGCTTGTAGAATCTGCTTATTCCAACATAAAGATGTTGCAGTAGTAGTAGTATGCAACATAAAAGAATGTTTTAGTCCGAAATACAATTTTCTATTGACCATGCCTCCTTTTTATAGATTCTAAAGCGGTTAGCTATATTTTTATACAACTTCAATCTAGCTATTCTGAAATAATTGTAAAGTATATATGCTATGTTGTTACCCTTTATGGTGAGATTTTGTGCCTCCTTTTTATGACTCGATGTCCATTTCACTTATCAGTCATATAGGTTTTTCCCTTGTGTAGTTTATTCTAGTTGAAATAAACAACAGATAGAGTTGTCCAATTATCAATGGCGTGCGATTTGGAGAATGAGAATGAGATTATATATAGATTTATATTACTGTTCTTACATACAAGATACAACTATGCATTCAGTATTTCTGGGAGCAAGAAGAGTTCGATATCATAAGTCACCAAACAAGGATCAGTCTCCACTTCCAAGCTGGAAAGAAGCAAATGTTACGGCATGCTTTCACGTACCATTGGCGCCTGTAAGTTGATCACATACTATTGAGAATGGTATATTTCATAATTATTATTGCTCTCCTGTTTCCTTAGTGGATCTTCACCGTGTTATGGAAAACCTGCAAGGTTGTAACTGTCAAAAAGAACTATAGAAATTCTTATTAAAATATAAAGTTGAAAATATTTTGCTTAGTCCGGTCCTCCGGTCTACAGGTTCAGGGGGGAAACTAGATTGGTATTAATATCATGTGCAAGGTGTTTAGAATACATGTGTATTAGTCAAGGGTATTGTAGTCATTTCCCGTTTCTAGGCCAATCTTGTAATCTATATTTTCCCTTTAGGCCTAACTCAAGATAACAGAGAGTTCATTACCCATTTACATCTTCTTCCCAAATTATAACACAGGGAACAACCAAAGGCAATGCCACTTTATTACCTCTGTGATATATTGATACCAACCACTTCTACATCTACTATATCTCTGAGGAGATTTTTCACGTGCTATATCTTTGCACTCTTCATAATGAAGAGTATGATGTACGGGATTGTTTTTCAAGTGCTGTGTGTAACACACCCTACACTACCTGCATGACTTCCTCGCATGTTAACTTTGTTTTAGAGTTGCACTGGAGTATCAGGACATCTTAGTCCTGTGCAAAGAGGAAGGATACCTTCAAATTCGAAATTCATGTTGCTCCTTTGTAGGTGGTCGATACCAGAAATCAAAGACTGCTTGGAGGAAGCTGGATTTAAATCAATCCATGTCTGGATCAGGGAGATGCCAAATACCCAATCAAGTGGAAATGCTAAAGAATATAATGCCAACCGTGATGTGAAATATGAAGAATTACAGCATTTCAATCAAGCAGATGCTTGGAATGCATATGTTGTTGGAGTAGCAAATATCTAGATGATTCATGCTACCTTCTTTTTTTAGAGAGAAGATGTTGGAAACCTTTGCAGTTTTCCGTTCTGATGCTATCCGGTCAGTTTCTCTGATGCTGCCTGCCGGAGTAGTATCTTTTTATCTAATGCACAAGTGCTTAACATGGATTCCCTTCTCGTTGAAACTAGAATGTGTAATTGCTCCACTCTATGCCAGGAAACTAGGAAAGTTGTATGTCTTGGGCTATGATGTTTGTTCTAGATGAGATGCTAGCTAACATGTAGTATCATCATATCTGTACCGATCAAATAGAGAGCAGTCAAACCCCAAAGACAATCTACTGAAGATGGTGATTCACTATTTCTTGATGCAGTCATACAGGGGTTGTATGTCCAGTCAGTTTCATGCAGCATAACCTTTTCAGGTTTGCATGCCAATGGTGTTCTGTGCTGATTAACTTCCTGAGCCACTGAGTCCCCTAAGATATGCTGTCAAATGTTTGATTAAACTGGCCGAGTTACCAGATCATTTCCTCTCCGCAATAATCTCTGCATTGTGAACATCTCTTCTGGCAGCAGATGTCCTCCACAATAGAATCTGTGAACCTGCCATCAACAGCATCCTTCAAATCATCCATGCCCATTGACAATTACTCGCAAGGAACGGGGGAGATCTAAGAAAATTGTTAGAATAGATGTCGAATATACTAATTCTATTTGGTTACAGTTGGATTTAAAGTTGTAATAGGTGGTAGGGGGTAGAGGTAGAGTCGGACTCTATAACCTAGCAACTCTCTTAAATAGAGAGGCATGGAGATGATGGTGGTGTGGCCATGGACTTGTAGCGGCTAGGAGTTATATGGGTTGAGGAGCGCCCATAATCAAAACCCCAGGACATAAGCTTCGGCTAAACCTCGTTAACAAATATTGTGTGTTCTTGTGTCGTTATCTGACGTGTCTTGGGTGATCATTGATTGAAGCGATCGAGAAGATTAGTCGTCGTTCCGCTATATCGACTACTTCCTCCGTTTCATAATGTAAGCCATTTTAGCATTGCCCATATTTATATAGATGTTAATGTGAGCAATGCTAGAATGACTTGCATTATAAAACGGAGGGAGTAACTTTTATATATAAAAAAGGTCTCTACGAGCTGCAAACATCCTAATTCAATCATTTCCATTTGAGTTTTCAGATATACCAACACAAAGTGCTTTGCTGGCTCTGCAGAGCTGAAGCCGACGACAAGCCACTCCGAACAGTTAAAAAAACATTACGGTACCTTATGCATCTGCATTAAAGTTTTAAATAATATAAATAATTATACGTGTGTCTAAAAGTTCATAGTGTTATCTATTAGAAAACGGAGTGTTCTAAAGTTAAGAGCGTTATCTCTTATAAAACGGAGGAATACAACTTTTTCAGGTTCAGGCAGTGTCCAACATGGCGTGTCCAACATGGTAGTAGCGCCATTCCACACGCCTGTATATAACCGCGCCCATTGCTCCCCAGGACAACATGGAATGCATCTTTCTACCAGAAGATAGAGCTTTCTCTGCCACGAAATATTCAGCTTTACTGGATACCGTCTACAGCCGTCTCCATTCATCGTTTCCTTTCCATGATGGTGTGACAGAATTGGCTTTTGTATCGTGTTCGTTCGTCCAGTCATTTTCGTGTGCTAAGCTTCGCAGGTCACAGACATGCCTCGTCAAATTTGGTTTTAGTCATAGACATCACGTAAAATCGACCAACTGCTCGGCAGGCCAACAGTAATGATCTCATGATCACCCAGCTGAAACTAATCTTGGCGTGCAATGCATTCGCAACAACACTTTACGCCAGCTAAAGAGCGAGCGAGCACTGAACTGAAGGTTCCGATTTCCATATCAATCCTGAGCTGATCAAAGTGCTTGAAAAAAGATTCTTAGTGCTTGCCATTGTGGATCCCGACTAGATTAGAAGATGCGAGGCCGAGGATTATGGCGGGGGAAACACACTGCAAAGAATAAATAATCACTGGAGTTCTAGTTGTCGTAGTGGTGGACAGAGACAGATTAATCCAGCGGCAAACGCGACGACTCCACGTTGCCGCCGTGCCAATGATAATCCGAGAAATCGAGCTGCACGGCGGAACAAAGGAGAGCGACGTAAACCGGATTAATCCAAACGGCTTCGACCATCTGAGGGGATCGAGTGAACAATGTTAAACATGTGATATGTATTTGTGTGATGCACACGGCATGGTTAGATGGATAGATATGATTAGATAAGGCTAGATTGAGTTTGTTGTAACAGAATAGGAGCATATCTATCCATCCACCTGCGCCGATCTCTGTAACCCACAGCGGTGGTTATTATCGCTAATATAAGATTAACAAAGGTGCGGCCCGAGAGGGTTGAACGCTTCTGAACCTCTGATGTTTGATATGGTATCAGAGCCTTTCCACTAAACAAATCCCGATCCAATCTATGGCCAGCTCGTCGTCCAAGATGGCAGCCACTAATCCTTTCGGAGGAAACACAATCTCAGAGAAATTAGCCAAAAACAACTATGCGCTATGGAAAGCGCAAGTCCTGGCGTCGGTGAGAGGAGCTCGTCTTGAAGGGCATCTCACTGGCACCACAGCAGCGCCGGCCATCACCATCTCCGTGCCAGGCGAGAAGGAAGGCGACAAGGCCACCAGGGCGGCTAATCCCGCCTACGATGAATGGGTGGCTACGGATCAGCAGATCCTAGGGCTTCTACTGAGCACCCTGTCCAAAGATGTTCTGGCGCAGGTGGCCACCTGCGGCACTGCAGCTGCCGCCTGGAGCATGCTGGAGGAGATGTATACCTCCATGACAAGGGCACGCTTCATCAACACTCGGATCGCTCTCTCCAACACCAAAAAGGGCGATCTCTCCATCACAGAATATGTCGCCAAGATGAGAGCACTTGGTGATGACATGACGGCGGCTGGCAAGGTCGTCGACGACGAAGATCTCATCTCCTACATCATTGCCGGCCTCGACGACACGTATGAACCGGTGATCTCCTCAATCGTCGGCAAATCTGAGCCGATGTCCTTCGGGGAGGCTTTCTCTCAACTGCTCAGCTTTGAGCAGCGCAACAATCTCCGTCACGGCGGCGAGTCGTCAGCAAACCTGGCGAATCGAGGGCGCGGCACCACCGGCGGCAACGGAGGCCAACGCGGACGCGGTGGGAACAACCGTGGACGCGGCGGCAATGGAGGCAACAACAGCGCAAACCGCGGCAAGGGTGGTCGCGGGAATGGCGGCTTCAATGGAGGACGTCAAGGAGGTGGCGTCGACACTAGGCCCAAGTGCCAGCTATGTTACAAGCGAGGACATACGGTAATCAACTGTTGGTATCGTTATGATGAGGATTTTGTTCCAGATGAGAAGTATGCAGGTTCTGCAGCCACCTCCTATGGTATCGATACCAACTGGTATGTGGATACTGGGGCAACTGATCACGTGACAGGAGAGTTGGAGAAGCTCATCGTTCGTGATCGCTACAAAGGACATGATCAAGTGCATACCGCTAGCGGTGCAGGTATGGAAATTAGCCATATTGGTCACTCTATTGTTAAAACCCCCAGTCGTGATATTCATTTACGCAATATTTTACATGTTCCTAAGGCTAACAAAAATTTAGTTTCTGCTCAACGTCTTGTTTCTGATAATTCTGCCTTTATGGAACTATATTCTAAATATTTCAATCTTAAGGATCTAGCCACGAAGAAACTTCTGCTTAGGGGGCCCTGCCGTGGTCGTCTCTATGCTCTTCCATCTACACCGCCACATGCACACTCAACCAAAGAAGTTTATGGAGTCTCCAAGCCATCTTTTGAAAGGTGGCACAGTCGTCTCGGTCATCCCTCCTCTCCAATTGTAGAGAAGGTCATTAGCAAAAATAATCTCCCATGTTTAGTTGAGTCTAATAAACAGTCTGTGTGTGATGCTTGTCAAAAGGCAAAGAGTCATCAATTGCCTTATTCTATATCATCTAGTATATCTAGTCATCCTTTGGAACTTATTTATTCTGATGTTTGGGGTCCTGCCCCCACTTCTGTTGGAGGCAAACAGTATTATGTGAGTTTTATTGATGATTTCAGCAAGTTTACTTGGATTTATTTAATTAAGTTTAAATCTGAAGTTATCCAAAAGTTCCATGAGTTTCAGGCTCTTGTTGAACGATTGTTTAACAGAAAAATCCTAGCGATGCAATCTGACTGGGGAGGAGAATATGAGAAACTTAATTCCTTCTTTACCAAAATAGGTATTACTCATCATGTGTCTTGTCCTCACACACACCAGCAAAATGGCTCAGCTGAAAGAAAACATAGGCATATTGTAGAAATGGGTCTTGCTCTTCTTGCTTACTCATCTATGCCATTAAAGTTTTGGGATGAGGCTTTTACTTCTGCTGTTTATCTCATTAATCGTACTCCTAGCAGACTCTTGAAATATGCAACGCCTTTGGAACGTCTGTTTAAACAAACTCCTGACTATAATATTCTTTGTGTATTTGGGTGTGCATGTTGGCCTCATCTCCGACCATATAATGCTCGCAAATTACAATTCCGTTCCAAACAATGTACCTTTCTAGGTTACAGTCCCCTTCATAAGGGGTTCAAATGTCTAGATCCTTCCACCGGTCGCGTTTACATATCCCGTGATGTAATTTTTTATGAGAATGTTTTTCCCTTTGCCTCACTTCATCCCAATGCCGGTGCAAAATTGCGTTCTGAAATTTTATTATTGCCATCCCATCTTGATATTCCTATTATTCCTGGGGTGCAACAAATGAGTACCACTGTGGCTAATGTTCCTACTAATCCTGCTAATCAAATTTCTGGAGATGAATTATCGCTACAGGAAAATTTGGCAGCAAATAATGCAGCTCCAGATGGTGCGGACGCAGCCACAGCTGCCACGAAAGATCCAGCGGCTGACTCCCCTCACACCTCTGACGCAGCGTCTTCGAGCGTCCTCCAGCGTCGTGTGGAGGCCACCGTAGAGTCCTCCTGCTCTCCTGATCGGTTGCATGTCGAGCTCACACCGGCGCACTCACCCGTGGCCATGCAATCTCCAGATGCCACGTCTCCTACTGCTTCCTCTGACTCACAGGAGCCATCCACGTCTCTTGATGCTTCTGTTGCAGGGGAGGTAGATACACAGCAACAACAGCACCAGGTAATATCTAGACCGGCTACGAGGTTGCAAAGTGGCATTATTCGTAAGGAAAAAGTTTATACTGATGGTACAGTTAAATATAGGACTACTTTTCTCACTGTTACTGGAGAGCCAGAAAATTTAGATGACGCTTTAAAAGATAATAATTGGAAAAAAGCTATGGATGCAGAGTTTATGGCTTTACAAAATAATAAGACCTGGCATTTAGTTCCACCTCAGAAAGGTAGAAATGTTATAGACTGTAAGTGGGTGTATAAAATTAAAAGGAAACAAGATGGGAGTCTAGACAGATATAAAGCTCGCTTAGTTGCAAAAGGGTTTAAGCAAAGATATGGCATAGATTATGAAGATACTTTTAGTCCTGTTGTTAAAGCTGCTACAATCAGGATTATTCTTTCCATTGCTGTCTCTAAAGGATGGTGTATGAGACAGTTAGATGTTCAGAATGCTTTTCTTCATGGAGTTCTCGAAGAAGAAGTGTATATGAAACAACCACCAGGTTATGAGGACAGTTCTTTGCCAGGGTATGTGTGCAAGCTTGATAAAGCTTTATATGGCTTAAAGCAGGCACCTAGAGCTTGGTACTCTAGGCTTAGCAAGAAGTTATATGATATGGGATTCCAAGGGTCCAAGGCTGATACTTCTTTGTTCTTTTATAACAAAGGAGATTTGATTATATTTGTACTCATTTATGTTGATGATATTATTGTCACCAGTTCTAGACAGGAAGCTGTTCCAGCCTTGCTTCAGGATTTACAAAAGGAGTTTGCTCTGAAGGATCTTGGAGATCTTCATTACTTTCTTGGTATTGAGGTAACTAAAGTGTCTGGTGGTATAGTTCTTACTCAAGATAAATATGTCAATGATTTGTTGAGAAGAGTAAATATGTTTGACTGCAAACCGGTTAGTACACCCCTGTCTACAAGTGAGAAATTGTCTATAAATGAAGGAGATCCTTTAGGACCAAATGATGCAACACATTATAGAAGTGTAGTTGGTGCTTTACAGTATCTAACATTGACTAGGCCTGATATTGCTTTTCCTGTAAATAAGGTTTGTCAATTTTTACATGCTCCAACTACACACCATTGGGCAGCTGTTAAGAGAATTTTAAGATATTTGAAGCAATGTACTAGACTTGGACTTAAGTTAAGCAAGTCTAGATCTATGTTAGTAAGTGCTTGTTCAGATGCAGATTGGGCTGGTTCCCTAGATGACAGGAGATCTACAGGAGGTTTTGCAGTATTCTTAGGAGATAATCTTGTGTCATGGAGTGCACGGAAACAAGCTACTGTTTCTAGATCTAGTACAGAGTCAGAATATAAAGCTTTGGCTAATGCTACAGCAGAGATTATGTGGGTACAGACTTTATTGGCAGAATTGCAAGTTGAGAGTCCATCTATGGCAAAGTTGTGGTGTGATAATTTAGGAGCTAAGTATCTTTCTGCTAATCCTGTGTTTCATGCCAGAACTAAACACATAGAGGTTGATTATCATTTTGTTCGAGAAAGAGTTTCAAGGAAATTGTTAGAAATTGATTTTGTGCCTACAGGAGATCAAGTTGCAGATGGTTTTACAAAGGCTTTGTCAGTTCGACAGTTGGAGAATTTTAAGTACAATCTTAACTTAGGAAAGTTATGATTGAGGGAGGGTGTTAAACATGTGATATGTATTTGTGTGATGCACACGGCATGGTTAGATGGATAGATATGATTAGATAAGGCTAGATTGAGTTTGTTGTAATAGAATAGGAGCATATCTATCCATCCACCTGCGCCGATCTCTGTAACCTACAGCGGTGGTTATTATCGCTAATATAAGATTAACAAAGGTACGGCCTGAGAGGGTTGAACGCTTCTGAACCTCTGATGTTTGATAAACAAGACAAGACCAAGACCAGGACGGCTGGGGGCGGCAACATCAGGGCGTGGATTAACCGAGGCGGATTGGTTCCGGCCAAAGTTGACCCCAAGTCTACCGGCCTAGGCTGGCTGAGTTGGAAAGAATTCAATGAATCGATTGCGACGAGTTTAAATTCTACTATACAGACACGTAAAACACAACGAAATTTCTCTGTTTTTGTCATAGCTTACACGCCGAAAACATACGCTACTACTAGTAGTACTAGTTTTTTTGAACGTGTAGCTTGCACACGTAAAACACTGGATGCAGGTTGTTAATACTCCGAGGAGGCCGTATAACAATCATAAAAAGCGTCATGTGGCGCGAGGTACAGAGTTCATTGCGTTTCTGCATGAATCACACACATCGAACGCTACGCTGGACACCACGTGGCCACGCCAAGCTTAGCAACTCATACCGACGGCCCCACCTGTCATGCGTACAGGCTTGTTGTGGGACCCACGCCCGCAGCCCTGTTCCCTGCAGAGAATCATTATATACTCCCTCCAATGCACGAACCCAACCAGAGCACATTGGATCCCCCGTTCCCCCGAACCCAAGGTCCAACCAACCGCAAACTGCAAACATATCACGCTCCCTATTTTAGTACCACCTCGCGAACCGGAACGCATCGCGTCCGATAAAAAACTCGTCGCCCCACACCGCGCGGCACTCGGAGCTCAGCTCGCACGGCACGGAACGGAACACAACCCTCCCTGTGTCTCTCTCCCTGATGCGCCGCCCCCCATGCGGCGGCCCCGACCCACTTAGCCCGCGGCGGCGGATGCTGCGGCGGCGGCGGCGGCGATGAAGCGGCCGCTGCGGCGCCCGTTCGCGGTGCTCCTCTTCGTCGTGCTGTGCGCCGCGGCCTCGTTCCCCTCCGTGTTGCGCAGGTCGGTGGGCCCGGCTCCCGTGCTCGCGCCGCTGCCGCCGCTTGATCCCGCGCGCCTCAACGCCACGCTCCTCCGCCTTGCCGCGGCCGATCCATCGGAGGCGCCGCTGCGCCGCGACGTGGACGACCTCCTCGAGGGCCGCCTCCCGGCGTCGTCCGCGCGCGCCCGCGCGTGGCGCCTCCGGGGCGACAGGCTCCACCTTCACCTCCGCCACCACCAGTTCCCCGTCTACCGGCGCGGCCACCACCCGGATCACGACCACGACCCCCTCCTCCACCCGCTCCCGCGCCAGGAGCTCCACCTCGACCCATCCCTCCGCCGCGCGCTCCGCTCCTGGCACCGCCTCCGCCGGCACGACCCCGGCGTCCTCCGCAATCTCCCTTCCCTCCTCTCCCTCCCCGGCCGCATCCCCTCCTGCGCCGTCGTGGGCAACAGCGGCATCCTCCTCGGCGCCAGCCACGGCGCCCTCATCGACTCCCACGCCGCCGTCTTCCGCCTCAACAACGCCCGCATCTCCGGCTTCGCCGCCAACGTCGGCGCCAAGACCAACCTCTCCTTCATCAACAGCAACGTCCTCCATCTCTGCGCCCGCCGTCCCAACTGCTTCTGCCACCCCTACGGCGACGGCGTCCCCATCCTGCTCTACATCTGCCAGGCCGCGCACTTCCTCGACGTCGCCTCCTGCAACGCCTCCTCCCGCTCCCTCCACGCCGCATCCATCTCCGTCACCGATCCACGCCTCGACGTCCTCTGCGCGCGCATCGTCAAGTACTACTCGCTCCGCCGCTTCGTCGCCGAGACGGGGCGCGCGGCCGAGGAGTGGAGCAGCACGCGCGACGCGGCCATGTTCCACTACTCGTCGGGGATGCAGGCCATCATGGTCGCCGTGGGAGTGTGCGACAGGGTGAGCGTGTTCGGGTTCGGGAAGGCGGCCGACGCGAAGCACCATTACCACAGCAACCAGAAGGCGGAGCTGGACCTCCACGACTACAAGGCGGAGTACGCCTTCTACCGCGACCTCGCCGACCGGCCGGAGGTAGTCCCCTTCCTCAACGACGCCGGTATCGCCGTCCCGCCCGTCGTGTTCTACCATTAGAGCGCGTGCGCGCAAGGTGCTCGACGTTATGCCACTTTTTTCCGGTGGAGGATTGTGTTGTATTAGTGGCTCAGTGTAAAATGTTGCTTCGTAAGGTGGGTTATTTTTTGTGATTAGATTGATAGACGAATTGAAATAGTAGCGAAATTTTGATATGATGGTGGGATTGGAGGTGTGTACTAAGCATTAGGATCCCTCCATTAGCATACGAGGACGATTTCTTCCGCTTTTGGCACTGTAACTGTAATTTAGACTGATCTTTCTTCGTAATTTCATGAAGAATCAATTGTACATCTTCTATACAGCCTTGCTGCAACTTTGCTCTCCATGTTTCCCAAATGGCAAATACAACTTTAGCTTTGCATTGTGTCATCTGTGTACCTTCCAAATTCCAATTTGACTGCTCATTTCACCTCGGAAAATAACTTGTGCAAGTCCTTCCCTGCCAATGCACTTCTTCTACCTCTCTAATCCGATTGCTAACCGAAGGCTCGAAGCTTTGCACTAGGTTGGTTTGTGCATGTATGTGTTGCCAGTTGCCACTCCTATGTTTTGTAGTACTATGTTCATTTCATTTTTATAAATTCTTTGCGGTGAACGCACTACTATGACTTTAATGTATTACCTGTGCTGAGAAAAAGATGCTTTGATATTTCAGGGAGCAACACTACAAACTTAACAGTGAATCTAGAGGATTTGTATTTGTGTACTTTATAGGGGATGTTTGGGAGAGATCTCAAAAACATACCGTAAGTCTCTAGGGAGGGACTTATACTTTTGTGAGAGGGACTAAAGTTTAGTCCCTAAATCCCAAAACCTCCCTAGTATACTCGATGTTTTCCCACTGTAACTAAACGATCTCATGGCCGGCCATGATTTGATCTGACAACAATATTCTCCTTGTTTCTTTGAAGTGAATCCACCATGTTCGTGGATGCGCCAGTTCCGCACCTCATGTACCTTCACACATCATGATGAGGATACATTATGGGAGTAACCACTTCACCGTTGTTATTTAATCCAGATCAATGTGTGAAATACGGAGTAAGCGATTGATGATTTGGTCCACCGTGTTACTCCCTCCGTCATGAAAAAAACGAATTTAGTATTGGATGTAATATATTCTAGATCCAGATTCGTTGTACTAGGATGTGTCACATCCGGTACTAGATTGGTTTTCGAATTTAGTACAGGATGTAACATATTCTAGATCCAGATTCGTTGTATTAGAATGTGTCACATCCGGTACTAGTTTGGTTTTTTTTTATAGAACGGAGGGAATACACATCTGCTGATCCGCTATACATCACGCGGTGGTTTATTAAGTTTAAGGAAACTCCCGGCATGATATTGAGTGTGCTGGAGCTTATTTTAAACTAAAAGTACTAAGTACTACAAATTATAACAACTTTATATCACTTTTGACATTTATCCTTGTCTTAAGGACTCTTCTGTTTGTATCTTTCCGATCCCGCCTAGTGATTGACTCAAATAATCGTCCCTATTATAGTGATCGAAGTGCTAGCGTGTACTGATACTGAGGGGCTACTCTCTTGAAATGGGGAGGTTCTTTTATGAACTCGGGATCCATACACAAAATGATCCTGATATAGTATACTCCTACTTTGAAATGGCTATCCATTTCGATGAATCATATGCTAAATTGTTAATGGTTGCACTTGGTCAGGATGATCCGGATGCTCTTTGCTTGTATTGCTTAATTTTCGACAAATATCACTTGAAAGTTTCCTTTTCATATAACCATTCGAAAGGAGTAGGAGGATTTGCCTATATACATTACAATCTGAATCTTGTGTTTTGATCTCAGTATGAAATATGTGTTTGATTGCATGCCTCAACTTGTTACATGCCTATACCTAGATTAGGCACGCCACAGTAGACACCCTTTGAGACTTTGATTCATGTCATATTGAGTTTCTTCCAGCTCCATGGTGAGCATTTGAGATGCAAGTAGTACATGTATAGTCCACATGTGAGACCACTTGTTAGCTGTTACTACAGTACAATCAATAGAGTAAATGAGTAATATTACCACTGTACTGGGGTCTGAGTAGATAGATGGTCCTATTACCTGTTCTTTACCACTATGTACTTTGGTTGAAACTTGGAACGACGACCACGCATATGGCTGTGTACGGGCGTCCATTTTCCCAACCTATATTCCTCGTTTTCTGCACGCACGCTTTTCAAACTGCTAAACGGTGAGTTTTTTTAAAAAGTTTTTATACGAAAGTTGCTTAAAAAAATCAAATTAATCCATTTTTTTTTAAAAAATTAGCTAATACTTAATTGATCACGTGCTAATAGATCGCTCTATTTTCCGTGCTACTGGGAACAACCCATAGCGAACACAGCCATATGTGTTTTACACCATGAACCTACTACTATTACCAGGATTGATTCAAAGGACGCGCCCGTGCTACTGCAGTTAGCATTAAAAGAATACTCGAATCAGTACCTAAAAGCTGCTTATCGCTTGCCTGACAAGGAACTTTTGCAACTTCTGCCACTAATCGGTGTATCCTAATAAAGTGATTTGACAGCCTAGTCATGTTTTGGAGCTCACTGATGCTCCCAGCCTTCCACCAGTCCTTGCCGGCTTCGTGGTGCATCATGCTTTGTTGCTGCTAGTGCTGCTGTGACATTGGAGTGCGTATGTCAGGTACAGATTGCCAGTTTATGGCTGTAGTCTGAAGTCTGAACTCCGCAGCTGAGCAGATTGGACTATTGGAGTAGTATGAAGATGGGCTTCAGTTCCTAAAAAGAGTCCGGTGAAGATTCAGCCTATTGAAACGATGACAACACAGCCCAGTAAAGGTCCGAGTGTAGAATTACAGCCTCCCTCCAACAACCGGGCTAAACCAGAATCAGTGAGTACAGAGACAAAATCAATAAATCTAGAACCCAACCTTAGAGCCAGCAGTGTGACTAGTGACTCGTAGCAACTGAGCTGAGCATGTCATGATGCCATGGACGCCGAGCTTATTTTATTATTCAGAGAATGAAAGAGACAGACAAATGTCACAGACTCAGTGTCAACCAGTTAAGGTGCTGTTTCGAGTGTATACCAGTAGTGGTTATTTTGTGGTAGGTGGTTAATTTGACTTGGGAGCTAAATGGCTGATTGTGATATTTACCACCCATAACTCAGAAGAGTAGACGGCAACCGAAAATTCTCAGAAAGAGAAAAAAAATTACAGGGTTCAACCAAGTTGAACTCCTACACATATGTTCACCCAGTTACTACCATTGACCTGCTGTCATCTATTGTATTTTTCCTGTTCAATGCATAGTTGCATACGATTTTTTCTTCGTTGATTAACTTTTTAATATGGTCCATCCTGAAGACTCTACTTGTCCAAAGGCAGAGTTTGACTGTTTGAATGTAATCAGAGCCATGAAAGATTGAAAGTGTGTGTGTGTGTGTGTCTGACAGTGTGAGACGTACGTGCAGCTATCGAACGAGTTTGTGCGTGCTTCGCCAGCGTGACTATGTTCTGATGCAAGCTCACTGGAAGTCCATTGTTTGTCGCCACTACGCCGGAAGGTCGGAACTCGGAACCACCTCCTCTGCAGTCAATTACATAAAGTACAGATAACCCAATGCATTCAGACAGCTATGTATTGTCGTTTTTAATGGAGACTTTGACTGATCAGTGAAAGAATACTGTATAGTACTACCTTCAACACGGTGGTTGACAGGAGAAAGTTAAGTACTCCATCGCTCTATCTCAAAATAAATCAACATCCTAATACAATAAATCTGATATAAAATATGTTTCAATTTGTTATACTTTGTACTAAGATATATCACATTCTAGTATAAGATTAGTTTGTTTTGGGATGGAGGGTGTCAGGGTTACAGATAAGGCATACCCTCTATCCTACGACTTATGGAATATACCGATAAGGTATACCTTCACGTATACGGTTGGTTTCTGTATACACCGTTAGGAATTCACCTCAAATTAGGGAAAATATCTCCACGAAGTTAAGGAATTGCAAAAGTCCTACTCGGAAAGGGTAAAATCTATAGTATATCGTGTCGGTTTACATATCTCCAAGTTTTACTTAAGGGTCAAGGTATCCCACGGTATAAAAGGGACCCCTAGGGAGGGGCAAAAGGCATCGCACCTCATCGCCAACACACCCACCAAAGTTTACGAAGCCGGAGTCCACGGAGCCAACTCGCCGGGAGATCTTGTCGAGTCCCTCGACTACGATCTCATCGGTATTGTCTGTTCGGTTACTCTCTTTGTAATCTGTTCTCATCATCATCAATCCCATATAAACTGGACTAGGACTATTATCTGATAAGGGGCTTGAACCAGTGTAATCATTGTCTTTTGTCTGTTTTGATGTCGTACTACGTAGATCCTGTTCTAACGTACCCCAATACCCTATTCTTCTGGTCCGCGAGTATCACTCGTCGACAGAGGGCACATGCAGCATAAATTGACAGTATCATCTGTCTTATATCAAAGTTATATACCCCTAGGGTCCTAGCAAGTCTGTGTAAAAGTGATGTTGTAATAAGCTCAACTGATACTGAAAACGAAATATATACTCCATATATCATAAAATAAATTTATTCTTTATTTATCTCATACATACTAATAAAATATAAAACAACTAAAATACACTACCGCTTTATCATATTCTAGTATAATTATTCACTTTATTTAGTTCTAAGATAACTGTTCTTTAATTTTATAAACTTTGATTGAATGATTGCTAAATGAATTTATTTTAGGATAAATAAGAGGGTGCAAGATAAACCTATTGTGGATAGATGGAAGTAGGCATCAGTTCTTCTACTCCCTCCACCCCAAATATAAGATATTTTGGTTAGATAAGACACATCTTCAGTACTATGAATTTAGACAATGCAAGGAGCATGTCTACATTCGTAGTATTAGAATATATCGCATTCAATCAAATTTTCTTATATATTAAAACAGATAAGTACTCCTTGTCCCAAAATATAAGCATTTTTAGAATAGTGCCAAGTCAAATACTTTAAACGTTGGCTATTAATAACAAAAAAAAAAATCAATCATGTAAAATTGATGTCACTAGATTTATTATTAAACAAACTATTCTAACATGCAACTTTTTTTATTTAAAATATCTTAATTTTATAAATATTATTGGTTAAAGTAGTATCTCAAAAATTATGCTGAAGTCTAAAAATACTTATATTATTTTGAGAAGGACGGCGTAGATTATTTCCGTCAGGTAAGCTGTACGAGGACCAAATTAGATGTCAAACCGACACAGCTTTATTCCTTTCTTGAGATTTTGAGGACCGCTTTTCTGAGTGCATCTAGTGGTCGAGCTATGGGCGCATGCAGGCTCAAAATAAATTAACAGGTCGTCAAATTCAGTAATCTGCCTGATGTGATTGTCGCACATTGTCTAATATTGTTTTGCTCAACATTTCCTTGCATACCTGCCGCGGGCATGCTATGAAATTGTTGGAATTAATGAATGGGCCTTAGCCCACTCGAAGATTAATTCTTTGGAAAATCACAAAAGCCCACCTCATGGGATGACATGCATGTGGAGTTTAGTACCACCTTGCTTATTCTAGGAGATGGGGACCTCCTTAAAAGGGAGGATGCCCTCCTAGCCACTTGAAGCATGTGTGGTGGAGAGAAGAGGGGAAACACACGCGCGCACTCGCTCGCCTCGCCTGGCAGGGCGGCAGGGCGGGCGGCGCGCGTGCACGACGTACGCGTCGAATGGTCCGAAAAATTGGCTCCTCACCCTTGCGCAGATGCAGCCTCCTTTTGCAGTTTTGTTTTGCTGATAAGTTACGCGCGACTTATCCGGTTCGGTTACGCGCAGTAGAGATCGTGCGGGCGCCCTGATCAAGCGACCCTTCTCTATATAAACCGACCCGCCGTCTTCACGCAATATATGCGAAAATCAATCTAGGGTTTGCCTCCTACTCTGTACTGCGCCGTCGCTCGTAGACTACTCCATCCCGCTCGCCGGCGTGCACCAGCGATCGGGAGAGCAGGTCTCCGGAACCTCTGCCTTTGACGTCCTGCACCGGGAGAAGGCGGCAATAAGGTTTTTGGGAAGCGCTTCGCGCGACTGCTCCCTGTTCGTTCGCGACGGCTCGCCTTCCTCTTCGCTCGCGTGTTTCGTGCCTTCGTAGACACCTGCGAAAAGTTTCGACCAAGCAGCCGGTCTTTTCGTCACCTCGGTACGTGTTCAATATGTTACGCATATTTGATCTGTTCATGTTATTCTGCGTAGTTTACATGTGTAGATCTAATGATGCGTTCATGCTAGTTTTCATATGTAATGTCATGATTTATTTATGGAATAAATTAAATCATTATATGCCCATAATCTCAACAGAAATCACATACGTCTATATCCCAAACCATACTCAGCCAGGATAACACTGATTATGTTTGTGGATTATTTTACTGTAAAGGATAATTTGGTTCTACCGGTCGGCAGCTGCAATCTTCATTGGATTGCTAAGTTTATCTTGTCTGGAATTTTATACTAGTACGTATTGTGACGAGAGCATGCAGATTAGAACGGTTTTAAAAATGAACTTGTCATCTTGAGATTGCACCAGCATCTGCACCTATATCGTCCCCAAGGTAGAGGGGTTTTGCTTTGCATAAAACATTGCTGATTATGATGAATATTATGGTTAATTAATCGGTATTTGTACGTGATTAGTTGGTTCGAGCAATATATTGTCCCGTTGGGCAACAGGGCAAGTACAGCATGGGTAGAAATATGCATGCATGATGCATTATTTGGCTTTGCTGCCGCAAATAGCAGAATGTAGAGACAGGAAAATGCATGAGAATCGAACTATGGCCTTAAACTTGCCGATGTTGAAAAGGAGATTGGAAGGTGCATGAAAGATTTTGGACAACATGTCTGCAGAGAGCTCCTGACAATGTGTGAAACAAAACGAGACCCCTACTCGCTTTTGGCCCTTGTCTCAATAGTCTTCTGGTTAAAGTCGTTCTCATCCGGCGTCTATAATCATGATCCCCTGAGACTCGGTGACCGTGAACGAGATGAAATATGCAACTAGCAGTACGCACGAAATCTGATCACATATTCACACATGCATATGTCAGTGCACATCGTGCACGTATATATGGCCCCGCTGCTGCACGTATATATAGCACCGATCGGTTATTCGTTTCCTACGTGTGACCATGACGTTGATCAGATCCAACACGTGTACATGCAACGTACGGTAAACCGCGTTTGTCCATGTGAACATGCATCCTTGTATAACTGCTGCTGCTCTGCTGCATGCGCTGTCGAGAGAGAGATTTCGTCCCTAATTTGCTACGCATGATTAAAATCCAAAATCCAAATTACTACTTGTAGCTAGGATCTCGTGTACACCTGGCCTTAATCAATTCGCTCGATCGAGCACTATACATATCGCTTGCGGGACACAATCGCAAACAAACAAGTGAACCGCACGTCAGAGCTAGCTAGCTAAAATTAGCCCCAGCCGCACTGTACGTTACTACGCGTTCCCATCAGTCGTCGCGCGGTCACGCATGCGTACGTATATCGTACCCGCATCTCGCGCCGCTGTGGCTGCTGGTGCCACGTGCACGCGTGATTTCCTTGGTCCGATTGGCCGGCGCGCGGTCGGCCGGGCGGCCGAAATGGGGATCATTCATGGGCGGCCGATTATTTAACCGACAAGCGCTCGTGGTGGGTTAATAATGCTTAATGGGTTAAATCGATTGATCACTGTACCACTTTGGTGGTGCGCAGCGGGTTCTTCTTAAGGCTCTGTTTAGTCCCAAAAACTTTTCACAAAAACATCACATCGAATCTCTTCACATATGTGTGGAGCATATTAAATATAGATAAAAAAATTAATTGAACAATCTACATTAAAATCACGAGACGAATCTTTTGAGTCTAATTAGTCTATGATTAGCCATAAGTGTTACATTAACCCACATATGCTAATGACGATTTAATTAGGCTCAAAAGATTCGTCTCGCGGTTTTCAGGCGAGTTATGAAATTAGTTTTTTTTTCATTTGTATCCGAAAACCTCTTTTGACATCCGGTCAAACACCCGATGTGACACAAAAAAGTTTTATTTCACCACAACTAAACAGGCCCTTATATTCTCCCCATGTAGCACGTACGGTATATATGCGCGAGGCAGGAAAGAATTAACGCGAGGGGAGGCATATGCGTTGCACCGGACCACCGGTCACCTTCCCCCGGCCCCGGCCGCCTGTTGCTCGATCGACCGATCGCGAGTTCACGATACCTTTGCCAACGCGCGCTTCCCCTTTTTGACATTCCCCCGACCCATCGTCGTCGTCGGTACATGTTCAGACCCATGACGAGGCAGTAGATACAGCATGGAGGATTACTGTACATCGATCATGCGTGAGTGTTATGCATACGGCGTAAGTATATATATTAAGCCATTTCCTTTTTCATTTTGCTAACATACTGCCCGGGCGTATACATGATGAGACTCTGGTAAACATGCATGCACATGGACTAGTAGTTTTACTCGATCACATTGTTTTCACGTGGTCAAGGTAGCGCACTAACACAGATACTACACAGAAACCATTTAATTACACGATCCAAAATTCCTTTTCCGTGCTTACCATCGCACTCACACAAAGACTCCAAGTGAAGGCTGGAGACGATACAAGCTGCTCCACATCGCTGCGTGTGTGTGACCAGCTGGTTGCGGTCCAGGGGAGCCACAAAGTTGGACTAACTGGTCGATCCAAAAATAAAAAGCTCGTTATTACGTCGTCGTTAATTACCCCCACGCAGAAGCCTTTAGAAATGTGGACGAGGGAAAGCACCTGGGCTCTTAGCTCGATAAAGCCAATATATATATTCTTGCCATAATAATTCAAAAAAACTACCTAACGGCATCCCGTAGAGACGGGATAGTAGTACTGCCTTATCTCCTCTTCCCCTCTCTCAGTGTCGCTTCCCCTCCACTCGCTCTCTCTCTCTCTGTCTCTGTCTCTTCCCCTCCACTCGATCTCTCTCTCTGTGACTGCCACCCATGAGCACGGAGACGGCGACGGCGACGACGGCGGTGGCAACGATGGCGACGACGACGACGGTGTCGTCACCACCAACCCCCGCGGACGACCTGGACGACAGCCAGCGGGGCTCCCGACCACCACGGGCGACGACAGCCGAGAAGCCTCCCCATCAAGCTCCTCAAGCCGCTCCTCCTCTTTGTCGTTCTTGTCATTGGCTTCCTCGCCGCTGCCGCCCTGCTCCTCCTCGGCGGCGCTGGCGCCTCCTACGGTCAGGGAGTGGGGGACGCGGCCACCGGGGGCGAGCGCTTGGCACAACATGAGCGACGAGGAGCTGCTCTAGGTGGCGTCGATGGAGCCACGGGTTCGGCGGTTTGGAGCGAGGCACGACGACGAGCGACGGAATGGCACAAGGTAGGCACCAGATATATTGCCTCCTCTTCCTCTTCCTCCGTCGCCGCCCCGCTGCTCAACCTCCCTGACCCGCGACTCCTCCTCCTCCTCTCTCTTTGGATATTACACTGATACCCAGGTACCAAGGCCTGATACCTAGGTATCAGCTCGATACCCAGGGTACCAGGTATCAGTCGATACCCAGGTACCAAGGCCTGATACCTAGGTATCAGCTCAATACCCATGGTACCAGGTATCAATCGATACCCAGGTACCAGGTATTAGTCGATACCGGGGTACCAGCTGATATCAGTGTACTAGGTACCACCTCGGTACCTTACCCAAGGTACCAGGGAGGATTGGATAAGGTGGAATCGCAGGATAGTGTGGGCTTCCCCACGAAATTGATGGTGCTTATTAAATCTCTCGGGATTTTTAGTTATCCCGTGACTGCTAGAAGCAACGGAATCCCGTGGGGTAGCAGCCCTCATAATAATTAGTCCGGGTTGGTGGGTGTCTCCGCGCGCGTTTACGCTTAATCTAGGTGCACCGCGCCGCACTTGAGTCCAGATTAGCCTTTTGATTTTTGGCCGTGTCTGATGACGCGATCGGTGGCTAGCTAGTATCTAGCTGCGCGTGAATCCGTCGTTTTCTAAGTTTGACTTCGCCACATATGCCTCCGCGAAGAATGTTGAAATTTTTGCTAGCTACGGCTATGGCGCTAGCAAACGCCATATAAGGCGTGCACGGTGCACCACATACCAGGGCTATGTTTAATTTCTTTCAAAATTAAAAGTTTAGGTTAAAATTGGTACGATTTGACTGAAAAGTTATGTGTATGATAGATTGATATAATAGAAAAAGTTAAAAGTTTGGATCCAAAGTTTAAATCTAAACACAACCCATGCCAAAATTTGCATAGCATCCTCCACGTCGCATGCTATCCTATAGCTAGCCTGACTCAAGTGATCAACTAGTAGAGTCGTAGGAGTCGAAATTAGTTAGGTGTCTAACTGCAAACCTACATATATCGCCTGTGGCAATTAGCAGGAGTTGCTTTAGAGATTAAACAGAGCTAGCAACCACTCGTATCCACTATTTCCTCTATCCCAAAATATAAGATATTATATATGAAGAATGTGACACATCCTAATACTCTCTGTCCAAATTTATAGTACTAGAATATATATGTCACATTATTTCAGAATCCTTTATATTATATAGGACGGAGGGAGTACTACGTAATTGATTTTCTTTAGATTGCAGACGAACAGTTACTCCTACCTGCAAAAATCATTCCCCGGGGTTGTCATATGCTAGCTGCAGGTGGCATGAAGCAGTTGCTAAGGGTGACAATCTAAATTAACCTTTTTAGTCCATCAGGGTTAATATAAACACTCTATTCTCAGTAAAGAAAAAATTGTACTCGGACAATTTTATACATGGGTATTGCTAACTGGCAAAATTTTCTGCCTAATGCATGGTTTATTTACAACTGGTTCGTAACATGTGTATCATTCCAAAACGGTCTAATAATCTCCATCGAAATTCCGGTATAGGTTATACGTGAACTTTATTGTATTTACATAAAAATAAAATAATCTAACTTAATTAATGGTCATAGGTTAAATTGAAACATAGATCTTACAAAAAGATCATGTAGAATCTACCTAATAACATTTCAGTTTCTTTATATTTTCTTAATTTAATAATTTAAAGTTTTTTAATTTAATAATTTAAAGTTTTTCAATTAATAAATAAAAATTTGCGATTCCCATGGAGTCTTAATTTTAGGTTTTCATTTAACAGTTTGGGGATTAGGAGTTGATATTACAAAGTTATACATGGTTTGGAGCCTTCACTATAGTATTGTCATGATTTAAAATTTATGAAAAATCTAACTAACAACTTGCTCTTATTTTAATCTTAGCCATTATATATATATTATCTTGCTCCCACTTGGATTTATAGCCAATTTATTCGCTAATTCTCCGATTAATGTGGGAGCTTATTTAAAGTTGCTAATAATCAGTACTGGTATGTAACTTGAACCATTATATATCGGTCTCACATGGATATATGAACATAATTATTCACTATTTCTCCTATCAAAAGGAGAATTCCCCTGCAGATGTATGATCGACCCAAGAATTTCGATCATGCATGGAAAACCACAGAAATGACTTCAACATATAGCATTATTTCAGTCATCTTATCAGAACTCCATGATTCTACTTGCTCTTCTATAAATTTTGAAACAGGCAGATTTCAAGAAAACAAAATTATATATATACTGATGATAAAAAAAATTGTAGTGCATGCATGCATAATTAATAAAAAAAAGATTACTTCATGGGGGAAAAGGGTAATTAATCAAGAACTACACAGATATATGATGGTAAATTAAGCAGTATCCGATCGATATAAGTTAAGAATTAATCAGCTCTCTCATTGATCAATAATCGTTTAATAAATGCATGTAAATTAAAATAGGTTCCAAATTACCTGTTTAATTAGCCTGTGAAGCTGAGAAATTTTCTCCGATACAAAGCTGGGGACATAGCCTCACTAAACAGCTCACACTCTGGCAGAAGAAAATTCATCTACTTCACAGGCTCACAGCTTTCGATCGGCACCGGCTGAAAGCCACCTTAATTATTGTGTGCTAATAGTCTGCTTAAATTTCCTCCTAAATCCCCACGGATGCATGCACATATCAGCATACATTACTCTCTAGCTAGTAGCTATAGTTTGATTAACTTGTTGTCTATATGCTGGACAATTGCATGGTTAACTTACTAAGTAGATATATACGCGAGCAGCAGTGCTCACGTATACATAGACTTAGTAACGAACCAGGTAACTGCAGCCTACACATCATGATCGATCATCGTCGACCTCGACCGATCGATATTTCTCACCGTTGGAAGCTTATGATGCGGTCTTTGTCGGCGGGGGTGGTGGCGGCGGCGGCGGCGGATTCGGCGACGGGGAGGTGGTGGGCACCGAAGGAGCGGACGTGGTCGTTGAGGGAGCGCTTGTGCTTGAAGTCGGAGCCGCAGGCGCAGAACCAGCGCTTGCCGCAGTTCTTCTCGTGCGTGCGCCAGTCGCCCTTGACGGCGAAGGGCTTGGCGCAGCGGCGGCAGCGGAAGGGCTTGGCGCCGTGCTTGCGCTTGTAGTGCGTCTGCAGGGTGCGGAAGTCCTTGAGCGGCCGCGCCCTCGGGTGGGCGACGTTGTTCTTGCACCCCGCCGCGCAGCAGTAGCACGGCAGCTTCAGCATCGCCAGTGTCTGCGTCCCCTTGAGCGACTCCGGGCCCTTGCGGTACTCCCGCCCGTGCCCCCACATGTGCATCTGCATCATCATCATCCCCACATCATCAATTAATATTGCAACGTACGATCGATCAGAGAGCTATACGATAATTGGAGTATGTGTTCTGAATAATTGAAGAAACGAATGAAGTGGTTATATAGTGTGTGTTAGTGTTCGATCACTTATTAGCGCCGAAGCACGAGAATATCTCATTGTGGGGATTTGTATACGAAATAATTGTGTGTTTTGTACATTCTCAGATACGTAACACTTCAGGCAGTCACACCACCTGTAGATTCAGTTTGTGAGTTTGTGATGTCCGTGTCGGTCACAGACTCACAGTTGAAAATATATTTTCTAAAACTAGATTTATCTGCGGGGGATTTCCTTTTCCAAAGATGAGCATATAAGAATTTCAAAATTTATGAAAACATGGGATGTACTAGGTAAAAATCAAAATGGAAGCTAGCTGACAAAGATCAAGGACGTCATGTAGTACCTGCATGTTGTTGTATCTGTTGAAGGTTTTGTTACAGACATGGCAGATGAACTGCACCGGGCCGACGAGGATCTGCGCCGGCGTCGGGATCCAATACCGGCTGCTCATCGCCACGCCGCTCTCCGCCCCGACCCCGCCGAACATATCCCCCACGGCGGTGATGCTGCTCGACCCTTCCACCGACGCCACCGCCTCGCCGTACTGCTCTTCATCCCCCTCCACCTTGCAACCGCCATGCATAGGCTTCCACTCGTCCATCTCCTCCTCCCCTACGTCGTCGTCATCCTCCTCCTCATCGTCCTCCTCCATGGTGACCTCCTGAGCGCTAGATCCTGTAACCGGCAAGCCGATATTCAACTCCACGCCAGGCTCCACTACCCCGGCTGCGTGTGCACTGCTCATGATCTCTTCTTTCACAGGGTGCTCATGCCTCTTCGAATTCCCCTCCTCGAGCATGCTGAGCAGCGGCAAACAAGTCATACCGCTCTTATGATCTTCTTGAATTTCACCTCCGCCATCTTCACCAGGTACTACTGTTTCTTGATCCCTGGAAGCCATCGAGGACGACGAGGAGAAAGACGACGACCACGACGAGGATGACGCCGGCCGCGGCGGTGGCTTGAGCCACTCGAAGAAAGGCGAGGCGGCGACGACCTCACCTTCCATGGCGCTGCAGGTCCGCAGCCCCATCCTCATGTAGTCCTCGATTATACCGATCGATCTCTACTTATACGCACACAGAGAGCTCTCACTTAATTATTTACTCGCATGAGAGATGGTATATAGCTTTCTTGTTCTCGGGGTTTGGTGGCGTGGGGAAGATGGGAGATGAGGAGGGGGAGGAAGAACTAGAAGAAATGTGTATATAGCCTAATGTCAAGGAGTGCATGTGTCACGGTCTTGAAGAAACTGAAATGGCTGGCTGGGAGCTGGGGGCCATTTATATGCCTTTGGGTGTATGTCTCTTAGTACGTAGTATATGCAAGGCCGCTTCTTGATGGTTTTTTTGTTCTTTTGGAGGCTTTCACACACGAGCCAAATTGGGCAAATCCGCCGCCAGGGTTGGGAATTGGGATCATGGGATAGCGCGTGAGAGTGTGAATATGTTCGCGCTTGCTAGCTGCGTGGCCCTTCTTCGCTGAGGATCGCTGGCTGCTGGTGCTATTTGTGGCGTACGTGCTGGTGGCTGCTGCGTGCGGCGTACCTAGCTAGCCTGGTTTCGGACCTTGCATCGGCGGCCCACGCGTGCCGCGCGGCTGCAGGAGCGTCGTCGCGACTGCAGGGCTGATCGGTTGGCCAAGTGCAGTACACCGGGTAGGGAATCAGGGAGACAGAGGATAGAATTGGGGAAACTATTTTAACTCGAGTGGATGTCCACCGTTGGTTACATGTTATGAAAAAATATAAATAAGATAGATCAATATGTAATGTATCAATCCACAAATATACAAGTTAAAATTCAACTTTTACAGATTGTAACAAAAATTACAAACAAAATTTAAATTAATATATGTATATTTACAATTAAATTTGTTATTTTTTTACCCGATAGAATTGTTCGTGTGTCTTTGTCCGGTGCACCTACGGCGGCAGCGGTGTCCAGTTTTTTTATTTCTTTTTGCCGTTCTGTTTTGGATTTATTTTCTGATTAATTTTTCTTTTTGTTATTTAGTGTACACACGCAAGAAGAGCTCAAAAGTTTTTACACAAGATGCACAAAACAAGAGAATGTCTCTTTGGAACAAAAATCCACTTCCCACTATACGCCAGAATGCTATACACTGCCATACGCGGGGCAACGCAGTGCTGCTGCTGCTGCCGCCGAAAAGCCAAAAACAAGCGGTCGTTGTGGATTTTTCCCGATCGCGAGGGAGGAGAGCAAGGAACAAAAAAATCCATGTTATTTGAACCAACTCATTTCATGATGACTCCCTCTAAAAGCAGGTACAATATTTTAAGAAGATAAAAGAGAAGAGATAAGAGTGCGGACTACAGACTTGTAGCCAGCTGTAACACGAACTCCAAGACGCATGTGTGTATGACTGGTGGGACCAGATATTGATTGTGTAGTATATATTTATAGGTAACTATTATATGAATTAGCTATTAAGTTGACTATAGATAATTTGTAACCAGTAGTTGGCTATACTATAAACTTGCTCTATCAATGATCTACTCTCTCTCTCTCTCTATTCAGTGATCGCCCTCGTGATCGGCAAGATCGGCGGGAGCCGGAAAAATACTTATGCCGACATGGCAGAGTGCAACTTTACCTTACTCCCAGTAGAACGAGCGACGCCCTTGATCAGGTGGCCCGCGCGCGAGACTCCGTCAAAAAGGCGATCGACCGACCGATGGGCGCCAGTCTGGGTGACCAGACCGCACCGAAGGAAGGGAGAAAAAAAAAATCATGGTTCGTTACAACACCACGCCGCGCGCCAACCATCAACCGTTCAAAGCTCTTGAGCTTGAGCTGGGACGTGTCAAGGGCTCAAGGCGGGTGCATGCACGAGCTGCGCGCGCGCGCGTAGGTAGGCATACGCGTGCAGCGTACATGGACGAGCTAGCGATTTGGATCGATCGGTCGCCTTTTGAAACGGTGGCGCCATCATTAAACCTGGACCAAACCGTAGAAAGTTAGTGGCGAGGTGATTCAAAAGCAGCGCCCGTGTTGGACTCGGTCGAGTCTCTCGCGTCGCGTGGAATATACGAGTGCGCTGCACGGCGGCATGGGGATCGTGGGGGCTTAGGCCTTTGGGGGATGATGAGATGAGCTGAACGTCTCTAATAGACGACGTCGGACGTTGGAATTGTAAGGCCTAATTGGCTAATTCCGGCAAGGCCCATAAGGCCATAACGACCTATGAGCACATGCGGGCTTTTGGAGCCCCGTTTCGTCGTTCTCTCCAGCCTTCATGGACAATACGCTGATCGGCCCAATCTTGCCCAGTAAGTGATATGGCCCAATGTCAAGTCCTCCGATAAGTGGTCCGACGGGCCCATTAGATACCAAACATTGCTGGCCTGCTGATAGAATAGACTAGAAAATCAGCGCGCACGTTGGCACGCTGGGTATTTAGCCTGTGTAACATCGAGTATTAGCAATACATAGTTTCGATCAGATGAATATTTTAAAAAATGAAAACTAAAATCTAACATATACCTAAAAATGATATGTAAGTGCTAAGAAATAGGGTGTAAAATCAAGACACAAATCTACTTTTATTCAAACCCCTAGTTTTCTCTCATTATTTTGTTTTCTCCCATCTTCCCTTTCCTTACTTTCTATCCCTTTTCTTTTCTACCGAGGAGTTTTTCATAAATTTCATGATAATTGTATTTTTGTTCCATCAATCCTTTGTTGCATACACTCCTTTTTTTATACTTAGTTCTCACTCTCATTTTCTTTGTTTTCATGCTCAGTCGAGCACACCTGTGATCGTTTGGAGAAAACACATGTTTTATTAGGAACACATCTTAGAATCACGATTTTGATATTGGTTTTTTTCCTACTTACTTCTATACCCTTTAATTTTATTGTTTATTGTAAATCTTTTTTCTCCAGAAAGTACATAATGGTACGTGAAGCGTCATAGATTCTTTATTTGGTCAATGTGATTTCTTGTTAATATATGAATAGAAGCATTTCTAAACCATTTTGTTCTATCAGATACCTAGGTGGGTTCTGGGCTACATGGCGACACCGTTTTTCTTTGACACCTCCCCTCTTAATTATCTTAATATATAGGAACATTGTACTAAGCCTATAATACTTTTATTTGTGTTAACAAATTGCCTATAATACTTTTATTTGTGTTAACAAATTAACAATGTTGAATTTAATCAGCTAAACAAATAAAAAAATACCTAAAAATGATCAAGACACAAATCTAATTTTATTCAAATCACCTTGTTTTCTCTCATTACTTTTTTTTCTCCCATCTTCCCTTTACTTACTTTCTATCCTTTTCTTTCCTACCGAGGAGTTTTGCATGAATTTCATGATAATTGTTTTTTTTTCCATTAAACCTTTGTTGCACACATACCTTTTTTTTTTGCTTAGTTCTCACTCTCATTTTATTTGTTTTCATGCTCGATCGAGCGCGCCTGTTGTTGATCTCCAAAGAACTATGAGGTTAAGCGTGCTTGGCCTGGAGCAATTTGGGATGGGAAAAAACTTGTGTTGGTCTGTGAGGGCAGTCTATGACCTATAAAAGCTACCAGATATAAGCGGGCCTGGCCTCGGAGAGGCGGGACGTTACAAAATGGTATCAGAGTCGACTCTCGCGGTTTCATAGGCACGTGTGTCGCAGTTGCGCAGGCATGGTGCGCATGACTGGTGTGGACCCGGAGTGGTCACACATTGGAGAAAACACATGTCTTATTAGGAATGCATCTTAGAATCATGATTTTGATCTATTTTTTTGGTTTGAATTATATAAAGTCTACAACTTACTTCTGTACCCTTTCGTAGACCTTTTTTTTTTCAAAAAATTACATAATGGTACGTGAAGCGTCATAGATTTTTTTTATTTGGTCAATGTGATTTCTCGTTAATATATGAAGAGAAGCATTTTCTAAATCGTTTTTTCTATCAGATATCTAGGTGGGTCCTGGGCTCCATGGCGACACCGTTTTTCTTTGACACCTCCCTCTCTCGATTATCTCAATATATAGAGACATTGTACTAAGTCTATAATACTTTAAATTGTGCTAAAACCTAACATTGTTGAATTTAATCAGCTAAACAAATAAAATCCATCACGTAATAAAACTAACACACTATGAATGTGAGGTTACTCTCACAACTTATTATAGATAAAATATTTTAACTGTGGATTGGGACTTTATAGTTTTCAAAAGAAAAGATTGGAAATCCACTGTAAGAACTACGAAACAGTAAACAACTTTGTTATTTGATCACCAGCTTAATAGGGTGAAAAGGAAATATAAAGGAAAAGAAAAGGCGGAAGGATCTCGATGCCTTGTCACCATCACAGCTCACTAGTTCCATCGTGCTTTGTTGTTTGTCGCTGTCGTTGGAGCTTGTGGCCATTGAGAGTTGAAGGCTGTTAGATCTGGCGTCTTGGAGCCATGGCTACCGATAATGCATGTCTGAGCTCATAAAAAAGGGATACAATAACCAATGAGGAAGACGATGCCAGCGAGAGCAATAGGAAGATGATGGCGGCAACAACGACGTTGCCCCTCGAACCTCCCCATTGAGGTATCCTACTGGAGACCTCCTTGCTCCCTCCCTTTTTGTCGATTTTGTCGAGCTTGAGCTTGTGGCCATTGTTGCTATGGACGGCATGGATATGCTCGACCTTGGTGTTCATCGGCTGGTTGATGCGTCCAGCATCCGCATTTACGAACTAATAAACCATCACGGCTAGTCGTCGACGACTTGATACCCTTGCTCCCCTGAATGAACAGCTTCCAAAGGATCCGGAAAATGTCATGGCTACCGTCTTCGTTGTCTCCAATTTTGTGGCGGCTACGATACACCGCTTGTTTCTGTTTTTCTTATCTAGGAATATTTTTTTCCTGTTCAGATCTGTTTCTATTTTCCCTATCTATTTTTACATTGAGATAGATCCTTTTCACCGGTTCTTTTACGGCCTTATTGTTTGGCTTATACTTATCCTTATAAGCCAAATTTTGAATTTTAGAATTTAATTTTGAATTTGATATAATTTATTTTATATCATTTGCTTTTGAGTCTCTAAGGATACATATATAAAAAAATTACTCATGAATAATTTTTTATTTGCTAATAAGCGATTTAGATAACCATATGAATATAAGCTAAACATTCCTGTGTGATTTTTTATCAGGTATATGTTGGAAAGCTCTAGATTTTTATCTTTTTCTTGAGTAATTGTATTTCCTTGATTCCGTTGGAAGGACCAAGAACCTGATTTTAGTCCACATTTCAATGACTGATGTATGTGCGTATAGCGAGAAAGAGGAGAGTAGGCAAGTAGCGCAGTGCAGGGAGTTTTTTTTTTCATTTTCTTTTTTACCGTTTGTAATTTCAAGATTTATCTTCAATTCTAACAGTGACAACTGACAAGTGGACGGGTTGTTTTTTTTCTGAGAATACACAAGTGGACCAATCAGTGGCTGGCAAAATGTCCTGCTTGAGATATATGGATGGATGAGATCCACAGCCGCCTGGGGCGAGCTCGAGCGTGGCGGCGGAAGCGCGGCGAGGTTCAGCAGCGGGGATCGGGGAGGCGAGCCGGCCGGCAGAAGTGCGGAGGCGGAGCACAGCGAGGAGGGAGACGAACTGGTTGGCCACTTTGCCTCAACCATATACAAAAATAGTGTTTCACCGGATGTTCATCTTGCTGCTCTTTTTTTCCCTCAAAACTGTAAGTATGCGCGCGAGACTTTTCCTATCTTCTCTCACTTCATTTCTGAACGAACATCTTTTCCCTCTTCATTGTTCCATTCCTATTATCGGAACGGATGAACAGCGATTTTTCTCATGGAATCTTTATTCCTCTAGTTTCGTATGATGACCCGGGCAAGAGTTCTTGATCTGTCGTTATCTACTTATCTTTATATGGCCAAGTCCAGCTGCCCAGCTCCATGATTGTATTGCCTGTTAAGCCTAGCCTGTCCACACTTTCTCTGCAATCCATATACTCTAACTTCCATCAAGAGAAGTCAGCAATAAATCATGGACAAGTACCAACCTAATACTTTTATGGACTAAGGATGTGCATTGTGCGATATCATTTCGAACAGTAACAATCATGTGTTAATTAGGAGCACAGTAAAACAATCCTCTCAGAAGACGCCAGTGCCTCCTGTCGTCTCAAACGAACAGATCGAGCGAGATCGATCGGACTGCAAACAAAATCAACATCACGCTGTTCTTGTTGCTCCCCCCGGTAGCACACAGCTCAGCAGCCAGAACGGACTCGGCAGTTGCACCTTACACAAAAAAACGCAGTTACGGCCAATTCAGCCTGCCAGCCGGTACCACCATTCGTAGCAATCGTACCAGTCCCCGCGTGTACAAGTGGAGTCTTGGAGACATCAGGTACAATTGACATGGATATGGGTGATGATGTAGATATGTGGATCTCATAGCCGCGATCTGCAAGATCGATCCCGCGAGTTCGACCAACTCTACACCCCGGCAGAACACCACGGTACAATCATTATCGTACCATTCACTGATCGTCTGATCCACTGCCGGTGTTCGACATAGACACTTCACATGTAAACCTGACCACGACTCCACGAGAGGTGACCACTTCACGCTGCACACTGACGAGTAAAACTGACAAATGAGATTGTGAGAAGAACCGCTCCGTCTCTACGATTTCCTGGTATAAATGTTGATGTTGCCTGCACCGTGTTAAGCATGCTCGGACTCCGGCTAATCATCGGGGCGTCACCTGCGTTATACTAAGTTTCTTTAATTTCACTGCCTTCGATCTCTGCAGGTTCGTAGATCGACCAGGAATTCGCGATGGTTGCGCTCTCCAAGTTAGTGCTGATCACTGCAGTGGCGCTGCTGGGCTGGGCGTACAAGGTCGCGCGGCCGCCGCCGCCGCCGATCTTGGGCGGTCCGGGAGGGCCACCGGTCTCCTCTCCGAGAGTCCAGCTCAAGGACGGCCGGCACCTGGCCTACAGGGAAGCCGGGGTCGGCAGGGAGATCGCCAAGTACAAGATCATTTTCTCCCATGGCTTCGCCTCCACCAAGGAATCCGACTTCCCGGTGTCCCAAGTAACAACTGCTGCTGCTAAACTTGCATGCGCGATCGTCGATGTAGTTCTTGGTTGTGAATTATACCTTGATCCCCTCTGTTTAATTTAACTGCAGGAGCTGGCAGAGGAGCTGGGGATTTACCTGCTGTACTTCGACAGGGCTGGGTATGGCGACAGCGACGCCAACCCGAAGCGGGGGCTGAAGAGCGACGCCACGGACGTCGAGGAGCTCGCCGACAAGCTGCAGCTCGGGGAGAAGTTCTATGTGGTTGGGACTTCCATGGGCGGCTACGTTGCGTGGAGCTGCCTCAACTACATCCCTTACAGGTCAAAACATATGCATCACAGCATCAGTTCATCTGATCGGTCTTTTCTTTTTCAGTATCTGATGAGAGGTTGGACGATTGCAGGCTGGCCGGCGTGGCGCTGGTCGTGCCGGCGGTGAACTACTGGTGGCCGATGCCCGCCAGTGTGTCGGCCAGTGCGTACCGCAAGCTGGACGTCGGGGACCGGAGGACGTTCTGGATCGCGCACCACATGCCTTGGCTGTTCTACGCCTGGTTCAATCAAAAGTGGTTCAGGATCTCACCGATCGTGGAGGGGAAGCCCGAGGCTTTCACTGAAAAGGACTGGGAGATCCTAGCTGAGATTCAGAGAACTGGCCAATTGGACAGGGTAAGCACCTGCACCGGATCCCATGTCCACCAACTATACTAAAACTTAGGAGTAAAAAAAGACGCACTCGTGCAGAATAAACCTTAAATGAAAACGAAACAGAGAGTCGCTTTGACACGGGCTCGCCGTGCGTGTAAACTGTTTCAGGGGAGGGCGACGAAGCAGGGAGCCTACCACTCGCTGTGCCGCGACGCGACGATCCTGTTCGGGGCGTGGGAGTTCGACCCGACGGCGATCGAGAACCCGTTCCCCAACGGGGACGGCGTCGTCAGCATCTGGCAAGGGCGCGAGGACAAGATCGTGCGGGTGGAGGCGCAGCGCTACGTGGCGGAGAAGCTCCCGTGGGTACGGTACCACGAGCACCCCGAGGGCGGCCACCTCTTCATGTGCGCCGACGGGTTGGGCGACAAGATCGTCCGGGAGCTCCTGCTCGGCGAGGAGCCGCGAGATTTGTAGACAGATCGAGTTCGTGTCCTGTTTCGCTACACAGAGAGGGGAACACAAACTCACAGATTGGGGAGGAATATAGGTCCAAGCGGTGCTTGTAGTTGTTGATGGAATAAACCTCCGATTTGCTAAACTAGAAAATCGAACTTAAAATCCTGTGAATTTCTAACTTCTGATATGCACCGCAGTCTGTGCTCCGATCAGGCTAGTGTTGAATATATAGATTGTGTTTTCTTTTCCGCGTAGGTGAATTAAAGACTGTTCATTCACAACCGTTCATACAAAACAATAAATCGGCATAATTAAATTTGAAAATATACTGTTCATTCAATTTTTTCTCATAAATATTCGGAATGTAAAATTTTTTACATAAATATACCGTCGATCTCGCACAACCGTTATGCGAAAATGAGGTGGGTGTGACGTCGTGGGCGGTATCGCGCGTTGAAATTAAAGTGCGAAACCGCGTGGTCGCGCGCAATGGAAGAGCGAGACTATATGGTCTCGCGAAATCAAACAGCGACATCTTCCAACGGCTTCATTTGATTAGTGCTTAATTACTTAATTGACAATTAACTAATAGTAATTAGAGACTAATTATCCTAATTAACTAATAATGATTAGTCTCGCTCTCCCATAATGCGAGACCGCGCGGTCTCACATTTTCGCCGCGCAATACCGTCCACGACATTATTCTTGCGCAATGTTTGTACGAGATCAATGGTACATTTACGTAAAAATTTTTGCATCCTGAATATTCATGAGAAAAAAATTAAATGAACAGTATATTTTTAATTTTAATTATAAATCGGCACGGTATTTTATTTTCTGATATTGGGCCGTGAGACGGTGAGAGTGTAATTGGATCGCTGCTAGGCCTCTTTCGTATCGTGTCCATCGCAAAATCCTACTCGGGTTAAAAGCTTGGTGCCACTCAGCCCACATATAGGCACGAAAAAGTTGAGCTGCATCAACAATGGGAAAGGTCCAATTCAACTATGAGACTAGTGCATAGAGGCTCCTCCAAATTATAAAATGAGTGCACATCGACTCTCTCTCGAGTGGTTTCAGCTGACATGGCTAGTTCATCCTAGTCCAAATGGCTAAGTCAATATATGGACCTTATAGGTCCGTGCCCCTCTCTTTTTCTCCCCCATTCCCTTTCCACACACATCAACGAGCTCAAGCTAAAGCTTGCCCAACAATGGTGACTGGCTAGCCTCTTCGAGCTCGAGCTCATCTGCCCATCCTTGTGAGGGCGGGGGAGGCGGTCGACCAACCCGCTCAGGTCACGATCCTAGTCTTGAGAGGTTTATAGTGACCAACATGTTGCCGTAAGCTCTCCTCTGCCAACTACCAAGGCATCGATGACCTTGGGTGAATTACGCGCTTGACTAGGTGGATGACAGTGCTCCCTAGACAGCAATGGCCGAGAACTTCACACTTTGACCCTTTCATAATACTTATTTTATAATAGATCTTGAAAAAAAACTATAACCAAAATTGAATATCTACCTTAGCACCATGGGTCTTGGCGTTGAGCACTGTATATTAAAAAGATGTTAGGTTGTCCCTTAACAAATTTTATTAATTGGCCTAGTGGTAAATTTCTCCCTTGTAAACCGGAAGGTTTTGGGTTTGAAACCCATACTCTCGTGACCTCTTTGGTTTTCTTTTTTTTTACTCGCCATTTCTTGTTTATTCTTCTTTTTTCCTCACCAGGTCTTCAGTTTCACCGTTGTGACTCTCTCTCTCTCTCTCTCTCTGTATGTGTGTGTGTGTTTTTCACCATTAGGGAATTCCCAGCCTCCCATAAAAAATATCATGCTGCAGTGGGGATTCGAATTATGATCTTCAAGGCAAAACAAATACCACTTACCACTGCATCACACTCACTTGCTTTTCTAGGTGGGTCTAGCATCATTTTAAAATGTCAGAGGTGCCAGCGCTAATGGGCTTGGCGCTAAGATGTTGGGCCTCATCACCAAGGCCTATGACACAGAGGTAAAAGTCTATTTCTAGTTATAGTATTTGTCAAGGTCTAGTTTAGTAAAAGGGCCAAATTATCAAAATTGATGTGGCAATGGGCGGTAAGGGAGGCGATGGCGCACGTGATGGTGGGACAAGGACACGCCTCCTAGGCTCCACCGTCATCTGTAGACAAAGTGTTATAGCCCTCCCTCCAGAACCGCGCAGCCCAGCCCAACCGACGGGCGGGCCCACATACACACACCACCAGTGCTAAACTAGCAAGATGGTACTAAACATGCGCACACGGCTCTCTTAGGCCATACAAAGCCCCTAATGTCGCCGCTAAAGTTGCCTCTCGTCTGGGATAAGCTCAAGATGGAGCTCGCCCTCAATTCCACCCGTGTGTGACCAAGATGGGTTCGGGCCCAACACAATCTCTGCTCGAGTTGCATCGACACACGTGCGTAGCCGCCTCCTTGGCGTTGATTTGATCGACCCGCTCTATCTTCGTCGTTGCGGTACAGCATATCAGGGCCAACGTCTATCTTGCGATGTCGTTCTGGAGCTCCTTCTCCTCTTCGGTTGGTGGCTCGGGGGCCGGGAAGGACCTGACAGCAAGTGGCTCAGGGGTTCGGTGGTGGGATGGCAAGCGCATCAAAGGCGGCGTGGCTTGCCCCCTAGTCACCTAACGACGTTGGAGAGGGAACAATGCGGGGCCTGTATGAGCATAGATAGAGAAAGGGTAGAGAAAAGAATAGTAAGAGGGGAGGAAGAGTGCTGAGATCATGACATATGGCCGCAATATTTATATTTTAGTTCATTGTTTTTAATGCCACGTAACACATTGACGCCACGTAATATTTAGAACAAGTTTTTTTTTTTGCGGGGAAAGATGGAGAACATGTTAATGTGCCACCTAGGCAGTAGACACCACGTAGGATAAAATCACTTAGCGAGGAAAAACAAACCAATTTGTCAGTTAAGTGAACCTCATATATGGTTTTGTAGTTAAGGGAAGAAATTAAGACCGGAGCTACAGTTGAGGAAGGCAAAATGGACTCACCTGTAATTGATGACCTCACTCGTCGGGTACTCATTTGAAGTCTATGTTCGAGATGGCTGAAATTGGTCAGCTTATTCTGGCACGCGAAACGAGGTGGGTTATTAGAGTGTGATAAATTGATTATTTATTATTATATATTTAAAAATATATTTATTTGATTTTCTTTAGAAATGCTTATATTTATATTTGTGACCGGAAGGAGCAAAAGAACTTAAGGGCTCTATTAGAACACAAACGCAGTGAAATATAGGAATAGGAAAAATGTAAAAGTGAGATGTCATTATTAATTGAGCACTACAGCAATTAAAACCATAGGAATTACGTAGAATCTTGTTTGGAAAATATAATATTTTTATATTAATTTATTAAAGAGTGAACGGTGAGAGAAGGGGGTGTAACATTGAAATTTCTCAAAGGAATTTTTAAATATATATTAGGTGAGACCACGTGTTAAAATATTTCACCATCCCAAAGGGTTCATACTATTTTATCCTTAGGATTAATTCTCTAGTTTAGAAAGGATTAATTCTCTAGTTTAGAAATTTTATCCAATTCTAAGGAGACCTAACGCCGGAGGAGGAGGGGGGGGGAGGGAGTCCTTTTTTTTTAACGTGCATGCTTTCCGAACTACAAAATGTATAGTGTGTGTTTTAAAAAAATTCTATAATAAAGTCACTTTAAATATATATTTTAGATTTGAAATAATTGATTCTACATGGAAACCGCGAGACGAATTTATTAAGCCTAATTAATCCATTATTAGTAAATGTTTACAGTAGCACCATATTATCAAATCATAGCGCAATTAGGATTAAAAGATTTGTCTCGCAATTTATACATAATCCGTGTAATTAATTTTTTATCTATATTTAATATTTCATGTGTCTAGGTATTCAATGTGACAGAGAAATTTTTTTGTTTGGGAGTCATCAGTCTTGTCATTTCTTCTCATCCAGACACACCTGCATGCCCAAAGATTTGTCAGGAGTGGTATGCCTGGTCAAACATCACGGAACGGGAAATGAATGCTTGATCACGAAGCTTTCTTAAATGCCGTATGCTACTTTTTATACATCATCTATGCATGTGTTTCCTATTGTTTATCCGTACGTATGTATTTTCTATTAGTCGAGTGATTCATACAGTAAGCTGGAGGCAGTAGTATTTGACGGTACGCAGTTTGTCGTCCAATCGATCTGGGTTAAACTGCGATAAAGAAAGAACTAAAAATCGTCGAAGTGACAATGAGGCGCGCCAGTGGGCAGCTCGTGCCGAACGTGATTGCTTCATGTGACATTGTGACCCAATAGGCAACAGGTCTAGATAAAGCAGTAGACTCCCTTGCAATGAGGATATCGGATCGGATTCACACAGGCACACGGCTAGCATATTAATCGTACTGTTCAGCTTGAGTTGGACCGGTAAACTGCGAGCATGGCACGTAGCCTACACGTGTCAGAGCCTCGTCGTCTCCGCCCTCAGACTAATCTCTTTTCTTCTACGGTGACACCATCTTCGTACGCCGATGCGTGCCATCAGCCATCTCTGTGTTGTCATGGTTGCAAACATCATGCATGGTGATGGAGTAAAACAATCGACCCGCGGCCGTTCGTTGGAAGTTGTACGGGCTAGATTGATCGACAAACTCGGCAGCCATTTGGTGTACGCAGCTGCCTTTTCGGTGTACGCAGCTAGTGCGCGGCGCTCGCGTAGTGTGAAACCAAAAGGCAATGGCATAACGCGGGTGGCAGTCTGCAACTGCATGGGCCGCAGAGATGACAAAAGCCCGGGCGGAAGGAAGCAGAAGCAGCATATAGAACAGTAGAAGCGCAGGAAAATATATGGTAATATATGGTGAAAGCGCAGGAAAATATATGGTGTAATATAAATCTGGAACTATAAGTGGATTGAAAAATAAATCTGAGATTCGTTTATATCCTCACGAGTAAAAATCTTACTCATAAGTTTATTCATAAGTAAAAGTTTTACGGAGAATATTTTTTTTTTACTTATAATGATGTTTGATGAATCTCATACATCTATTTTTTCGATTCAACGATAGTTTTCAGGTTTTCATTACGTAGACTCTGTTTAGTTTTCACGTAAAAACTTTTCACCCTATCATATCGAATTTTTGGATACATGTATGGAGTATTAAATATAGAAAAAAAAACTAATTACACAGATTACGTATAAATTGCGAGACGAATCTTTTAAACCTAATTGCGCCATGATTTGATAATGTGGTGCTATATTAAACATTTGCTAATAGCGGATTAATTAGGCTTAATAAATTCATTTTGCGGTTTACCGGCGGAATCTATAATTTGTTTTATTATTAGACTGCATTTAATACTTTAAATATGTGTTTGTATATCTGATGTGACACACCAAAACTTTTCACCCATGGAACAAAGGGTGTGTTTAGATCCAGGGTGTAAAGTTTTGGCGTGTCACATCAGGTATACGGACACACATTTATAGTATTAAACGTAGTCTAATAACAAAATAAATTACAGAATCCGCCTGTAAACCGTGAGACGAATTTATTAAGCCTAATTAATCCGTCATTAGCAAATGTTTATTGTAGCACCACATTATCAAATCATGGCGTAATTAGGATTAAAAGATTCGTCTCATAATTTACACGCAATCTATGTAATTAGTTATTTATTTAATACTCTATATATGTATCAAATATTTAATGTGATAGGGTGTAAAATTTTATGAGGGATCTAAACATGGCCCTATATGGTTTTTACTGTATATTTCTTCCGAAAGTGCAGTGCAGAGAGCGGGTGGGGGGCTCAGCCTCGGGTTAGCTTGGCTACACGCCTACGCCACCACCCCTCGGAACTCGGAGCCCATTGCTTCCTCGGCCCCCTCCCTCGGAAGGAAGGCAGGACACCGAGGCCTCTGCAAAAGCCAACGTGCCGAGTGCCGACGAGCCCGACACGTCCAAACGACAGGAGGCGGCGTGCCGCAACACAATGCCACCACCGCGCCCCGCCTACTTAACCAACTGCGGGCAGCGGCGCACATGCCCAACTGTTACTGCCTCCCCGTTCCCCAGCTTCCCGCAAGGCCGCAAACGGCGCGCCACCCCCCCCCCCCCCACCCCCGCGCGCGCGTGTTGCCCCGCTTGCTGGCGCCTGGCGACTGTTTGGTTTGCTCCGTTGCCTCGGCTCAGCTACCCTGAGACAGAGAGCGCGCGCGAGCTAGTTGGCGGAGATCGACCCCGGTGCCCGCGCGCCGCCGTGTCTCGGTGAGACGGTGGCTGGCCCCGTCGCTGCCGGAAACGGCTGGAGAATTTAAGGTACGCCCGCCCCGCGGCCCGCCGCGAATGCAGTGCACTCTTTGCTCTCGTTTTTCTTGTCATCTCGCGTATAGCTACCAGTTATACTTGTAGTCATTCAGAAAGTATTCAACGCCGGTTACAATTAAATGGGAGCAAATCGTAGTGGAGTTGATGAAATTTATATAATGCAATTTATGTGTTTTTTTAGATGATGAGAAATATATGTGCTTGAATGGTTGAATGTTCCATGTAAGTTGTTTAGTTGCGGTCATTATCCTTTTTCCTCGTTTTGGTTTAGCTGAGCTAGCAGGGCGTAAATCTATCCTAGCTTTTGCTTCTAAAGGTGTGATCAGTGCTGTAGCTCTCTCTTTTAACTTCAAAAAAAAAAAAATCCGTCTGGCATTGAGTCGTCAAATTCTTTTATTTTTGCTGAAAAAAAGAGGTCCGGTTGTTTATAATCTGCATTTGGCCCTTAGATAGGCTGGCCGTACATGGGTTTGAAGTGGGACTACATGAGATGTATGGGACAAAGCACATTGTTATGGGCCTATAACACAGGTTCCAAATGTTGGTTGATTTTATCGGCTAATGCCGGTTAGTTAGGATAAGGTTAAAATCCCACCGGTTTTCCTATCCTAACAAGAAACAAGAAACAAACTAAGAGATAAATCTGTTTTGTGTGATCGGTACAAAATAGATTCGAATTTTAGATTGAGATAAACCCCCGAGCCCCACCAGTGTCGCTATATAAAGAAAGAGGAGGGAGGCTGGGTGACGACTTAACTCTCTCCAACCCTAAACCCTAAATCAATCGCCCGATCGATTAGACACTGGAAGGGGTTCGTGAGGTATCTCACAAAAGAAGAAGAAAGAAGAGAAGCAATGGCTTCATCTCAGGTCAGTGATAAATTAATTTCCGCATAAGCAGAAGGTGATCATGTTTAGGCTAAGACTCAATTAATTAGTTGGATTAAATTCCAACATTGTGGTATCAGAGCCTAATCTTAGCTACTTGATCCACTTGATCCCATCATCCCTGATTGAAGCCACTGTGCCAATGAAGTGATGAACCCTAATCTGTTAAGCCCGGCATGATGCCATGATTAATCTGTTAAGCCCCTTATTCTGTTTATTAGTTCTTAAAGTTGCTTTGTGTTGAGCATTATGTCATATTTAAGTTAATTAGATCGAATTAGGGTTCATGCTTAAGTAAATCATAGCTTCGGCTAGAAATCAGTAAGGGAAGGAGAAATTCAATCAGAGAGAGTTTTTTTTTCTCTCAAATTTTACTAAGCGGAGAACGAGTGAGATAAACCAGATTGAAACTCTCATTGTTCCCAACTCATAAACCCTAGGTTCTTATCATATAAGAACAGTGGATTAAGAAGTAAATTGGGGAAAACAGGGTATAAACTAGATTGAAATTCCCCACTGTTAAGCAAAAGGGAATAAACAAGATTGAAATTTCCCAGAATCCCCAATAAGCCGGATCCAATCGGCCTAAAATCCCCAAATGAGGAACCCTAATTTTTGGGGGAAGAACCCTAAGTCACAAATACCCGAATTAAATCCAAATTCAAGTCAAAATTAGGTTTTGAGTTCGGGTTAATTACCGGATTTAGACCCCCTAAGCTTGCCGGAGCTCTCCGGCCTCCTCAGGGCCGCGCCGGTTGACCGCCGTGCGCGCGCCGCCTTGGAGCTCGTCTCTCCACCGTCCCTCACCGGGGATGGGAAGCGTCGGCTTGGCGGCTGCCTTCGTGCTCCGCCCCCCCCCCCCCGGCGCCGACGAGGTCCGGCCGCATAGACGCTTCCCGTCGCTAGCGCGCCGCCTCGCCGGACCGCCGACGCTGTAGCACGCGGCTTGGCGTCGCCCTCGGGCGCGCCCCCCAGCCAGCTGAGGTGGAGCCGCTGCGGCGCTCGCCGCCGCACGCGCGTGCCGTCTCGCCGGACCGCAGTCGCAACATCGCCGCCGATTCGCTCACTCGCTCGCCGGACGCCGAATCGGGAAGAGAAGGGGACAAGAATGAGCTAGGGTTAGGGTTACACCCATTCCCCCCTGGCACGCGATTTCTTCGGCGCGGGCGAAATCTTGGCCGTCCGTTTGATCCGACGGCCGTCCTCGCTCCCGCGTCGGGCCGTCGCCGTTAATGGGCCGAGCCGATCTGGGCTGCGGCCACCTCAGCGCCGCGCAACAATAAGTGGACCGGTCCGTTTTGGGACGGCCTCACCAATAAGAGTGGGCTCTTATTAATTTTAATCTTAAGCCCGTGAATTTAATGTTTTATTTATTTCCATAAATTCATTTATGAGCTTTCTTAGCCATTTAAAATTGCTAGAAAATTATGATCAATTATTTGGTCACTCAGAAAGAAATTAATGATATGATATTATATTTGACCAACATTAATATGATTTCATGTCAATATTTATTAAGATTATTATTTCCTTAAGCCAATTAATTTATTTCTAGTTGAATGGAAATTTAACTAGAAAGTATTTATGATTTCATGTCAACATCATTATGATAGTCATTTCCTTAATAACTTAATTATTTATAGTCGAATGGAACCAACGAGAAATTCGACTAGAAAGCATTAAGATCTGAAGATATATTTAACCCACGTTATTATAATTGCATGTCAATTATAATTTTTTTCCTTAGTTATTTTCTACCAAATGGTGATATAATTAAGGAATTAATTTTAAGATTACTCATAATTATTTATGACCAATGGTGTTTTGACTATGAAATTCTAAGTTTATTTTGCATATGATTGATTAAGCCATAGTAAACTAATTATATGCAATTATCAATGCTTATTATTTAAGATTAGTTGGAATACCGAGTAAATTATTTCTAGATAAATGGAACCAACGGGAAGTTTATCTAGAAAGAAAGATGATTTCATTAAGATTGTTATTTCCTTAATTATTTCTGCCCAACGGTGATGTAATTAAGGGAAGAAATCTAAGTATTGTCAATCATTATTTTAATTTTCTCTGTCATTTTAGCCTTAATGGTGATATGACTTAGAATTTTATTTATGCCATTAGTGCATTAATTCCTTTTATCACTTCTACCTTGCGGTGATGTGATCGAGGATCTAATCTATTAGTAAGCTTAATTCCTTTACCATTTCTGCCCAACGGTTATATGGCTAAGGATTTTAATTTTAATTCTATGGCATCACTAATGGCGTCATTTCCTAATCATTTCTACCGTATGGTGATTTGATTTGGGATTTTAAATTATTTACTTTATCACTTCTACCTTTTGGTGATGTGACTTAAGACATTAATGTTTATTCCCTAATCATTTCTGCCCAACGGTGACTTGATTTTGGATTATAAGTAATTTCATTTATTGATTCCTTCGTTTTGTCTCTGCCCAATGGTGATACAAAGCGAAATAAAGATTAAGTTATTGTTGTGTAAGTTAGTGTACTATTGTACGTAATTTGCACAAGCAACCACAAATAATAGTGCCACTTAATTTTATTTATCAGTTAAAGTCTATGGAATTATTATTATTATTCCTCATTGACTTAACTGAGCCTAAGGCCTATTTGAGTATGACTTAGCATTAACAAAGGATTCCTTGTGACTCCCGCAGCTAATGTCACTAATTTTTCCTAAACTCAAGAGGCATCTTTAGCCTGGGAGAAGGCCAATATAATGCTATGTTTCGCATGTCACTCATAAATATTGAGATTATCATCCCTGTTAGTGTTAAGGGGAGAATTTTGAGCATGACATTGCGTCTAGCAAATGTTGAGATGAAATTTAGAAGTTTGTCAAGACTAATGCTTAGTACAAATTTAGTGCCTATGCACATTTGCCGCCATAATTTAAAGGTAGCACAAGAAATAAATCACATGGCGTGCAAACTTAGTGGGATGGACATTGCACATTTCAAATGCGCCACTTGTCCATTTCATATGATTCTTCTCCCATTAGACTACGGTCATTTTCAGAGTTGTAATACTAAGACAAAGTGGACCATAATTGACTTGGTTCATCATTCTGCAAATCAATAAGAAATATAGAAGACTAAGAGGCAAACTAAGTAAGATCCTGTTAATCTTGCATTTGATGGCAAAGATGGAGCTTCACTAAGGGGAAGTGTTGCAACTTCCAAATTTAATGATAATAAAGCTCATATTCCTCGCAAGGGGAATTCAAATTGCCTCGATGTCCTATGTATGCTACTCTTGAAATATTCTTGTGTAAGCTCTTTGCAAGAAATAGGGACATGCTTAATGTCCTGATTTAATGGCATTATTTTGGGTTGAATTATTATGAGACGTTGTCGAAATTATGGCCTTATTATTCGGCCACATTTCTAGGGGAGAATGGACGTCTCATTGAGATCGAGACACTTCACCCTTAGAAATTTCTGACATCTATTATTACTTAAATGCTAATTCACTAAGTAAAATTAAGTGATTCAAGTTTATGAAAAATAAGATAGTATGCTTCCATTAAATAAATAATACAATCAGTGGGAGCTCATCAAGAGCTCTAATAAGAGAAGATTATTCTACCTCATTAATGACTCATAGCTCCATTATGTGGACGCTAGAATTTTGCATCTCTTAATTTGTGACTTGCACAATTAAATATACATAACATGACTTGGGGGTTTTGTTATGGAAAGACAAGTCACATATAGGGTGCAGACTTAAGAAATCCATTTGTGGACTTAATCAAACATTGATGATGTTTTAATTTCCGCTGTGTCATTAGTGAACTAAGCTTAAATAACAATGAGGAGAATATTTATTCTATAATGATGGAAGTAAGACATCATTGAAATTGTGTCATTGTCGCTTATGTCACATACCTAGGGGAGTTTGGAACGTCTCATGAGATAGAGATATTCTTTCTCTTAGATTTTAATGGCGTTGTTTAGCTTTAAGTGAAAATTTTATGAAGTTAAGATATTAGCCAACAAATGATTTTTATGGCTATGTTTACCTATAAGCGACCTCCGATTTCCTTTAAGAAATTTAAGACACTAATGCTAAAATCAAATGAAGTTATGAGATCGGATTATGGTGGTAAACACTAAATAAAGCTTGTTCACCTTATAAGACATTAAAAATAAGCGTTCATCCAAATGGTTTTCGAACCATGTAAGAGTAAATTGAGATGGATGAACAAAATAAGACATTAAAGTGTTCATCTAAATGGTTTTCGAACCATATAAGAATAATTGAGATTGATGAACAAAATAAAGAATGGTTTTCGAACCATATAAGAATAATTGAGATTGATGAACAAAATAAAGAATTTAGTAGAAGTTTCTGAATGAGTCAAAATATTGGGCCATTTAAGTGGGTTAATAAAATTAAGCCTGACTCTGATGGAAATTTCGAACAATCCAAGTGAGGTGGACAGCTGCATGAAAATTAAAGGTGGGAATTTCATTCACTGGTACTCTATACTAATGAAATTTTATTGTCAAGCAATGCATATTGCTGTTAGAAACTGAGAAAATTTTTCCATGAATTATTTTGGTCTGAAGGAGTACTGGGCTTATATCAGTTAGTCATACATTGACAAGAAGAAATAATTTGAGAGAATTCAATTAAAGTTAATCAAGCTGAAATTAAGTTATAAAGATAATCATTTATGATTCAGCTGACAGAAGCTTGAGATTGGCTCAAATCTGGATGCATATAGATTTGGCATATATTTTTACTGGGAATCTTGGCAGTATTTAATTAAATCCAGACTAGACCACTGGTATTAAGAATGTTTTGCATTATTGCAAGACAATCTGAAGTAACATGCTCATATTTCTAAAGTCCAATGATCTCAGAAGTTTAGAGACATTTGGACACTTATTTTGTGAGATGTTTGGATATTTATAAAGATTATTCAGATTAAGCTATATCCACACATAGGGGAGTAATAACCATGGAAAAGCTCCAAAATAATCTCTTACTGCATAGTCGACGATGCAGTTAGATTTTAAAGCATGTTATGATTAATCATATTTCCCAGAACTAAGAGTGGTAAATAGCGCTCATAAACCACTCAAAAGGTGTAAACCACTCAATTATACTGTGTGCAACACAGGTTTCTATTCTAGTAGCAACATGTTATGTGTTTTCTGCCTAACACATTGACATAGTTGTGAAAGATATGTCCCAGGATCGAATTATTATTAAGCTAAGCTTTTGCTCATGGATCCATACTCTAAAGGCTCATAAAGTTAAGATTAATTAAGATATGTTCTGGCCAGTACGTGCATAAATAAGAGCCTCACTAAGATCCTGGATGAGGGGGACTTAATTTTTCAATCAACACCCACTAAGTTAAGCTTGAGTTTATTTGGGTACTATAGTTCACTATAGGTCTTGTTGTCTCGGTGACGCATAATGTTGTTGAAGACACATTGCCTTGGGGAGGTATTTTATTTGATAAACTCGTCAGTTAGTCTCAAAATCAAGGGGAGAATGTTGGTTGATTTTATTGGCTAATGCCGGTTAGTTAGGATAAGGTTAAAATCCCACCGGTTTTCCTATCCTAACAAGAAACAAACTAAAAGATAAATCTGTTTTGTGTGATCGGTACAAAATATATTCAAATTTTAGATTGAGATAAACCCCCGAGCCCCACCAGTGTCGCTATATAAAGAAAGAGAAGGAGGGAGGCTGGGTGACGACTTAACTCTCTCCAACCCTAAACCCTAAATCAATCGCCCGATCGATTAGACACTGGAAGGGGTTCGTGAGGTATCTCACAAAAGAAGAAGAAAGAAGAGAAGCAATGGCTTCATCTCAGGTCAGTGATAAATTAATTTCCGTATAAGCAGAAGGTGATCATGTTTAGGCTAAGACTCAATTAATTAGTTGGATTAAATTCCAACACCAAAAGCTTTTAAAAGGAAAAAAAATCAGCCTTGGCCCGCCTGAATTTCACATGATCACATCGTGACTTCTTGTTCAACCAAAGAAAAATGCAAGAACTAACAACAGTACGAGGTTCTGTTGTTGGTAAATTACAATTGCAGTCGAAGGAAAATTATGGTGTGTTGCACAACCTATAGTAATATCGATGCAAGTGGGTTGGTCCATGGACACTCATATTGGCCTACGCTAGATAATTTGGCTTGCAGTTTCGCATCCAATATGAACAGGTCGGGTACCCATGACGTCATGGATACATATCCAATATTTGCATCCCTAATAACACACGTATAATTTCTGCTTACCTTTTGATAGTAGTTTAATCTTCTAGGTAAATTGGTTGGTTGTGCATGCAACTCAATGAAGCCAAGAGAAACTTGTGTTAGCACAAAAAAAAACCCCTTATGTATAGACGTTTTGTAATTTGCCTCTAAAATCATGAGTTTTATAGTGTAGAGAAATTTTTAGAGGCACTTTAAAAATTGTCTAAAAACTTTTACTCTAAAGACACTTTAGAAACATTTTCAACACATTTTGTTAAATTTTATCTCGTAGATGCATTATTTTTGTCACTTTAAAATGTGTGTGCCTGATATGTAAAGATATTTTCTTGAGACATTTTAAACTCTGTAGAGACACTTCTTAGAATACAAATATATACTAATGGAATAAATATAAGTACATAAGGCACAAACACAACAACAATGATAGGAGGTTGAGTTGGTTAGTGCATTGAAGATAACATTAGTATACCTAAGAGATCTTGAGTTCAATGATTGGCTATAGCAAGGGGAAAAATACTCTATTTTTTTGCATTGGTTCGATATGGTTATGGTACAATTTAATAACTCTGGAAAATGTCTCCACCCTCTTACATGCATAAAAAGTGCCTTTTTCACATTTGTTCTTATAGCCATAAAAAAGTGCCTCTTTCGCATTGGTTCTTATAGACATAAAAAAAGTGTCTTTCACATTGGTTCTTATAGACATAAAAAAGTGTCTCTTTCACATTGGTGTGCAGTTTAATATCTTAAAAAAATGCCTCTACTCTCTTAAAGACATAAAAAAAGTGCCTCTATTAAAATGCCACAAGACATAGATACATTTTATAAAATGTGGTTTGACATAAAAAAGTGTCTCTTTCACATTGGTTTGATATGGTTGTGGTACAATTTTGATATCTCTAAAAAATACCTCTACCCTCTTATAAACAAAAAAAAAATGCCTCTATTAAAATGCCATAGTCCAGATTCGTAGGGTTTGTTAACGCACTCAAGCTAAGTCGGCAGAATGAGGTATCTTTCGTGGCGGCCACCGTCGGCTATTGAAAGGAACAAACCGCACGCCAATTAAGTCAGCACGAGTTTGTCCTTTCACAAGGCCCTTATCTCATGGATGTATTGGCGATATATCCCACACAAGCTAAGCTGCAAGCAAATACTCCGAAATGGACACGCCTCCTCGCATCCTGTCTATCCATAGTGACCGGTCCTTTTGAAAACTGAGCTATAGTGGATATCACTTGATTTTTCTTCTTTTTTAAAATTATGACTTTCCTTTGGACACTGACACACTAGAGGGTGCATTCATGTTCTCATGAAACTCTATAGAAAAAATTGGCAATTACTAATATCGGCTTGAAATAACAATGTTCTAAAGTTAGCTGGCACATCACCTATTATCTGATTGGGAGTGATTAAGATGCCATTTAACCTCTCCTACCCGTCATGGTTCAGCCAAAGCTTATGTCCAATATTTTTCTTAAGAAAGAAAGACTCACAGAAACGAAGATATGTTCAATCGAGATATAAAGCTTTGGCCGAGTTTAGTTCCAAACTTTTTCTTCAAATTTTCAACTTTTCCATCACATCAAAACTTTCCTACACACACAAACTTCCAACTTTTCCATCACATCATTCCAATTTCAACCAAACTTCTAATTTTGGCGTGAACTAAACACAACCAAACTAGTGCTTTTACCATGCCTTAGGTACTACCATGCCAGAATGACAAACTAGTGCTTATTGTCGTTTGCAAGGTGGGTGACGGTAGTGAAGCCCCTCGCCGATCACATGTGCATGCCAAGTCGCCTACGGAAACCACCACAATCAGGGGCGAAGCTACATGCAGCTATGAGGGTTCCTAGGCACCTGGGTAAGAGAAAAGTTTTAGCTATGGTTACCCCATCTCCACCATATATGCACCCCCCTCATCCCAACAATGTGTACCCCCAAGCAGACCATCAGGCCGAGCAAAGGTAACAAGGCCAACAGAGAAGCGCACAGCCATGAGGATTTTCTTGTGGTGCAGCATGTTTAGTTGACAAATTTGCCCTGCATAACAGCGTTGTTAACTACTTCAAGGTGAAACAGAATGCACTCGGTGGCCAGCCACAGCCTATGGTCTTATCACCTATTAATCGTAGCAGGCAAGGGGTGACGTCAAAAGAAAGTTTTGCAATTTGCTTTCATAGTTTCATTCCATTTTTTCGATAATTTCAAACGAAAAATTAAGTTGTTTTGTCTTTTTTTTTCCTTGAGATGCTGATGTTGGACGAGTAGTTCTCCAATTTTGGCCACCTATTGGTTGTGATTTTAATCTTAACTTCTTCAGGACACTGCGCTGATAAGTATCGTCATTGGGAATTCCCATTTTGGCAAGTAGTTTTATAATTTACCGCTAAGTTTTCGTTCTTATATCACTCGTTCATGTTAATGTAGATACTGAAATCAATGGTTTTACTATTGTTTACCATAATGTTCTTTGATAAAACATGATAGGTCGTACGTATATCATTTTCGAACATGGTAGTATATTGCTACTATAGTGGTGCACCACCCTCTGTTTTGCTCTAGCTTCGCCACTGACCACAATCTGCGAACATGGTGACGCTTCTGGTGTAGCAGCATCCACCCTCCATGAGACTGCTCTAGTCACGCATGTGCTGGTGCCGCCCGTCATCTCCTATGGCTTGGTTCAACCAAAACTTCGTCCTTGCAGCCAAAGATGACGAAATCTCTATCTTCATCTTTAAAAGTAGTGCTCTGGTGTTATGCCACTCCGTACAACAAAATATAAAAATATCATTTTTTTTCTACAATGATGATTGTTAATTACTTCTGTTATAAATATTGTTTGAAAGACCAGCAATATTGTCAATATCCAACTTTCAAGCTAGCAAAATGTATGCATATATTTTTTTATGAATTACCTGGCAAACCTATCTCTAGTTGTGTCATATACCTATAGTCCCATAGTGTGACTTTTGGATGTACATCGTTAATCTTTAGAAAAATATAATGCGACATCTCAGTACTATTTCGGTTGGTCACAAGAAAATCATATTATTATATGTACTAGATTTTTCAATTATACAAAGAAAATAAGTAGTCAAAGTTGATTTTTGTAAATTGTGCCAATTTTAAAAAATGATACATTTTCATGACTGGAGGGAGTATACTTGCGACAGTTTAGCAATACCAAACAAGACCAACAATTCAATGCACTTGACCAAGTATTTGAACCCAATACACTTTGTATGAAGCAAGCACTTTAAACTAATACCCACTTCAGCTATTTCAGATGTCTAGTCAAATGGCCAGCAAACGTTAAATGATAGTGTAATTATATTTATATTAGTACCTCATCAGTGTCTTGAAGTCCAGAAAAAAAGAGGGTGAGTCCAAGGTATACCTCCATCCGAATGATGCTATGCCTGAAAACCTTCAACACCGTGTGAATTATGGTGAGAGTAATTTCGCCCTACGCAAATTATGCCAGTAACGTTCTCTATGCATTCAAGGCATCCATATATGTAGCATTCATGTGAGCAACACATTTTTTCCATATCATCTATGTTAAAATAAAGCAGTATGAAAGATTCATCAAGAAAATAAGGCATAAGCCAACTTCCAAACTTGGGAGTGCTTATCTGGTTATCTACCATCCATACGTAATCGCCTAGAACTTCAAGCCAAGCACATCATCAGTTGCACACTCTTTTAATAAAGTACATATGACAAACAACACACCTACCTTAAGTTTTTTGGATGCAGTCATGTTACACCTTTCAACCCTCTTCTATGTTCTAACAGCCAACTTCGTTTTTGCATCACAGGCTATAAAAAGGGGTGGCATCCATAGCTGAAGGGACACACCTAGAAAATTTAATAGAACTTTACAAATTGAGTGTTATAGTGAGATGGCATCGGAGATGAGCAAGAACGTGAAGGTCACCGATGATCAAGAGGTTACATCACAGGAGCGTGACCAAAGTGGTGGTACAAAAGTAGGTGGGGAGGAGGAAATTGCTCCACTGGCGCGGCAGTCGTCAATCCTCTCCCTCACCTTGGAAGAGCTACAAAACTCCTTGTGTGAGCCAGGACGCAACTTTGGTTCCATGAACATGGACGAGTTTGTGGCTAACATATGGAATGCTGAAGAATTCCAGGCTACCACCGGAGGTTGCAAGGGTGCCATGGAGGAAGCCAAGGTGGTAGACAGTGGAAGCGGAAGCGGTGATGCAGGAGGAAGCGGTTTATGTCGGCAGGGATCATTTTCCTTGCCGCTACCGCTGTGCCAGAAGACGGTGGAGGAGGTGTGGACTGAGATCAACCAAGCCCCTGCACACACCTCCGCTCCGGCCTCCGCGCTCCAGCCACATGCCGGGAGCGGTGGTGTTGCAGCTAACGACCGACAGGTAACACTAGGTGAGATGACACTTGAGGATTTCTTGGTAAAGGCCGGGGTGGTCCGAGGGTCCTTTACCGGGCAAGCGGCCATGGGATCTGGCATGGTCAACGGGCCGGTGAACCCCATGCAGCAGGGCCAAGGCGGTCCTATGATGTTCCCAGTAGGACCGGTAAACGCCATGTATCCGGTGATGGGTGATGGCATGGGGTACCCCGGTGGGTACAACGGGATGGCGATTGTGCCACCGCCACCTCCCGCCCAAGGTGCCATGGTTGTCGTGAGTCCTGGATCATCAGATGGGATGAGTGCCATGACACATGCTGATATGATGAATTGTATTGGGAATGGGATGATGATTGAGAATGGAACAAGAAAGCGTCCCCACAGAGAGGATGGCTGCGCCGAGAAGACGGTGGAGCGCCGCCAACGGCGCATGATCAAGAACCGTGAGTCAGCTGCACGGTCCCGTGCTAGAAAGCAGGTACACATGTTGCTCCGAACCTTTTAGTTTCTATGTATCGTTAAGACATTTTGCATGGAGATTGAAATTTTTATGAATAATGCTACAGGCTTATACGGTGGAGCTCGAAGCTGAACTGAACTATCTCAAGCAGGAGAACGCTCGTCTCAAAGAGGCAGAGGTATTAAAGCAAGAAACATTATCCACTCAGCTTTCATTGTCATTCCTAAACAGTCTCGTTCCTTCCTTTTCTGTAACATTGAACTGATAAATATACAATGTCTATATTATCTTCCTTTTACAGAAGACGGTTCTACTGACAAAGAAGCAAATGGTATTGTCCTCTCCCATGTGGCAATCCCCATTCCGCATAGTGCTCATCGTTTTGTGAAATTATTAAATACATATTTGTTATTCATTTATTTGTGTGTGTATATATGCTCATGGAAATATGTCGTGTTCCTGTGATTTTTCAGCTGGTTGAGAAAATGATGGAGCAGTCCAAGGAGAAGATGAATGCAAATAGGGGTGGCAGCCAGCTGCGCCGCAGCGGCAGCTGCATGTGGTGAAACGGGCATAGCGGTGACCGGCGAGTGGCACACTCATCCTGCTTCTGGTGTGGCACTAGCCTCTGAGGCTCTGAAGAGGATTTGCACATTAAGTCTTCTTTCAGACTAAGTGATGTGAAGGTATTATGGTAGTAGTTGATATACATATATGCTGTGATGCTTGTAAACCTGCCTGGACCCACATGTCTTGCCATCGTGTTCACCGGTCCTTGCTGCTTATATGGTTACATGTCGCTGTTTGTACAAAACAACGATGAATAAAATTATACAATAGTATACTAGTTTGTATCTGTAAGTTTGTTCTCATGTCATATGCGCTGGAAAAAGAAAAGCTACAGTATAGGCAAACCTTGGTAGTATCGATTACGGCCCAAATTTCTGGCCGAATAAACTGGAAACCGAAACAAGCTGATGATGATTTGGGCTTTGCGATGGCGAAAAGTTCGGCTTCTATGATCCGATGGAAAAGTTGACGCGAGGTTACACGGTTTGCTAGTTTGTGGGAATTCCCCGATCCTCGGTTAATCTCGCCGTGTTGCCGTCGCTTGAGCAGGAGCAGGGATGCAAGCGGGACAGGCAAGCGGGTTTTTTTCCCGCTTATCCCACTTCTAGTCTATCTTTTTTTTAAATTTTGTACTACTATAAAAAAAATAAACTAGCAAGCAGGTTTTTATGCAGGTAGCGGGATTACCTACTTACATCCCTAAGCACGAGGTTGCCAGCATCGGGCTTAGCGTCTCCACTCGTGTTCGTGTTGGTTCCTACCTCTCCAAGTCTCTACAAGTCTAATACTCTCAATCTCAATGACCACCATAACAATAGCGTGCATGACGACGGGAGAATAAAAAAATATATTGATAACTAGAGGGTGTGGCTGGACATGCAAAGACGAAGCGGAGGGACGGTGGTGGTCTCATTGAGAAAGAGCGGTGGTGGCGGTCCGTGGAGCGGCAGGTAGTGATTACTGGTGGTCCGAAGAGTTTGCTATCGACACAATCTCTAATCAAGTTTATTGTATTTTTTTCTCTAAGTAGTGCTAATATGTGAGCCACCAATTATTATAAAAAAATATTTCCTCAGTGTTTCTTTTCCCATGGCCTCTGACTATGACATTATTTAAACAAGTTTTATACTGAGACACTTTCTAGTAGATTTTGGACAGATGTGACACTTTTATATTTTGGACGGATGAGACACTTTCTAATAGATTTTAGACGGATAGGACATTTCAGTAGGAGAAAGTGTCATATTTGTTTAAAATTAGAACAGTGGAATTACTAAGCCAGGTTTAAAGTAAGAAAAAAAGATAAAGGCGGAGATACTCGAGTATCTTCCCTTTCCTTGCGTGTAAAAGAAAGTCTCCCGTCTCTTCTCTCCCGCTCCTTGCGCCATCTCGCGGCTGAACCGGGGAGGGGCGCCGATCTCTATCCGACGAGCAGACCAAGGGAGGGGAGGGGATCCTGGTGAGCATCTGCATCCTCTTTCTGATTCATCTCTCTCACCGGGAGTACTTTTGTGTAATTTGCTTGCGTTAACCCTAGCTTATCTTCTAGATCTGGAAGAAGCTCTCCTCTTAATTTCAGAGCCTTAACCTTAATACAAATAACAGTTTGTTGTTTGTTCCACCAAAAGTTTGGGGGTTCAACTGAACCCCCATGTCCCAAGTTGGATCCGCCCCTGGGTGTAGGTGTAATATTGCGATAGAGATCTCATGATTGATTGCTATCTCGTTCTCGTACTTACTGCTTCTTAGTTTCTTGATGTGATCAAATAGCTGCCAGTCCTTTCCATGTAAATAACTGCAGATTTCTTGTTTATTACACGTTTTGAACTAATTGTGGGCTTCACATTGTCGAATTTTAAGGAGTTAATTTGACCTTGGGTGGAACTGAGTTTAATATACAAAATTATTCTTTCCGATTCAAGTTTTGCTTATATTGTACTCCATCCCTCGATGATGCTAGGGTTCACCCAAATATTTGAAGACCCAAGCGTTTGGTGATTGGCAAAGATGGGTTGGGGGATATCCCGGTTGATTGGACTGAAAGCAGCTGTGTTCCTCTCTGTGGCTTATTTCTTCCATAGATTGGACATGACACTGCTTTCTTTTCCCCTCATATATGCCTCTGTGATTGCGATGCTTGTTTCTATTGCTTCACATCCATCAATTGACCTTCCTTTGCTCCTTGGCAAGGGGTCGAATGGAAGCTTTCCTGTGTGGTCATGGATCATGTTCTCACCATTTCTTCTTTTCATCCATCTGTTTGTTCTGTTACGAAGATTTGTGAAAAATGAGCCCTTGTACACTGAGATTGCTGATGGAGTGTATGTTGGAGGGTGGCCCTCTTCAGTTGAGCGCCTGCCCCCTGGTGAACCTGCAGTCATAGACTGTACGTGCGAGCTCCCAAGAAGCTCTACTATATCCGAGAATTCATATTTGTGTGTTGCCACCTGGGATACAAGGGCTCCTCAACCATCGCAGATTGAGTCTGCCGTGAGATGGGCACTGAGAAAGCGTTCGCAGAACAAAGCTGTATATGTCCACTGTGCCTATGGTGAGCTTGCTATTCTCTGAGATTTTGCTTAGCTCTTATGTGGTAACAATAGTGTGTTTCCATACATGTCTTTTTTTCTTCAAAATAGTAATATTAACGATCATGTTTATGCATTTCTAGAACCACTTTTACCGTCTCAACTTGATGAAGATTTTTGTATTTTCACACAATAACTACATCGTATCATTTTGATTGTTTAGTCACAAACATAAGTGCTTTGATGTTTTGATTATGCATGCTTTTCAATTATCACGTCATGCAGTTATTTTAGCATTTCTGATTTATATCACATACAAATCGACATGAAGTTAAGTTCCCTCGCATAGACTAAGGCAAAATTTATGGCATAAAACAATATCCATTATGATTGCCATGATATTCATGTATGCTCATATGTGCAATTCAGATTTCAACGTTAACATATAAATGACGGGAAATGTAATGATGGTATCATACTTTATATAACACCAAGTTTCATGTAACAACAGGTGTTGTAAGTGTAGGCCACAGAATCACACCATTCATCACTGACCTTTTGTTATTTTGTAACAGGCCATGGAAGAAGCGTCTGCGTGATGTGTGCACTTCTTGTTGCATTGGGATTAGCTGAGGATTGGAAAGCTGCTGAGCAAATGATTCGTGAGAAGCGACCTTCTATTAGCATGAATTCTCTTCATCGTAAAAGTTTAGAGGAATGGGCAAAACACTTGCTCACTCCCTCAAAAAGAAGTGGGGAATCAGATGTGAGTTATGCGATTCTTTCGGATCATACCCGAAAAAGGCATTGATCTCGCAAGAAAACTAACTTGCTCAGTGGCTGTGATAATTGAGATGAAGTTTAAATGCTCTGGCATTATCTACTGTTATCCTAGTCATGTCCAAGGCATTTCATTCTCTAAGTTAATTGTTTGGGAGTATGTTGTAAAACTTCTACTACTGTGGCTTACAACGCCAGCTCTTTTAGGCGCTCTGTTGGCTGCGTTTGTTGCCCTGACTTGGGATTAGGGTTCACAGATGGAATTTCGCGAAAACCAATCGGATTTCTTGAAACTGCTAGGTCTCGGTTTATGAAAACCGGACCAGTTTTGTACCGCATTGACCGAAAGTCATCGGTTTTTACCGGTTTTTGGTCGGATTTCGGTAAACCGGTGAGGAGCGGTTTTTACTTCGAAATTGAAAAGTAAAACCCTTGTTGGGAACCTTTCCTTCCCCTTCGGCACAAAAAATAGAGCAACTCATTAGCGCTTGAGCAATTAAGTATTAGCTCAAACTAACTTAAAAAATGGATTTAATATGATTTTTAAAACAACTTTGCTATAGAAGAGTTTTGCAAACACCATTTAGCAATTTGAAAAACGTGTGTGTGGAAAATTGAGAGGTATAAGTTGGGAAAGCTCGTTGCCGAACGCAGCCTAAGAACAAGTTTTATAATAGAGCCAACTTTAAGTTTATAGCTTATATTAGAATTAACATGTATAGTGATGAGCTATAAGGTTATCTCTCTATTTTTCTCCTCTCTCTATCTCTCTCATGCATATGCATTTAATGTATTTATCTTGAAGTATGTGAATAGCTATCTCTTGCATAATAAGAGCCAATCTTTTTCATTTTCTAAATTCTCTTTCCTCCACATAAGTTTATTTGCCTTATAGTGTACTATTAAACTTGCTCTAATGATCTTCCCTGTCATTGAATGCTTGCCAGAGACGTGGTATTGTCGGATCTCTCTTTCTGAAAAAGAGGGGCCTCTGCTAGCCTGCTAGATTCTCATTTATAGCGAAATGTGGTATGTTTTTCATTTTTGGTAGTTTGCATCTATCTCTCTGTTAGGTTCTTTTCATCTGGCCTGAAATAAATGCTCAACTATTCACCACTTTGCTGTACCCCTGTATTCTGTGGACATTTCATACTTGACTCATGAAAATTTTCATGTTTGTATCTCATGTTTTGTGTGTAATGATCGTGGCTAAGCTGTAGTGTACTCATCCCATCATGCTATCTTGTGTGGAGTATGCTCTTCTGGCCTTTTCATAATTTTTGCCATTTTTCTGCCCTTGTCTCAAGCACCAGTTTGCCAGTTGATGGATCAAAATCAAGAGCTGCACTATTGGAACAATCTACATCCTACGGAAAGTCGCATGCCTGGCAAGAAATATCTCAAATGGTCTTGGTAGATGTCACATGACAAAAGGGTTGCTTTTCACCTTTCTAGTTCTTTGATCTTCTTATCAGTTGAATTCACTGATCTGCCCTTTCTTCCATTTATTTGGTCTTTGAAAAAAGGGACTTCCATCTATTTGTTTCTTGTTTTACTAATAAGCATTGTGACATTCCTTGTGACTTGCGTTGTTTTTCTGTGTCCTGTTTTTTACATGTATTTCAGATGTACCTCTTAGTGACAACTATTTTGTCTGTCAATTGATGGTATTAGATTTGTCCTCCGTGATTTCAGAGTTCAGACAGTTATCATCTCTCTTCCATCAGTGCCATTAGTGCCAGGTTGGGAAAGCCTTATTTGCTGGCACGTTTTCTTTTTTCTTTTTTTTTTTTTGGTAGTGTTGATCTGCGTCATGTTCTGTTGTTATCTGTAGATGTCTATTTTCAAAGTAAGCTTGGGAACATCCTACCTTTAAAAAAAATGGCTTGTTCAGCAGAAATATTAGAGGTTGTTTTATGCATCGTCTTTTGGGAGGATTTTGTCTGCTCAAGTCATGAGCAGCCACGCATCTCCTGCCTTTGCATTGCTCTGGTCTGCAACAATTATTTCTGTGCTAACTCTTCAGCCTGTTCAAGAGCCATTGGAAGTTTGGAACAAGTGAGCCAGTGACCAGCATTGCATTGCACCTCAACAAATTTTTGCCTCTTCCTTTTCCTAGTGATGTTGCTTTCTCAATACTTTAATAATAGAACATTACAACCCCTCTCCCTCTCCCACCCTCTCTTTCTAACATCACTTTTGGCCGGAGTTTACATCCTCCAGGAGAAGCTCTCAAAATCCTGAGTACTGATTCTGCTGAGGCTGATTATGCATCGGTTGCAGCTCGGTTCCTGTGGGACTGACGCTCTCGGTGCCAATGAAGTTCCTGTTGCAAGAGAAAAAAGAGTCAATGCCAGCCATGTTCATCTGTTTCTCCGACTAGAAGAGATATTGCACGAATATCTGTCCTCGATATAACACATCAAATGATCAAATCAACCATCCACCCTATGAACACTAGTATAATTCATCGCTTATCTAATGACTCGCTGGAGGTATTTCACTCAAATTTTCTTTCTTCCTTCCAGTACAATAATGTGGCTGAAAAATGATTTGGAAATTTAGAACAGTTTATTTGATCTTTTTTTTCTTTTCAGATAAGCAGTTCTGAGTCTTACTCGCGAGGACGTGAAGACCAGAGGTTGCTGAGAGCACGGAGGCGGCGGTAATACTCCCCAATGGAGAGGAAACACCGAGCCGCCTGCCGGGTTGTTAGAATCCGCCGCAGCTGATGCAACGTTTGTTGCCTCAGATTGTCAGCCTGCACATTTGCCAGGTTAGTCACCTAAAAGCTGGAATTGAATAGCATTCCTGAAAGAAAACGACATGTCGAATTGTATAGTAATTCTGTATCTTGTCTGTCTTAGCTAGAAATTTTACACGGTATGGTTCTGCCATTATCTTTTGAACAATGAGGCATCTTCAGATAATCTAACTGTATATTCTAATGTCATGTTGTTTTCTCTCCTATATTCTACTTTGGACACATTGAAATCTAGCTTCCTGTAGGTTCTTTCTAGAATAACACTAGGATGGTCTTTTCTGATAACCTTTTGGACTTTTCGATAGTGTAACTGTATATACCAATCAATTGTATGATACTTATTATTTTCTTTCTTTGCACACTTAAAGGGTGGTAACAAAAATAAAAGAGCAGCAAATCGATGATAAAAACAATATTCGGTGGTCATGTTTATTTCGAGTCATTTTTATATCATGCAAAAGTATGATTAGCAAATCATTATGCATACCTTTTTTCTCATGCAAGTATATCTAACACAACCTGATCTATTCACCATGCATCGTAGAGGACTTGTTTTTGCAGAATGATCACTACAATCCTGAACCTGCAATTAATAATTTGCTGCCTACTTTGCCAATATCTAATACAACCAATAAACCGCAATCAACATATCTGAAAAGGGGCCAGGAGGAATAAGAAGGGTCATGAACAAACCAAAATGGAGGTCTCAGTCTCCTTTTATCCCTTGAGGCCTTGAGAAAGAGACAGAGAAGGGATAACCCATGAGAAAGGCAAAGACCATTTTCTTCCAGACTTCTGATGGAACAGCAAGCTCCTATCCATGGAGCTGAAGTTTAGGTGGCTGTGTCCTTTTCCTGAACACTATTCATGGATTGGAACCCTTGCAACTTTTGCAAGGCATGGAACATCATAAATGGGACTCCCAATTATTTTTTGCTATGCTTGTGGGCCTCTGTTGAGGTACCAGCAAACAAAAGAGAATAAACAAGAGATATAGCCGGCACAGGGGGTAGAGGCACAAAGAACAACCGTATGTATTCGTCCATTGACTTTATAAAGAAAGAGACAGGTTTGTACATGTAGAGTACTGTATGTAATGCCAGTACAAGTGTACAACAACCTTTGCCTCCTATGGCTTGGCCCCTACCAACAACTCCTTTTTGAAAAGCATCCAATAATTGGTAGTACCAGTAATCCGGTATCGTTAGCTTGTTCTCAGTTAATAACAAGGTAATTATGCATGCTGGAAAGTGCTAATGATGCTTATCTGAAAGTGTTAAGCTGGAGTAGTAGTATAGTACTTCTTTCTGACAAAAGTTGGCCTGTCAGGGAGAAGGTTGGACAAAGCTTTGTAGGGCCATGGCCAACAGCTAGCGAGCATTGCTGCGCATCTGACAGAGAAGGACAATTGTAGCATAGTTTTTCTTTCATGCATCGTTTGTTTGGTTGCTCTCGGTAAAAAGATTTACTCGATGATGATCAAACAGTAGCAGTTTATTTTTTCAGGCTTTGCAATAGGCTTCATATGTAATAGGAACTTCAGTACTCCTACTTAACAAAAATACAAAATTGTCATCATAATCCCAGTTTCGTTTTACGCAGGAATGAAGAAGAAAAAAAAAGTAAGTTCTGCATGAATGATCAACGGAACGGGATGACAATGCTAAGCTGTTGACGTACCTGCTGGTAGAAGCTTTCGAGGCTGGCGAGCTTGTCCAGGGCGATGGCCATGAGGCTCATGTAGTTGGGCACGCCGGGGCCGTCGTTGAGCGTGCCGGCGGCGACGGTGTCGGCGAGCGACTGGTGCAGCTGCTGCAGCCCCTGCGCGAGCGCCTCCTCCGCCTGCTCCGACGACTGCTGCAGGCTGTAGATCCCCAGCATCTGCTGCTCCGTCAGCGGGTCCAGCTGCTGTATCAGTATCTGCATATATAGTCGACGATGAGTATATATTCGTGACACGCCCATGCAGGCAACGCCGGCGATGCAGGCGGCGGCGGCGGCGGAGGCGAACCTTGAGAAGGTCGGAGGGGCGGAAGCCGCCCATCCAGAGGAAGCAGCGCTCGGCGGGGGTAGCCCACGTGCCGGTGAGGAGGTGGAAGACGTCGGAGCGCGCGAGCGCCGCCTTGAGCTGGAACAGCTCGTCGTAGTGCTGCATGCACTCCTCCACGATGAGGCCAAGGTTGGTGTCCAGCAGGTGCGCCTGCAGGCCGCCACGGAGGTCGGTCAGCCGCTTGCTGTCGTCGTCCAGCCAGCGCGCGTACTCCATGTCGAACATGGCCGCGCCTGCAAACGATTTTACTGCGCCGTGGTGAGAACTCCGAGGCACACCCTCGTCTGCAAGCTGCAGGCTTGCAGGCTGCAGCTGCTGCTGCTCAACGCATCGAAAAAAGAAACGGACGGCTCTGATTACCAGAACTCATGTCGCCTGCTGCTCTGCACCCCCCAAGAAACAGGCCCTGACGATCAATCAAGCAATGCGGGTACCATATTAAATTCCTGCTAATTTATTTCATTTCTGGATAGTAGAAAAAAAATAGTACTAGTACTAGCATCAGAAATTCAGAATGGGTGTAACCTGTGACCGTGCTCTTTGGAGTTCTTGCTCGATCTGCTGAAGCCTGACCCTGCTGGTCTCTAGGTTTTGCACATAAGCCTGCGAGAAAAAAAAACACACGATCGGAAAGCAGTCTTTTGAACTAGTCTTGAAGTTTGAGTTCACGGGTTTCTTTTCGTCACCTTTTTTCTCAGCCTGCTCTTCCTCGCAGCCTCTCTGTTTTGCGCTAATCTCCGTTCTGTCTGAGAACACCCAGCGACCGAGCAGGTTTAACCATGTAAGAAAAGATACTGGAGCAAGCAAATACATGTCCAAGAACTAGAAACAATGATAATGATCTGGATAAGGAGAATGAGAGCTACAACATTATACTATGTACATATCCCACCTTGGCATCCACTGACTTGCCATCTTTTCTTGTGGATCCATGCTTCCTCTGTGCAAAAAGTACACAACCAGAAAGGCAGAATTTTAGAGAGCAGCGTATAACTAGTGTTCCTCCCTATACAGCACAGTGCATGCACACCTCTCAGCATCACCAGAGAGAAAGCAACTACAGGGGAGCAAGATAGTGAATCGAGGCCAAAGCTCCTGTCCTGGCATTGTTGATCCTGCCCAGTAATCATCAGCCACTAGTTGTAGCATCCCAACAAAACTTTCGGCTGTAGCTGTCCTGATGGCTCAGTAAGCCATGTTGGCCATCACAGCTCTGTAACCATCAGGCATTGCCGTGTTTTCGCCAAAGGTGCAGGAGAAACAGATAAGAGGGTGTTTAGCACAGCATCATCCCTGCTTTTATCACCCAGCCGGGGAGAGACAAAAGGCAATTTAGGGTGACCCATACCACATCATCTGGTGTCCTTTTGCCTAGGTTCAGCATTGACCAGATGCTAGTACTACAATTAATTAGTCAAATCATCCCAAGGACAATCCATTTGCATCCTGACAATCATGCGTGCCCTTTTCTATGCCTATGGCTTTATTTCTAGGAGTATTAGTACTAGTACTACAGTACGTCCTTGAGACATCATTAGGACTCAAAGAGACATAACCTAATAGGGCTGGTGCATAGTAAGCTTGTTTCGACAACTGCAAACGGGTACCGGTGACATGACGGAGCGATCGATGCTATTGTCACTACCGATTCATAACAGTTTCGTCAAGGACCAGGGAGATTTTGGCGATTCGATTTGACAGCATTATTCTCGTAGACAAGTTACTGCCTTTTACCGGATGAGAGGAGAGCTAGTCGTCGTGGTCCTGCTCTATCTCTTCGAGCTGGGAGGAGTAGAACTGTAGGAGTACTATAGTACTAGGAGCAGTGGAGCAGGAGGAGGTGATGGAGAAAAGATCAAGAAGGGGAGAGTGGTAGTAGCAGCAGTACGACCAGTAGTAGCTTGGCTGTACCTTGTCATGGTCTCCTCCTCCGTGCAGCTGCTGCTGCTGGTGGTGCTGGAGCTGATGCTGCTGCTGAAAGCTTGGGGAGGCAGCAGCGAGGCCTGGCTTGTAGCTGTAATCATCAGTGGTCACCATCATGACCTCCTGCCCCGGCTGCTGCTGCTGGTGCTGGTGCTCGGAGGAGGCCCTGATACTCGCTGGGGACACCAACTCCATCTGCGGCATTGTGTTCTGGGCTGAGCTCGAGTCAGTGGTGCTCCCGACTGACTGCGAATTCCCCTGTTCAGCCATTAATTGAGGCAGCGAGAGACAACAGTGAGCGGTCGGTAAGCATGAGATTAATGTGCTCTGAATCATCTCTCAGTCTCTCTCTCTCTTTCTCTCTCTGCTCGTGGTGATGCGAACCAAGAGCCAAGAACAACAGCGGCAACAGTGTCGTCTCGATCTCTTTTCTTGGGTTCAGCGATGAGCAGAGAGAGAGAGAGAGAGAGAGAGAGAGAGAGAGAGGGGAAGAAGAAGACGATGAATGAATGATCATGGGAAGCGCGTCCATTTACACTGTGTAGCTGCTGTTGCTGCCTCATTGGCCATGAAGGGAAGATCTCCAGCGTGGGGGGCCTGGCCGCGAGATATCCTGCCGTCGCTGCCGCTGCCGCCGCTGCATGCATACAAAGAGAATTAAAAAGCCCGCCCTCATCGATTCCTACTACTGCTACCCTGTTCATCTCTCTCTCTCTCTCCAACAAGGCTACAGAGAAACAGGAGAGAGAAGCTGCTACTGGTAAATCGCCAATAGTGTGTAGGTGAAGCCGAGCTGGAGGACATGCTTGATCATGTTTCCATCTTTGTGGCATCGGCATCTCGCCATTTATGCGGCGCCAACAACAATTTCTCTCTCTCTGTGCATGTGGCCGGCCACTGTGTGCTGGATCGCAAAAGGCGAGGCATGTCTCGCCATGTGTGGCAATCGGACAAGGTTTGGAGAGACACCGAAACATCGATGCAGAGAAAGAGAGAGAGAGAAAACAAGAAAGAAAGAAGAAAATTTGGCTTACACTTGCTGTGCACGTCGGCTCTGATCATGCCGGGATCGACGACGCCGCCGGCGTTGGCGCCATGGATGAGGGCCTCCTCCAGCTCGCCGAAGTAGGCAGCTGCCGCGGCAGCAGGCTGGAAGTCCCTGCCCAAGCAGTAGCGCACAGAGCTCATCACACCGGCTGCTTAATCAAAGCTGGGGTTTTTAGCTTATTAATTAGCTAAGCTATAGGGCAAGCAATTAAAAGCGCGCGAGAAGATAAAAACTTTTCAAGAATGGAAAGGCATGCAGAGCGAGGCCGGTAAAGCTAATAAGAGGATTAGAGCTGGACAGATAAGGATGAGGGCGAAAAGATGGAGGCTTGGTGCCCAAATCACTCGCAGGATTCAGGCCTTAGGCATTAAGAAATTTTGGTTTGTGGGCAGAGGTGTAATCCAATGGAAAGGGCATGAGCATATATGAGGAATAAGTTTGTTAAAAAGATGGATAAAAGGAGGTGAACAAGGCCAGAGAAATAATAAACATGTAAAAGAAGCAGCGCACTCAAGAAAATTGAGAAAAAAAAAACTATCAGTCTCTAGTTGCAACGAGAGAAGTTGTAGTGGTCTGGTCTTAAGTCTAGACCTCCATCTTCTTTCTTGCACGGGGTGAGAGGAACAGGAGAAGCAAGCAAGCTTAGCTTAGCTGATGCCTGATGGTGATCAATTTTGCAAGGAAAATGAGCTATGAGAAGGTAGAGAGAGCAGTACAAGAAGCTGGCAGGTGGTGCAGCAGCAACAGAAGGAGAAGCATGGGCTTGGACTCCATAAGCAAGTGCTTGGTTGAGAGGTATTGCTCTCTCATGGTGGGTGCTTGCTGCCATCCTCCAAGAACTCTCCTCACCTTGCACCATGATCACCACTAGCTCTACTGCCAAACAAGAGAACCTGAGTGAGTGCCAGCTACATACAGACTTGAGATCAAAACCAGGAGAGAGTGAGCATATGTACTAGGAGTGTACATACCATCCTAGAGAGAGATGATGATGATCAGCCACTTGATCCTGATGAGCCTCTTGGTTGTTTCTCGTTTCTCACACACTGGCAAATTGAATCAGCCTTGGAGTTTCATCCACTGTGTACTGCAAAGAAGATCTTGTCCTTTTGAACACGTCCTACGAGCCTTGTCCTCCTTTCTTCACAGGCTAGATGAAGAGAGAGAGAGAGAGAGAAAGAGAGAGATGTGTAGAGGGAGATGGAGAAGGAGGAGATGTGGTAGGGCTTTCTTGTCAGGGTTCCTGTCTCCTACTCCACTCCTTGTAACCACCTTTCATCTCTCATTGGTTGCAGTCTGGCCCTCGCCCTCTGAGACGGCAAGTACTCAACAAAAGGAGCATTGAATAGCTAGAGAGAAAAGAGAGAGAGAAAGGCACACAAGCTTTTAAAAAAAAGGAGCTCGAGAAGTTGTTCTACGCTTCCATCTCCTCCTCTTCCTATCTCTTTGTTGTTCAAAAGCACAAAGGAGGGAGGAGCTGGGCTTATTTGTCAACTATATGCACTTTCTCTCACTCCATGATACTCATCTGCTTAATTATAAGGAAACAATTAATTAGTTTGCTCATTGGCCACTCCTAACAAGAGCACCAACAAATATATGATATACTACTAATCCAATTTGAAAATCCACTTGCATGGAAAAAAAATTGGTTTTTTGGGGTGCTTGCAAAATGGGTTTGTTTGGGTTTATCCCCGTGTCCATAGGTCAACATCAGTGCCTTGTCATGCACCAAATACTAAAAGATTCTTTCCTCAAAGAGAAAATTTTGTTCTTGAGAAGAGGACTCTCTCCAAGTCTGATGATCTGCAGCCCTGATATGTTATGGATCACTGTTGGTCAGGAGCACAAATGCTGTCATTTGAGTTGTGAGATCAAGTGGCTCACTAATAAGTCACTAGTGCCTAATCCATTTCCTAACTAGTACGTAGGTCCTCGAGCATATTTATAAACTAGCTGAAGGAAAGTGTGGTGCGGTGAAGAGAAGATGCATTCATACTTGCTGGCCAGTTCATGAGGTCACTTCATCAAAACAACTGACAAATCCTTTGGCTCCAGAGGCCACCAAAGATCATTTACTCCAGGGATTCTTTGCCTGTTAGTAGTATTTTTTTTAATTTCTTAGGAGCAACTTGGTCAAAGGAGCAGTTACAAGAGTCTTGTTCATGTGTCGGAGCCCAGGGACTTCAGCGAATTATGGAATAGTATACGTACTGTGTGTAAAATTATAGTATACTGTTGAGTACTATGCCATGCGAAGGTCACCATTTCAGTTTCTTTTTAGAGATTCGGTAGATTTTGCAAATCTTTTGAGAGGAAGGGACTGCAGTAGAGTAGTATATTTTTCACATTTTTTTAGAGTGAGAATATAAGCGAACCATGAAGTGAACTACACGCGAAGGGAGGAAAATGGGCTAAATTTTTGGCGAACGATTCTTCTCGTTCAACAGTGGTAAATTATCAAGGTGAAAACGAGACATCATAAATACATGGACTAGATTGTACCGTCCTTTTTTACTCCCTGTTTCGCTCGTGTCTTTTTGGTTTTGACATGACACCAATCGGAATTTCTCGTTCCATGTCCAGAATATGGATAATGCAAATGCTTGCTTCCACGGCTAATATCTTTTCGATCCACTTGATAAAGAAAAAGGGGGAGAGAAAACGCTACTGATTCAAGACATTACGAAATTCTCACTTCCAATCTTGTAGAGCAAAGCAACAGCATACCAAGTCAATGATTTGAACTTTTGACAAAACATCATGCTTCTGGTTGCATATTTTACGAAACAGGTCGCCACCTTTTAATATTTTTTTATTTCTGACACGGACTATGAGATTCTCAACATAACACCAACCAATTAGTTTAGCGATGAAGAACAGACTGGGACAGAATTGAAGCAGCCTTGGCAGAAAACAAAAACAATGGTAGGGGATACATATAAAACTAACCCATAGATATTCGGTGCAATTCTGAAATGTTTATGTTGATTTTGTCAACCAAATCCAACCTTCGTTTTTAATACCGCAACATGTAAGAGGAATATTTTTCAGGAATAGTGAGTGAAGATGAATATAGGATTACCGGGCCAAACCGGACCCATAGTTTGATTTGATCCGCTCGTGGAATATGTTCTGCTATTAGAAAAAAAGGTTAATGCATGCTATATGCTACTACTGGATTTTAAACACTTGGGCTCGGATAAATAAGAATAGGCGGTGATGCTTCCATGCTAAGAGCAAATATCAATATAATAGAATCACTCGGCGCGAGGAATTTCAAGGCGTAAAGTTTCAGGGGAATAACCATTTTCCTAAGAGAATTCACGTTTTCTGTGGGCATGAAGTCAACTTACAATTTATAAATCTTCCATTCACACTTACAGTATGTAAAGAGAATTCCCACCCAAAATTTCTCTCATGAACAGACCAAAAGATGAGGGCATTATATTCATGGGCATGTGCCAAATAAATGTCACCTTAAGCATTCCATTTCAGTTGGAGGTGTTTCACTAACAGAGAGGACGATGGTTTCCAGAGAAGGGTGCGCGACTTGTGCTATAATGTATTGGCAAATGCATGCGCTTTTTATTCTGTGGACATGTCAACTCAAACTTTCTTGATCAAGTACATGCAGCTGACAGTAACAAACCACAGGCCTTCGTGAAGTTGGATGAGAAGCAAATCTGCAAGATGCCTAAAAATCCATTAGGTTTGGGGTAAATAATAAGTGATGCTAATAAAATTATACTCGCAGTTAACAGATAAAAATATTGGAGGAGCGTGAGATCTGTGTTAACATATCTTTCTTCAGATGCATGGTGATGAGGCTAACAACTTAACACCTACCAGACATATTTACAACAAAAATATAGCTACAACTATCAGTATCATTCAGAATTTATTTTCAAAAGTATTCATCATAAAAGATGCATAAGGAAGCAAAGCAATTATCTATCAGTATCACCAAAAACTAGTGAAGATTCAAGCCCAGAACTGGCACACAACAGTTCTTTCTAGGAGCTGATAGATTTCAGATACACGGTTAAATGTAAAACAGTGCAGCACAGTTGATAACAGGAACTGCTAGGTAGTCCCCCCAGAAAAAGGAAAAGATAAAAGACAAAAAAGAGCGGGTTTGTCTGCCACCGTTGTTTTGCAGAATCAGTGCTTCAGGAACATGCCATCGCGAAAGGTAGATGGAATCAAATATATCTAATAATTTTATTTTCCTTATATCAAATAGATCCTACGGTACAGATATTTTAACTTATTCAAGAATGATGAGTGGTCATAGAATTTCAAAGCCAAACAAATTATTACTTCCTAAAGCTAAAGCCTATAAAACATTGAAATGATCAATCATTCAATCCCAGCCTCTTTACTTGTCAGAAGAATCATAATGGTTTGCTGATCACTCAAAAGATTTAACTACCATACTGAAAGCTGTAACTGCAATCACATGCATACTTCAAGTCTAAAAGAGTTAATCAACTAAGAAACATAGAAGTTGAATAATAAGTACATTCACCAGTTAGACACAACCATTAAGAGACCTCGTATACTGGTCCTGGTCCATGCAGATCATGTCACACACACACACACACACACAAGAAAAAAAAACTACATAGCAGGAAAACTAATGCAGTGTCTCCATATCCTCCTGTGAAAATATTACTCCATATGCATCAAATAATATAGAATGACCATACGAATGTCAACGCTATACACAAGTACTTATAGGATAAGTACTACTTTGATAGATTTCAATTGCTAAAACATTGTAACTTAAAACCATGTGATTAGGATGTGGTGCCTAATTTTTTCTTTGTCGTTGTTCTGTGGATATTATTGCTCTACGTACAGAGAAGTCAGATTGACCCCCTAGGAAAAATAGTGAAGAATCAAACAACCAGACGCATCGAAGCATAGTCAATCTGTGGTACTTTGTACTTTTGTGTGTCATTTACTACTTTTCTTAGTTTTATCTGTCAATCTTCATCCTAGAATGGTGTGATCCTAACTTGCAGACTTGCCAGATGGCCATGGAAGGTAAGGGGAGGAGATGAGGAATCAATAAGGTAGCAAATAATGATAAAAATAAAAAAGAATAGTGGTGTTTTGCACATATCAGCACATTGCATGGAAATAATTAGCAACATAACTGAAACAACAAAAAAATGCTTTGACTGTGTGTCCTCTATCATTGCCAGATAAAACTGCACATATCAGCACATATATGCTTTTGCACATATCAGCACATTTCCTTACTGCAGTCCTTTTACAAACAGAAATTTTTTATTGGGTATACAGTCACTACATCTATAGAAGTCCTCTATCATTGCCGCTTAAGCATTCAATCAAGGTAACAAACATACGCTACAGTAGGTTGGTAGCCTGCTTTATCATAAGCAAATCATGGAAGGGCTGGATGAACATCAAATGTATATGCACTGGTTTTTGTAGCTGCTTACTAGTTGCTAGTTGCTACTACACCAAGATAGAAGTCCTTTCCTTATTGCAGTTCTTCAACAAACACAATGTTTTATTGAGAATACAATACTACATTTTTAAAGCATTATACTACCACCACTTAAGTATCCAATCAAGGAAAAAAACATAAGCTAGGAATGATTGATTGGATTGTGTAGATACTGATTTTTGTAGCTTCTTGCTAGTTGCTATCATGCCAAGATAAAAGTAATTCAGGACATCTTATATTTTCTCATCTCTAAAGGGTTACATCCTCAGTCCACAAACGTAGGCCACTGTGGTGTCCATAAGGAAAACATTTGACCGTTAATATGTATTGAAATATATGGATTTACTACACAAAAGTAATTCATTGGATTGTCTCGCAGGACATTTTCATTATATATATATGTATATATATATATATATATGGGACATATATGTATATATATATATATATATATATATATATATATATATATATACACTAGAAAAAAAGCCTGTGCGTTGCTACAGAAAACTAAGATTGTGATAATTTTCATGATCCAAGCGCTTTAAGAGAATATTCTTCATGTTGCGCGCATACACAATCTTTTGTCAAGGTCTAGACAGTAGGTAAATTTTCTTTCAAAACAACCTATTTCACATTACACCGACTTCGTCAATCTCCAGGATTTGCCGACCCAGTCTTTGAAGATGATCATAGGGGTAGGGTTTGCGCGTGTGTGTTCATAGGGGTGAGTGTGCGTGCGTTGTGCGTGTCTGCGTTGTACTGTGTAATTTTAAAAAAAAATGCACGAAGAAATCCTTGAAGGCTCAATCAAGTTCAATCACCAACAAAGATTATCAGTGAAATTTACTATACAAACTAAACTCAACAGCAAACAAAATCTAATCATTGAATAACTTCACCATGAGGCAACTCTTTGCATTGCAGTTCAAGAAGTAGATTTGAATTTATAACGCAAGCACGCGGGTTCTTCCAAATCATGAGATATCTTTCTAGCAGTAGGACGGCAGCACGAGCTAGCTTGATGCCTTGACTCTAATTCCCGAATAGCGCCGCATGGGGGGCCGCCCCAAGCTCGACATCTCATCGGGAGCAAAAGATTTGAGAACCGAAGAGGAGAGATGAGGGGATTGAGGGAGTAAGCTTTGCTCTGAGATTCGTGCCGGACATGTGTCGCTTAAAGGAATCAAGTCTTTCAGATGAGGGTAAGACTACAGTCCTACGTAATTTTCTTCCTCCACGCGGAGCCGAGAGAAGAGAGCGGTTCGCACACGCGTCTCGATTCTTCCCTGACCTTATCTCTTTCCTTTCTCTTTTCCCTGACTTCGCTCCTCCGCCCGCCCAGCTTATCTCCTCTGCTGCGCGTTCCTTTGAGCCAGCGACGCCCTCCCTCAGTCCCTCTCCCCCAACCGGCGGTGCCGCTCCCCCTCTTCCTCCCCCACCGGCGACGCCGCTTCCCCTACCCCTCAGCCAGCACGCCCTCCCTCTCCCCCAACCGGCGGCGCCGCTTCCCCTCCTCCCCCACGGGCGACGCCACTTCCCCTGCCCCTCAGCCAGGACGCCCTTCCCCTGGCAGCCGGCGTCTCAGCCGCGGTGCCCTCACACCGTCCTCCCCTTGGCCTGCGGTGCCCTTTCCCCGGCTGGCGGCGTCCTCTCCTCAATAGCATCACCCTGTTCTTCAGCACAGCGGTGGCACCCTCTTCACGGTAGCGCCTCGGCGGTGGCACCCTCCTCGCGGCGCACGGCGGCGCGCCCGCCAAGCCACCATGGTCTCAGGGCAGCGGCGTCCTCGGCTCCGATGAGCAGTGGCGTCGGTAATTTAGTTTTGTGATTTAATTTTCCTGGATGATTTTGGATTTTTGATTTCGTGATTAAGTGGATTTTTGATTCATTTTCAATCGTTTATGTATTGTCTTGGCTCAGATGGATCGGATTGGGGGTTTAGGTTTCATGGGATCAAATTCATGAGCTCCAGATTAAATTTGGTATTTTCATGCTGTTTTTTGTTGTCTCGTTGATTGATTGATTTGGGTATTTTTGAAGACGGACTCGGACTCAAAAAGACGATGACGGACGAAGCGGACTAACGGAAACCTTATGAATTTTTTAATTAGGTATAGATATTCATTTATTGCTCTCTTAATATCATGAAAAATGCACTCAAAATATTGTATCGGGAATTGTAAGACAATAATGATTAAAGGCCTATATTTATGGACAGAGGGAGTGACAATAAGTCAATAATACAACCTGGCAAGGTCCAAGGTTTGTCTACCATGTAATGCAGCAACCAACCAGATATGCTTGGTATGAGTATGACTTATGAGTTAGGAGCATCAATCATATGGTTTGTGTCCACAAGATGTATTTAAGCTCAAATATTTTATTACCAGAAACAAAACTAAGCTACAACCAAGGTATGACCTGGCCAAATCACAAAATGATGCCCTTCTCATCAAGGTAGATGTGCACAAGGGACAGGAAATATAAAAGCAAAGCGATTAACACCGCAGTAAAGGCAAAAAAAAGTGAATGAAGAAAAAAGGGTGTGGGTGAAAGGGAAATTCAGTTAAAAGTAGTGAATCCTATAAAAGGCAATGGGAAGAGTGAAATTTTATCAACTTGAGGAGTGGTAAATGCTACATTGCTGTCCTAAGGAGATAAATGATTGATTTCCCCTCCACTATATGGGCCTTCAAGTAAGCACTGAACGACTGAAAGAACAGCACATATCAATAGCAAACCTACACCAAGGGCTAACATCACGTCACAATTAGCAGGAGCTGAAGAAGCCCTACATAGGGTTTTACGAAAGCAACTGTGCGTCAGAATCTAAGCATAACAATCAAGGCCCAAAAGTTGGATTTTTAAGTTCATGAAATCTGATGCAGCAATGAAATATTTTACTTATAGAAAAAAACTGAACTACTTCACAGGAAAATATTGAAAAATGAGGCAATATGAACCATCTCTACAATGCACGTTACAGTGATTGAACTGCATAAGGTTAAAATTGTATGAGGCTATACAAAAATAGTATTCAAGTCCAAAAACCAGGATTACCTGATGGTATGTCTCGAATGAGCTAGGGCAAGAATGCCCACCCAACTTGGACAATGATCACTCGTACTCAAATTGTACATCAACATGCACATACTTCCTCATGAGGCAGACTATAAATGAAGTAAAGCTTGCTAGCATCTGGCGCTCTTCGCGTGTTTTTGCCTCAGAAAGAACACCATGAATGACAAGTTTCTTGAGATTTGGGCACCTCTCGATCATTCCAAAAACCCAGGGTCCAAAATGCTCACTTATAACTGTCCAACCAAGTTCCAAGACTGAAACATTATCCAGTGGTGACGATCCTTGCAGGCTATAATGAAGTAGCCCATCTCGTAACTCATAACTCAATGAAAGATGCCTTAGAAGAGGAAATGAAACAGCAATGGTTTCTGAGTCCACAATCTCATCCTCATCATCAAACACAACACCCCAAAATCGTAGCATCCGCAAGTTAGATGCTCTGGATATCATACTGTACAGCTTTGGCCGGACTATAGTAAAGTTACTCACATCCACTACCTCCAGATGATCTGTGCTCTCCCCAATATCCATATGAGTAACACTAACATCGTCAATCTTGAGATGCTTTAGAGTACCCTTCCCAATGAGCTCAAACAAATCAAGGTTCAAAGCATTTAGGTTTAGAACTTCCAGATTATCTGTATCAAGTATGATCTTGTCCACACCAACAGATTTTGCAAATAGGCTCTTCAAGGTATGGCTAGTCAGCTCCATTGTAGACTGTGGATCTGAAGTGACAACCTCAAGGAAATCAAGTGCCAGTGACTCTATCTTTGGGCAAGCAGCCACTAAAAGGCTCAAATCCAAGGCTGAAATGCTCACATGCCTTAAAGAAAGGGATTTCAGACAGGTGAATCTCTGATAACTTGGTTCAACACCAGTGATTGTGTTATGGTCTAAATCCAACACCTCCAATTTCTGCCTCCCACATTTCTCCAGGATGTTCACGTTAGGGTTTGTCCGAACATTGTAAGACAAGCTCCGGAGTGTTTCCCTGGTATACATGAGCCATGCAATCACAGGTGCTGCCGAGAACTCATGGGTACGATCTATGTGAATAGAGAGGCACTGCAGCCCCATTGTCTGAAATATAGTCTGTGTGATGACAATCTCCAGCTGGCGTGTAGTCATGTCCCGAGGGAAGTCATCGGAATTGAACGATAATGAATGGAGGTGCTTCCTGCATGCCGTCCGCCACTTCCGGCACACCCCAGAGGCAACCATGACATCACGTGCAGCGCTAAGATGTGCAAGAATGTTGCCAATGACTTCAACAGGAAGGTGCTCCATATTGGCCGCCGAAAAATTACCCAACCTGGTCAGGTACAACCTAATTGGAAACTTTTCCTATCCAGAGGAGCAGCGGCAGACTTAACATAGGGCATGGAAAATTCAGTTGAACCACATAGATTTCTGGAAAAAAAAGGTAACTGCGCCCGCACCTAGAGTACCAAAATTATTTGGTTCAACTCATGTTGATCTTGAGCTCTGAAGAAGAATAAGTACCTAATCATGGAATCACCAGCCACGGATAAGTCTATTAGGCTAGTAGCGCAACGCGCAGCAAATAATTCCACCACTAACTGAACGACGGGCATAAATAAAGATTTAGATCGAAATGAACCATCGAGGTAAGCAAAGCTAGGGTTCCTTACCGATTTTTTTAAAAATAAGAAATCAATCCAAACCCGGATGGATCTACGCTGCACGTGCGCTAGCCCAGCACGCCGCGGAGGAGTCGGGAGAGGGGGGGGGGGGGCGAAGGGGGCCGCGACGCCTCTCGACGAGAGAAAGGCTTCCGGCGCCCCCCCAGCGCCGGCGGCGCGCGCGCGAGGTCGCCGATGGCGATGAAGCGCGACAGATCGCGAGGAAGAAGGGCGACAAATTCGAGACCCGAGAAGGGACGAAATTGGGGGGAGAAATTAGGGGAAGAGACAAATTGTGAGGACGGCGAGGGAGGAGGAGGAAGAACAGTGGAAAGACGGGGAAAATCTCAGGAGACAAGTAGACGCCAACGAACGCACGCGTCGCTGACGTCGGTCGGGCAGGAGAATTTTCAGAATATGCCATCGAATTTGCACTGCTTTCAATTCGTGCTACTTTCAGATTACGCCATCGGAGCATGAATTTTCTTCATTCCGTGCCACTCCGTCTTTTCCGTCCGTAGCGCCGTCGTCTTCCGTCCGCCCGGCGCCGTCGTCGTCAGTCCGCCAGTCCGCCACCGCCCGTGCCGGCGCCCTTGTCAGCTGCGCCGGCGTCCATCCGTCGCCGGCATCGTCCATCCTCGTCGGCGTCCATCGTCGCCGTCGTCCACAGCGTGGTGTGGGCACGGAGGGAGGCGAGTGCTAGCAGCAGGGCGAGCGCGGACATGAGACCACGAGCTCGAGCACCGCCGCGAGTCTGCCACCGCCCGCGCCGGCGTCCGTCCAGATTTCGGAGGTGTAAGATGCGGGCGTATATATGTCAGTCGCGCAGGACGAGGACAGGGCACCCTCACCGGCGTGCTCCAGCCGGAGGACACGGCTGACATGGGCGCAGGCGCGGACGGTGGACGACGACGATGCTGGCGTGGAGAGGTGGAGTCGCCGCCGGCGGAAAGCGGCCCCCCGGTCCGGCCCTTCCAAGACGAAGCCACGGACATGGACGGTGGTCGGGATTGGTGGCGGTGGTCGCAGTTTGGATCGGCGGCGCGAGGAAGAGAGGCCGCCGCGCCATGGGGTGGGAGAGGACGCGGGCGCTCCAGCTCCAAAGCATTGCGACCTCAGGCGAGGTTTTCAGGTAACTCTACTCTAGTTCGGATGAAATCGGACTGCACAACTGAATATTTGTATTTACTAGCAAAATGCCCGTGCGTTGCACCGGGTAATGATATGGTGACTGAAATTTGATTTGAACTATTTTTATGAAGAAAATGAATTATAATTTAATGAAATATAAAATTTTCTGCAATATTAATTACACTCTTTTAAATTATAGCAAAAGTGGTCTTGCGTTGCAACGAAAAGAAAAAACAGATAAAATTGAATTAAAACATATTAAATTCTAATATTTGGTATTTTTTAAGTAGGTAGGTATATAATTAAATTAATCTATAAGTAAAGTAAGTGTAAGAAATAAAATGTTATGGTTGATTTAACTTTTATTAAATTTTCTATATTAATTACACTCATTGAAATTTTCTTAGAATTTACATAGCTTAATTGCTAATTTTGATAATACAAATATCATTTCAGCATTTATTCAAATAAAAATCTAAATAAAAATCCTTTTTTCTCTATGGGCCTTTTTCAGCCCGCAAGAGAGCAAAGTCTACTTAATACCCCATACCCCCGTACTCCTCCTCTCTCGCTTAGTGGACCGCCGGCCCACGTGCGGCCCAAGTGGTGCGGCCCAAACCTTCAATCGATCTCAGCCGTTCGTTTTGATGGACGCCTCAGATCAGTTTAAATTTGATGAAAACCTAACCCTAACCCTCCCCCCAGCCGAGCCGAGCTGGCCGCCTCCTCCTTCCCCGCCCCCAACGCCGCCTCCTCCTCCCCCTCTCCCTCTCCCCACCGGCGCCTCTCCCCCTCCCCTCCAGCCGGCCGACTCCCCCGCCACCGGCGCCGTCCATCCCTTCTCGCCTGCACGGTGTGGCGACGGCGGGGTGCGGCGGGGTGTGGCGGCGGCGCCACCTTCCCCCACGGCGAGCGGCGGCGGCGGCGGCGCTGTTGATAGAAAACACGAGGCCTGGGAGATCTGCTTAACTCCAGTGCAGGTCCAAAGCTCGCCTTCGAATGTATGAGCGTGCCAGTTGATTTGATCCTGTAATCAACAAGAAATAGAGACAAAGAATTCGTGGTTAAATCTATAAATGATAGCCGATCGGCTAGGTGCCGATGACATATCATTTATCTTTGAGCCGATGTTATATATGAATCGATCTGCGGTTATAAATAGATAGTAAGGAACTAAATCTATTCGATCGGCTGTAGATATTAACGATATATAGTTCTTATATTAATATATACTTAAATTAAGTGATTGGGATAGATCGGTCACCATGCCGAGACAGTATAAATCACTTAGATCGAAATACATATTAATAACAGGATTATATATGTTTATAGCATAGCCGATCAGATAGATCTAGCATGTATCGGCTAATACTCCGATACTACTTTATATAAAGATATCAAAACAAATATAATATACCAAACAAAAGCTTAATATACTTAAATGCACTAAGATCTTGACATAAAGGGCGGATTTAACATATCATTGAAGCACATAGATCGAATATGGTTAAATCAGATAAGATCGGCTGAAACTCCGATACTACCCTAATCGGCAACCAGAGAACAAGCTAGAGATTGATATTCTAAGCACGACTTAATAGATCAAGCTCAACTGATGCAGCATTAAGTATGAAGAGAAGAACAATATCTAGACAATCAAGCTGCTAGGTGTTTCATAAAGTGGTAGATATCTTATATAATCTAGGACAACGTCGCTATTTAACCTAATCGGCTGCCTTTTATTAACAGATGTTAGCCGATTGTGGGTTAGATGACGATATTGCCAAAGATTATGTAAGATATATGATAACTTGACGAATTATATAGACAAGATTAGAGTGTCATAAAGATGGAAGTACTAATCCCGAGAACACAAGTCGTCATAACAAGTTTTACCTCTTGTTGAAGATCGAAACCGTTGCAGCTCAACCCGAAAGCAAGAACTCGTCGAAACAAAACTAAAGCAAAAAGGTGGCGATGCGCCGAAATTATGTTGAACGTGTGTGTTAAAAATTACATAGGGCTCGGGGTCTATTTATACCCGAGAATTACAAGATATGTCCATACCGGACACGACCACTATCTCTAACAAACTCTAAGATCTCATAAGTCTTTGCGGCAGACTTTTGCCCAAACATATCTCTAAGGAAGTTACATAAAATATCCTAATTAATAGATACAATTGCCTTCTCAGGACTCTATCCATGTGTGGCAATCATCTTGAAGCACCTCAATTCAACCCAATGTCATACACCAAATTATACTGTCAGAATCGGCTGCATCGGCTCACCTAGTCCGACTCAGACCCAGCCGATCCTAATCGTAGCCGATCTGCACTTCAGCCGATTCTTGCTCTGTTCTTGGATCAATCTCCGCCTTCGACTCCACCTTGATCTAATCTCCTTTTCCAATGCTGATATTGCCAAATTTGGTCGTTAACACATGCCCCCCAAGTCCGGGATATTTGATAATGTTCCGGATTTGCCTTGTACCGACTCCGAGCAAGTCTCGCACTCTGCCGTTTTTCGACCGTTATTCTATCGCTTTAAATACCAACCGTTGCCCTCAAAAAAATCTCACGCTGTGACTTCCGTTTTCACCGCCCAAGCGAAACTTCATCCTTTCTCTCTCCGGCGATTCCTCCGACGCAAAAGCGATCCCCAAGCGATTCCGCTTCTGATCAGATCTCCGCCTGCGGCGATGCCGTCTTCCACTAGCCCGTCTACTGCGCCATCGGCCGAGTACGCTGAGGTAAGTTCTCACTGGCTAGATCCCTTTTCCTCGCATGAAATCGATTTCTCCTTTTCTCATTATGTTTTCTGCTTCCCGATTCCTTTGGATTTGCAGCACCTTTCCAACCTAGTTGCGATTCCCAGCCTATCGCACAAAAACCACTATTTTCTTAGCCCAATCGGCAATCTTGACCCCACTGATTTCATCATTGGTGAAACCAACAGAATCCCCTTTAGACTAGCCAACCCTAACTTGGGTCACTAGAAGAATACCTTCAAGTCTTGGCCATCTCTTGAAAAGCCTACCCCTGATAAGAGCTGGACCACCTGGTACCAACGCATATCGGCTAGTAAGAAAACCCACTGGGATGAGATTGGGATCGGCCAAGCGCTTGCTCTCACCATAGCCAATTCTGCTAAGGATGAACCTCTGATGGCTACCGCCACCTATTTCTGGTCCAACACCATCAATGCCTTCTTATTTAACCAAGGGCCGATGACTCCAACTTTGATCGACATCATCATGATTATTGGATTAGATGTAATTTCATCGGCCAACCCTATGAGTATGAACACCAAGAACCAATTTGACTTCAAGACCAAAAGCATAGGAGGGTGGTCTAGTTATGTAGCGGCATACATGGGCAAAGGGCCTGTCACTCCTCGGGAGCACGTAGCTTTCTTGCTAATGTAGCTAGAAAAGTTTCTCTTCTGTGGATCCAGCTGTGGTCCCACAACCAATTGGCAATTTGTAGCCGAAGCCTTAGAATCAAAGAAACAATTTCCCTTGGGCAAAATCCTTCTCGGCTATCTATACCAAATGTTGAACAATGCATCGGCTAAGATAGCCGTCGGCTCAATAGTTGGAGCAGGTGGACCATGGTGGCTACTGCAGACCTGGCTAAACCTGGTAGTCATGAAAGTTGTCAATCGGCCTTCTGTAACAGAAGCTGAATTCCCAAGGTTGGAGCCAATTGTAGAAGACGATGGAGAAGAACGCACCCATCGCAGATGCATGTCATATGGAGAATATGCATCCACACCAGCCGATGCTGGGGCAAAACTATCGGCTGAGCTGCTCAAAGATTGGTTTTGCAGCTTTTATGAAGGCTTCCAGAAAGATGCCCGGGTTTGGTTTCTTTATGAAGACTCGGCAGACCTTGAGCTCCCATTAGACTTCAGATTTGAAGACATCAATCATGAAAGATATCAAACGTCCAGGGAAGTCTTTACAGCTGCAATCAGCCCATGCATCCTACCTGTCGGTATTCACCAAGGAAGAAATATCCAAGTCTCCTATGAATTCTATCACCCTATGAGTTCAGCTAGACAACTTGGATTAGGCCAACTCCCAATCGGCTTATTCTTTGCTGACAAGATCCAATGCCGAGGAGAAATTTCTTCAACTCTAATGATGGATCGACTGCTTAACCTCCAAGGACCTCCCGTAGGCAGTATCGACAATATTGAGTTAGCAGGATTCAGGAGCAGGAACTTTGACAGATGGTGGGGTGAATGGAAGTTGCATCTATTTCATCAATCGACCACAATGTACATGACAGATCTATTCCCTGACGTCATACCCCAGGTAAACTTTGTCATCACTAAATTTCATAAGGTTAGCCAATTCATTACTTGACTAATCTTTTGTTCCTATTTTGCAGACAACAGAATCCTCCCCTCCACATCAGAGCAATAGTGGTAGGAACATTGAATATGCCCCAGGTCTGATTCCTAATGGAGGTGGATTGTCTCCCCCTGTCATCGGCTATCACGCCCCCAAGGTCTTAACCCTCCTCCAAGGCGCCATCAGGGAACCAACCGATGTAACCAAGAAAAGAAAAACTAGATCATCGGCTGTGAGCACATTGACTCTAGCTCCAAAGAAAAAGGCCAAGTCTAAGAAAACCAAGCCAACCGACGACCTGCCTGCTTTGGATCCATCCATTGAACAAGCTCTGGATGAAGCAGATATTGAGGATGATGTTGAACAGGCTGCAGCCGAAGTAAGTGATACTGAAAAAACACCATCGGCTTCGCCCAAGCAGATACCTTCAACTCCTTCTGCCCCACTCACTTCTTCAGAGTAAAACATCTTTCCTTGCAAACCCTTTTGTAATCATTATTTTTCAGCCGACTACTCATAGGTTTTGTAATTGCAGAAGAAGAAAACTGCTATAAAGAAGAAATCAGCTCCACCAGTAAGACACTCTCAATTTTACTAGTTGATTTCAGCCGATTTTATCTAACACTTGTCTTTTTACAGCCTCCTCCTCCTCCTTCTCCTGTACAACAATCATCGAGTGACCGAACTCCATCAGCCGTGGGGAGTCATCATATTGTGGAAGAAGAACAACCGGCTGCTCCTGCTATTCCAGTAAGTTTTCCTTTGATGCAAGAATTTAGATCGACTATATTGACTTAGCTCTCAAACTTTCTGAACTTATACCTGTAGGTTCTAGCCGATCTCTTTTCTTTTGGTATCTTGATGAGGCAGAAGAAGATACTTCAAGCAAAGCTCTAGCTCCCTTATCTGACGATGCAAAGAAAACACTTGAAGATATCTCGCGTCGGCTAGAAACCTCTTCTCTGGATAGCTTAGTGGTCGACTGTGGATCGATTAGGACACGATTGCACGAAGTTCAAGCTCTAATTCCTGAAGAACTGGCCGATGTCCTAACTCCAGCTACTTATCTTGAGCAACATCAATTTAAACTAGAAAAAGCCAAGCTAAGATTAGCCGAACGCCGTGAGCATAAGGAGATTGAAGCCACAATCCAAGTAAATCGGTAGCTTGTGCATGAAGAAAAAGTCAAACTCGATCAGCTATCCGAAGGTCCGATCAAATCTAATATCGATCGGCTTGAAGCCCGCAAGATCAATCTCTTGGCACAGCTTGAAGAATGCAATGTTGAATTGGATATGGAGCACAAAAAGCTAGCTGATCTCCCAATATCTGTCGAAGAGCAAAAAACAAGGCTCAAATCGGCTATCAAGAATGTTGCTGACCTAACCAAGTCCCTAAAGATCATTCCCGGGACTGATGCTCAAGATGCCCAAGCCATTGAAGAAGTCGAACAAATTAGGCAAAAAGCTATTTCGGCTATCCAGCAGTACTTGTCTCAATAACTTTTGTGTAATAGGACTTAGAAATTCTTGTAATCGGCTAAGATACCTTAATACCCTGGTGTTTTAACAATCCTTTGTGACGATTAACATAACTTCTAATTTTTCATTTTTTGTATATATGTGCCCCCCAATTTTATAATGTCAACAACATTGATAAAATTAAAAAAACAACTAAGGGCGATATAACAATATTGGCCGTTATATATCGGCAAACCATAACCGATTACAATTAGAAAAACGACTAAGGGCGATATAACAATATCGGCCATCTCAAGACGATGTAAAACACATCGGCTGTCATGCATCAGCAACACTAGCCGATCATGCGTCAACCCAAACACTTGGGTAATACTTCTTCAAGTATTTGCCATTGAGCGCTCGTCCATAAACTTCACCATCAAGCCCTTGCAACATATATGCCCCTTTAGACACAGCCTTATAGATTTAAAACGGTCCTTCCCAATTTGGTGACCACTTGCCGAACTTGTTATCCCGAGTTCCAATCGGCAAAATCAACTTCCATACAAGTTCACCTTCCGAAAAATCCTTAGGCACTACTTTCTTGTTATAATGCCTAGCAACTCGTTCCTTATCTTTGGTAACCTTAGCAAGGGCTCGTAAACGCGATTGAACCAAGTCCTCCCTCTCATCGGCCATAAGGTTATAATACTCATCAGTTATCAAACCGTCTTGCAACTCTATCCTTCTAGAGCTGATTTTAACTTCCCATGGCAAAACAGCTTCATGTCCATAAACAAGCTTATAAGGAGGAACTTGAATTGATCCATGACAAGCCATCCGATAAGACCACAATGCTTCGGCCAACCGGGTATGCCATTGCCAAGGATAATCAGAAATCTTCCGCTTAATTAATTTGATCAAGCTCTTGTTAGATGCCTCAGCCTGCCCATTAGCTTGTGCATAATATGGTGAAGAATTCAACAATTTGATACCCACGCTATCGGCAAACTGAACAAACTCATCGAACACGAATATTGAACCTTGATCAGTTGTAATAGTTTGAGGAATACCAAATCGGTAGAATATATGTTCTTGAACAAATTGAATTGCATCCCCAGAATCAACTTTCTTCAAAGGAATGGCCTCCACCCACTTGGTGAAATAATCAGTCGCCACCAATATAAACTTATGCCCTTTACTTGATGGTGGGTTTATGTCACGCCCAGAAGTTTCCCCTTTTTCTTGCTTTAAAAATTGGTTAAATAAATTGCCCGAAGAAATTATCTTAATTAACCTAGAGCTAAATCCCTAGTTAATAAATGCAATTAATAATCGGAAATAGCGTGGTGGAATTTTTCTTGAGTTCCCCATGCTCCAATGCATTAACAAGATTTTTAGTGGAATTTTCAGAGCCTTGGAAATAATTTTAACCAATTAAAAATCACCAAAGTGCAATTTTAAATCCCAGGAAAAATCCTTTCTTCTTTTTCTTTTTCTTTTCCTTCTTTTTTTTCTCTATTGGGCCGTCGGCCCACACCCTCCCGCGCTCGGCCTCCTTCCTTTGGGCCGGCCCGTTCCCTTTTCCCCTCTCTCCGGGACGCTGACAGGTGGGGCCCACCTGTCAGGTCGTCCCCTTCCTCCAGCCACCCGCCCCACGACGGCAACCGCCGCCGAAACCGTCCGCGCCGCCGCCTTCTCCGCTCCACGTCGCGCCCCCACTCCGCGTCCCCACGTCGCCGCCCTCCCCGCCATTCCCGCCCGCACGCGCGCCCGCAAATGGGCGGGATTCGATTTGAATCCCCCCCACTCTCTCTCTCTCTCTCTCCCCCCACGTCGCCGGCCAAATCGGGGGGTTTCCCGGCCATGTCCGCCCCTCTCGAGCCCCTATAAAGCTTCCCCGCATCTCCCTCTCCCTTTTCCCCTTTTCGCCGTGCTCTCCCGTGCCTCCTACCGGTCACGCGCCGCTCGCCACTAGCGCCGCCGCATGCCGCCACCTCCGGTCGCGCGCCGCAGCCGCTAGAGCCGCCGCCGCGCCAAGCCGCCGCCGCCATTAGCATTGCCGCCGCGTGAGCCACCTCGGCCGCCGCTCGGTTTCCGCTAAACCCCACCGGAGCCCGGTTCTCCTCGCACACCGGTGAGCTATCCATTCTCCTTCGTCTCCGGCCAATAATGGTGGCCGCCGTGGTCACTCTCTCTACTCCTAATCCTTCTCAACTCCCTCCGTAGGTGCCGCCGCCACTCGTCCACCCCTCCTCATCGCCAGGTCGTCGCCGCCACCTTCATCCTCCGCTCCGGCCGCCATACTCGCCGGTGAGGATCCTCCCCTCCTTCCTCTTCCCCTTTCTCTCGTTTGCGCCGCCTCTCTCCACACGCTCGCCGTCGCCTTCGGTCGACGCCGCCGTCCTGTACCCCGTCCGCCGTCGCTTCCCGCGCCGCCGATTGCCGTCGCCGGCGACCGTGAGCATCGCCGCCGGTTGCCATGGCCGGCCGGCCGGTTTTGAAGCCGTGCCTAGCCGCCGCCGTGCCGTCCGATCGGCCTCCCGGCCGATCCGGACCGTCGGTCCCGTGGACCGGCGGTGGACCACCCGCGTGGTCCCGGTCCACGGTAGACCGGCCACCTTGTGCCACTGCCCGTGGGGCCCATATGCCGGCGCCCCCTTCCTCTCCCCTTTGAGCCGCTGACCCGTGGGCCCCGCCTGTCGGCGCCGCCCCCTGGATGACGTTAGCCCTGGGTATTATTGCGCAATAATTAATTAAGGACTTTTTCTGTGGACCCCCGTTTTTATAACAGGAATCAATCGTGTAAACAGTACCATTTCCCTGGATCAAGTAGTTTGGTACACACGAACTAATAGCTGGAATATCAAGTGCACATACACGAGTGTTTAATACGAATTATTACATCATAGGCCCGCAGGCATAGTCTTAAATCATCGGACCGAGAGGTCCGGAATACATCCAAAAGCAGAAATAGATAAGGCAGCGGAATTCAGGCAGCGGCATGCCATTGCCACAGGCAACGATCGTACTAAGACCTACTGGACGCCATCGTCTTCATCTCCCTCCTGATAATAGGCATAGGGATCCTCCGAGGCTTCATCTCCCACTTCTGATAAATTTTATATTTGCAAGGATGAGTACCAACCGTACTCAGCAAGCCACCACAGCAACAATGCATATGAAAGGGGGAATTCAAAGGATGGCCATAGTTCTTTTGCGCAAAGCAAGTTTTGTAATTCTTTTCACAAGCCTAAGACCTAGCATTGACTGATCAAATTTTAGTACCAGAGTTTGTATTTAAACAACGACGGTTCTGTCCACCATCCATTGTGATCCCAAGGATAGCTTCCCGCCATTGATTCGTCATGGTTTTCTGAGGACGTCCACCTTCCCGCCTCTCAGGAAGTGGCTCCAACAGCATAAAATTCATCATGCAATATCCCCTCCCACACAAGTTAAGAATTTAGAGTCTAGCCAAGTGTAATACATGTCCCGGTGCTCAATATCCGCGAGCACGGCTATTCGAATAGATTTGATTTACTCACACTGCAGTGGATGTACACTTTACCCGCACTCCGCGACTGCCCAACACATGGGCCTCGTCCCAACACATGAGACGCGTCACGGCAAAGCTTTTCGATAACCTCGCATTGGCAGTACCCGCTCCATGAACTTAAATCCTCATGCACTCTAGGCGTCCATGTTTCTAGCAGTGAGAGGAGTTCTGGCGCTCCCGGGAAAGAGAAGTCTCACACACATATTAAATTATGGTTCAAGTTAAGTTCTCTCTCTCACACACTCATGGCAGTCCTACCAATGGCGACACCGATGTAGGGCACGCCTCTCGGCCCTACCTCAACGGCTGTCCCATCGTAGCGCACCTGCCTCACTCAGGGGTGAACCATCTATGCAGGGATACTGCCTCCGCTCGGCTATCTAATCCGCTAGGTCTATACCCATTCGAGAAGTACGGTTGTACGGGGGTCGTTTCATGCTTAACTTCATGGCTCGGTCCTTAATTGACCGGGGACGGTACTAGCCTTTCCCAGATACCACCCAAATCCTCCGTCCGCCCCTGGTCGAAAACAATTGTTTAATTTTATTTCTCCTTTCACAAATCATGTCATCAACATCATGGCAATGTGGCGCTCATGTCTCCACATGCCGCATCTCAATTACCTTCCCAAAGGTAATTGCCCAAGCATATAGCATTTGATAAATATGAGTATGCATGATTCTGGAATGGCATTTCTAAGCAATTGTCATAATTGACTAGGGACTCATACGTAATTATGGTTACAAGGATTTTAAGGGTAAACAATAATCAAGGCATGGTATAATCACAAGTAGGATGTTCATCATTGCATGCAATTTTATTTGTAAACAAAACAATTTCGCAATTGGGATCAACATGTTCAAGGAATAGTGATGACTTGCCTTGCTCAAAGTCTTGCGGGTCTTGGCCTTCGCTTGGATCCGCAACTCCCTCGGGCTCTATAGTTACGTGCAAAAATTGATTTGAATTCGGTTAGAATTCAAATAAAAATCCAAATAAATCCAAATAAAAGTCAAATGCGAAAGTTAATTCCTTTTTATTAATTTTACTATTCGCGAACTATGGCAAACCCCAATTTTGGTTTAAATTATTTTGCGGTTACAATATTTTGTTGTCGTATGTTTTTAATTTAATCTACCCTAGCATTATATCCATATATTAGGTTAGAAATTTCTTATCGCGAGCTAAATGTCGGACGGAATCCTAAAATTATCTTATATTATTATACGACTTAATTTAGTCTATGATTAAATATAATACACGGCTAACACCCTAGTAATTAAGTCCGAATCGCTACCGTTGATCGATTATTTATAGAGATTTCCCAGAAATAATCCACAATAATTTACGAGAATTCATACATTTGTTTAATTATTAATTACATCTAAATTAATACCGCGAATTGATTTCTTATGGAGAGTACTAAAAGTTATCTATAATCTATAGGAATTTATCCAATTATATTTTCATTAATCCTATATTTAAATGCTAGTATTTTAGGTATTTAATTAGTAAGAGTTTATCTAACTATATTTTCATTAATCCTACAATTAAATTCTAATATTTGTAAATATTGTAAATTTCCCCCTAAATTTTTCCCTTTTCTTTTCCCTCTCTCTCTCTTTTCTTTTCTTTCTTTTCTTTTCTTTTCTTTCTTTTCTTTTCCTTTCTTTCTCTTCTTTTATTTTCTTTCTCTTCTCCCTCCCGGCTTCTCTCTTTCTCTCCCGGCTTCTCTCTTTCTCTCTCGGCTCTCTCTCTCTCTCTCTCGGCTCTCCCTCCTACCCGAGCGGCGCGGCGACAAAAGAAAGAGGGGGAAAACAGCGGCTCACCGACGGCGGCGGCGGCGACGACGGCGGCGGCGACGACGGCGCGCGGGGGCACGGGAACGGCGGCGCGGCGGCACGGGAATGGCGGCGCGGCGGCACAGGAATGGCGGCGCGGCGGCACTACGGCGGCGGCGCGGCGGATAGGGAGGAGTTGGAGGGGAATGGGTGTGGGGGAGAAGAGATGGGTGGGGGGTTTTATAGGGTGTGAGAGGGGGAGAAAGAGGGGGTGTGGGGGAGAAGGGATGCGATGGCGGCGCGGCAGCGCGCGGGGCGCGAGGCGGCGGGCACGCGGCGCTAGGCGACGAGACGGCGCGCGGCGCCGCAGCGGCGACGGGACGCGTGCGACGACGGGGCGCGGCGCGGGGCCAGCGGCGCGGCGCGGGGCGACGCGACGGTTGCGGCGACGCGACGGCGGGCGGCACGAGGCGCGAGACGACGGCGACCCGCGGCGATGGCGACGGCGACATTGGTGCGGCGCGGCAGAGGCGAGGGAACGGCGCTGGGAATGGCTCGGCAGCGGCGGCGCGCGGCTCGGAGCGACGATGGGACGCGCGCGGCGATGGGACGGTCGCGCGTCGACGTCGCCGCGCGGTGACGGCTCACAGCAGCGGCGCGGGGCTCGGGGGAGCGGCGTGGCACGGGGGGGGGGGGGGGGGGGGCGAGGCGACGACGGCGACGGCTCGGTAGTGGCGACGAGACGGTGCGCGGCGCGATGGGACGGCGACGCGGTGGCGACGGGCGACGCGACGGCGATGCGACGGCACGGGGCTCGGGGCGGCCGGGCGCGCGGCACGCGGGGCAGAGGAGGGGGGCTGGGCTAGGGGAGAGGGGAAACGCTAGGGGCCACATCGAACACCTTGCGGGCAATGAACAGTGCATTTTCCTATTATTCCCGATTTCAGGTTATTTTCAAAATAAATTTGATTTCATAATTTTTAAATCTTGTATAAATGAAGTACATCCCACATTTGTGTTATCCTAACTAAAATCCTCCTTAATTTAATATCACTCATATTCTGTTTATATAATTTATTTTAATTAGGGTTATTCCATCGTACTAAAATTTAATTATTGCTATTATGGTTGCGATAATATTTTATTTGTTTCCAATCCCACCTAACCTTTATTTTAATTTATATTTTAATTATTTATTTAGTCAACTAGATTTTCTTTTATGGTTTGTTCCTAGCTAGTTATTCATTATTCGCGATTAATAGACTCCGACATCAAAATCCAATGAAACAGGCGAATAAAGTCGGCATGATGCAATTGGTTTAAAAAGTTTTTGAAAGTCCATATTTTTAGAGTTTTTGTTTTGTCGGTCGAATTTTCAGGGTGTTACAAACCTACCCCCCTTAAATAAATCTCGTCCCGAGATTTTCTTACCAGTTGTAGAATAGATGCGGGTACTCCGTCCTCAAGAATTCTTCGCTTTCCCAGGTGGCTTCATCCTCAGTGTGATTACTCCATTGTACCTTGTACATACGCCACACTTTGCTCCTAGTCCTCTTTTCTGCTTCATCTAATATCCGAATCGGGTGTTCTGGGTATGTGAGATCATTGCTAATGTGAATCTCTTCCAGCGGAGCTTGTTCTTCCGGCACTCGTAAGCATTTCTTTAATTGGGATACATGGAAGACTGGGTGCACATCGGCGATATTCTCTGGTAGTTGTAACTGATATGCAACTTCTCCTCGCCTGGCGATGATCTGGAATGGCCCCACATATCTTGGTGCCAGTTTTCCTTTAACCTTAAACCTCTTTGTTCCCCTCATCGGAGAAACCTTTAGATAAACGTAATCTCCTTCCTTAAATTCCAGGTCTCTTCTTCGAGTGTCGGCGTAACTCTTTTGTCGTGACTGTGCTACTTTTAGACGGTCACGGATCAAACGAACCTTTTCTTCGGCTTCTTGAATGATGTCAGGTCCAAATACCGCCCGTTCCCCAGTCTCGGACCATATTAGCGGGGTACGACATCGTCGACCAAACAATGCCTCATTGGGTGACATCTTTAGGCTTGCTTGAAAGCTGTTGTTGTAGGAGAATTCGGCGTAGGGCAAACATCTCTCCCAGTCCTTGCTAAAATCCAAAGCACAAGCCCTCAGCATGTCCTCCAGGACCTGGTTGGTTCTCTCCGTCTGGCCATCCGTCTGTGGATGATAAGCGGTGCTAAATGCGAGGTAACTTCCTAGGGCTTCATGGACTTTCTCCCAGAAATGTGAGGTAAACTGTGTGCCTCGATCAGATATAATCCTCTTAGGTATACCATGAAGACACACTATCCTGGTCATGTACAACTCGGCGAGTTTTGCACTGCTATAGTTTGTCTTGACGGGGATGAATCTTGCCGTCTTGGTGAGTCGATCCACGATCACCCATATGGAATCATATCCTGTTGCGGTTTTGGGCAATCCAACAATAAAATCCATACCTATCTCATCCCATTTCCATTCGGGAATCCTGAGAGGTTGCAACAAACCTGCCGGCCTCTGGTGTTCAGCCTTCACCTTCTGGCATACGTCGCAGAGTGCTACGTATTCGGCCACATCTCTCTTCATGTTGGGCCACCAGTATCCTTCCTTCAGATCTTGGTACATCTTCGTACTTTCGGGGTGCAATGAATATGCCGATTCGTGAGATTCCTTTAAAATTAATCCCCTCAGTCCACCCTGTTCGGGTACGTAAATTCTCTTTTTATACCATAGAACATCTTTTTCGTCGGTTGAAAATTCCTTTGCACGTCCGGCAGCTAAGCGTTCCTTCACCTCTCGGACTTCCTCGTTGTCCTTCTGGGCTTCTTCTATTTGGGTTCTCAAAAGAGGTTGAATATCCAGGGTGTTTATCTGTCCATGGGGTACTATATGTAGGTTCAGCTGCGCCATTTCCTCCCTAAGCTCAGGGACCATCCCTTCCGTTCTCAGATGATTGCAATGGCTCTTACGACTCAGAGCGTCGGCTACGACGTTTGCTTTGCCTGGGTGATAATGAACCTCTAAATCATAGTCCTTGATTAATTCTAACCATCGCCTTTGCCTCAAGTTGAGATCTGACTGGGTGAAGATATATTTTAGACTCTTGTGGTCAGTGTAGATATCGCAATGGTTTCCAATCAGATAATGTCTCCAAATCTTTAGCGCATGAACTACAGCTGCGAGTTCTAAGTCATGGGTAGGGTAGTTTTCCTCATGTGGTCGTAATTGTCGCGACGCATAGGCCACAACTTTTCCGTCCTGCATCAGTACTCCTCCTAGTCCTTGCCTTGACGCATCACAATATATAACAAAGTCTTTCCTGATGTCGGGAAGAACAAAAATAGGTGCCGAGGTCAGCTTTTCTTTAAGCTGTTCAAAGCTTTCCTGACATTGTTCTGACCATACAAACTTCTTTTCCTTCTTGAGTAGTTGTGTCATTGGTCGGGCTATCTTAGAGAACCCTTCAATGAACCTTCGGTAGTATCCAGCCAAGCCTAGAAAACTCCGAATTTCAGTCACAGATTTGGGTGCTTTCCATTCCGTGACAGCCTCCACTTTAGCAGGGTCCACTGCTACTCCACCGGCTGAGATTACGTGACCTAGAAAAGCGACTTCCTTCAACCAAAATTCGCACTTGCTGAATTTTGCGTATAACTTGTGCTTTCGGAGTTTCTGGAGAACCAATCGTAAGTGTTCCGCATGTTCTTCCTCATCTTTGGAGTAGATCAGAATGTCATCAATGAACACCACCACAAACTTATCCAAATATTCCATGAATACTTTGTTCATAAGATTCATGAAGTATGCTGGGGCATTGGTTAGACCAAACGACATTACTGTGAATTCATACAACCCATAGCGTGTTGAAAACGCGGTTTTGGGGATATCCTCGGTCCTAATCTTCAGTTGGTGGTATCCTGATCGAAGGTCTATCTTTGAAAACACCTTAGCTCCCTTAAGTTGGTCGAAGAGGTCATCAATCCGTGGTAGTGGATACTTATTTTTTATGGTTACTTCGTTCAGTGATCGGTAGTCTACACACATTCTCATGCTACCGTCTTTCTTTTTAACAAACAACACTGGGGCTCCCCAAGGTGACGAACTGGGGCGTACAAATCCCTTCTCTTGCAACTCCCTGATTTGCTTTTTAAGTTCTTCTAACTCATTGACCGGCATCCGATATGGTCTCTTGGATATGGGGGCAGTTCCGGGTATCAGGTCAATAATGAACTCTATGTCACGATCTGGTGGCATTCCAGGTAAATCTTCTGGGAACACATCAGGAAATCGCTGCACTACTGGCATTCCCTTTAGGGGTAGCATGGTAAATATACCTCCGGCATGTTCGGTTAGCCTAGGATCTTGATCCATGGTTGCTCTCATATCCGATCCCCAGGGTGTGGTCAGGGTAACTTCTCTACGTCTACAGTCAATTACTCCTCTATGCTTTGCTAACCAATCCATACCCAAAATGACATCAAGAGTTTGGGGTATTAGCACCATAAGACTGGAGGGAAATACCACATCCCTAAGGCAGATGGGTACGTCAATGCAAGCTGTATCCACTGCTATCTCACCCCCAGGTGAATGTACTAACATTGGTTGTCTTAATTTAACTCTGGTTAAATTGTGTTGTTGACTTGCTTTCAAAGATATAAATGAATGCGATGCTCCTGAATCGAAGAGAACTTTAACTGGAGTGGAGTTGAGTGAAAACATACCCATCAGTACGCCTTGGTCTTCCTGGGCCTCTTCAGCTCGAACATGGTTCACTTGCCCGCGTCCAAATCCGGTAGCGGTCCTGTTAGTCTGCGGAGTCCTGAATAGACCTCGTCCAGCAGCAGGGGTAGCAGTACCGTGAATAGCCGTTGCATTAGCTCAGGTACGAATGGGTGTCTTGTTTGGATGAGGACATTTATTAGCGAAATGCCCATACTCTCCACAGTTGAAACAGCTTCCTGGCCTTACTGATCCAGTGGCGGCCTGATTCGGTGCAGGAGCGCGGTTCTGAATGGTAACCGGCCTGTGGAAATTGCTGGAGGTGGCAGGTCGACTGGTTGTCACCACTGTTGGTCTCCAAGCCGAGGAGGTTGTCCCTTTAGGACGCTGGGGTGCGGTCTGAGGCGGGCGGTTCATGGCAAGCCTCCTTTTACGATTGTGCTCCACGACCTTCCGGTCGTTCTCCAACCTAACGACCTTATTGATTAAACTCTGGAAACTATCGTGGTCTTGTCCAATCATGGGCCCGCGTAACTCGTCATTCAAGCCTTCAATGAATTTGTCAATCTTTTCCTCTTCGTCGGCAAGATCTCCAGTTGCGTAGCGCGCCAGCTGAGTGAAACGGTTCAAGTACTCTTGCACTGTGGTATTCCCTTGCCGTAATCTCCTGAACTCATTCTTCTTCATCCTCATCACCGCGGCAGGCACGAAGTTGTCACGGAAGGCTGTGGTAAATTCCTCCCAGTTTGGTTCTCCAGCATCTTCTTCTCGGGCTTCTTTGTACGTGTCCCACCAGTCTCCGGCTGGTCCTTCCAATTGGTTTGCCGCAAAGATCACTTTATCGGCCTCACGTACTCGAACAAGAATTAGCTTCTTCTCAATGATCCTTAACCAATCTTCCGCATCCATAGGTTCTTCAGCTGTGGCGAATGTGGGTGGCTTGGTCCTCATAAACTCTCCAAAGCTTGACCCTCCGCGGTTGCCTTGGTTGCTCGCGATAGCTTGCAGAAGTTGAGTTTGGGTGGCCATAATTCCGGCCAGAGTGTTTAAGTCGGGTGTCTGAGTTTCGTCATTGCTGGTTGTTGCCCGACGTCGGCTTGCCATCTGTGTAGGTTGATGGAGTAAGCATCCTAATTTTCTAACTAGCTCCTATGGCTTTATCCCATTAAGGGAGTTGTGTCGATATGAACTTTGTTTCGCAAGCATGGTGGAATAAACTCATTTACAACACAACAACAATAGATATCATAAATAACATCACAGAGTTTCACAAATGGTACATAAATCATGATGCAATTGACTGCATACATACGCAGTCCAAATAAGGTTCATCCAAACGATACATCAAACCAATCATCAAACTACTCGTCAATCTAGGTAAGGGAAGGGGGTGTCTCGCATACTATCCAAAAACCATCTGATACGAGATCGAAGCTGCAAGGAGTCCGTCAGTCTAATTCTCCAGCTATCCGCATGATCCCGGGGCAGGTAGAGGGTGGTCGCTGGCTCGCGCAAACCGGAGTCCCCACGGCTCAGAGGTAGTGGCCTCTGGATCTGGCTTGGGCCTCTTGCCCGGGGGTCGTGTGCTCTTGCGAGCAGTGCTGAGGGTGCGAGGGCCTCCGAGGAAGGTGATACGGGGAACAGGAGCCTCATCCTCTGAAGGATCAGTGATGTCTGGCTCGATCTCTGGCTCGGTGTCGGTCCCCTCTGTCTCGGAGTCGACCTGGATCGGAGTCTCCAAACTAGAACCCAGCTGCGGAGAAGGTGTAGGGATCAGTGGAGTGTGCACCAACTCCGGAACAGGTGGCTGTGCTGCTGTAGGGTCCACTAGGTAGGGCGCTGACTCGGTAGCTAGCATACTAGCCTCTCCCAGAAGAGCGTGGAACGCCGGTGGGTATGGCGGGGTGAGGAAGAAGTAGCGGTCACGGCCTACTGCTGTGGAAGTAGAGGCCCCTGTGGTGCTGATCTTGGCTGCTCGAAGCTGCTCCTCCAGCTGGCTGACGTGCTCCTGACTCTCTCTCAGCTGCTCCTCAAGAGTATCCATCATTCCGCGGCGATCGTTGTACTGGTCGGATAACTGCTGGAACTGATCGCCGTGGACCTGGAGCTGTGCCTTCAGTGAGTCTATCTCACTGCCCCAAGCCTGGTGCTCCTCCTCCAACTGAAGCTGCTGTGCTGTGAGGTCGGTCACCTCAGTCTCTAACTCCCCCACACGTCTCTGGTGGTCGTCAATCTCCAACAAAGCCTCCTCGTAGTAGTCATCTACTGCCTCAGCCCATCGTGACAACCGAGTCACTATCGGGTTGTAGCAGCAGGGCATGTCATGAACTGTGCAAACTGAGTTGCCCTCCTCCCGGAACGGGTGATGAGCAAACTCGGTACTCACTAACTCAGCTCGGTGGATAGAGCTGAGTCGGAGAAAGGCCTCCCGAGCAGCATCCTGCATCGCGGTCTCTGGCAGGTCTCGGTGGTGACGTGTCTGAAAGCTGTAGTCCAACTCGGAAGGGACTCGGGGGTGAATCTCGACCCGAGCCTCCCAAACTGGGCCACACTGCCTCACTCGGTATGACGGAAAACCAGGGTATCGCAGACGCCTCAACATCCGATGCAGCTCAATGACATAACCCTCCAATTGGGGTAAGCTCAACTCCCAGGTAGCGGGTGAATCCGAATCTGCCATCTAATTTTAAGAAAAACCCAAAGTCAGTTGAGAGTAAAACTTGTTTTGTAAAGAAAATAGTTAAGAGTAAGATAAAAATTGTGCCGAGTTTTGTAAACATAGCGTTTTTATTTTTGAAAGTATTACTAAATGGGAATTTCTCCCTTGGCCAACTTAGAAAAAGGGTGGGGCGCCTTTTGGTCTTTTCCTACAGTCGTATGGCTCTGATACCAGCTCTGTGGACCCCCGTTTTTATAACAGGAATCAATCGTGTAAACAGTACCATTTCCCTGGATTAAGTAGTTTGGTACACACGAACTCATAGCTGGAATATCAAGTGCACATACACGAGTGTTTAATACGAATTATTACATCATAGGCCCGCAGGCATAGTCTTAAATCATCGGACCGAGAGGTCCGGAATACATCCAAAAGCAGAAATAGATAAGGCAGCGGAATTCAGGCAGCGGCATGCCATTGCCACAGGCAACGATCGTACTAAGACCTACTGGACGCCATCGTCTTCATCTCCCTCCTGATAATAGGCATAGGGATCCTCCGAGGCTTCATCTCCCACTTCTGATAAATTTTATATTTGCAAGGATGAGTACCAACCGTACTCAGCAAGCCACCACAGCAACAATGCATATGAAAGGGGGAATTCAAAGGATGGCCATAGTTCTTTTGCGCAAAGCAAGTTTTGTAATTCTTTTCACAAGCCTAAGACCTAGCATTGACTGATCAAATTTTAGTACCAGAGTTTGTATTTAAACAACGACGGTTCTGTCCACCATCCATTGTGATCCCAAGGATAGCTTCCCGCCATTGATTCGTCATGGTTTTCTGAGGACGTCCACCTTCCCGCCTCTCAGGAAGTGGCTCCAACAGCATAAAATTCATCATGCAATATCCCCTCCCACACAAGTTAAGAATTTAGAGTCTAGCCAAGTGTAATACATGTCCCGGTGCTCAATATCCGCGAGCACGGCTATTCGAATAGATTTGATTTACTCACACTGCAGTGGATGTACACTTTACCTGCACTCCGCGACTGCCCAACACATGGGCCTCGTCCCAACACATGAGACGCGTCACGGCAAAGCTTTTCGATAACCTCGCATTGGCAGTACCCGCTCCATGAACTTAAATCCTCATGCACTCTAGGCGTCCATGTTTCTAGCAGTGAGAGGAGTTCTGGCGCTCCCGGGAAAGAGAAGTCTCACACACATATTAAATTATGGTTCAAGTTAAGTTCTCTCTCTCACACACTCATGGCAGTCCTACCAATGGCGACACCGATGTAGGGCACGCCTCTCGGCCCTACCTCAACGGCTGTCCCATCGTAGCGCACCTGCCTCACTCAGGGGTGAACCATCTATGCAGGGATACTGCCTCCGCTCGGCTATCTAATCCGCTAGGTCTATACCCATTCGAGAAGTACGGTTGTACGGGGGTCGTTTCATGCTTAACTTCATGGCTCGGTCCTTAATTGACCGGGGACGGTACTAGCCTTTCCCAGATACCACCCAAATCCTCCGTCCGCCCCTGGTCGAAAACAATTGTTTAATTTTATTTCTCCTTTCACAAATCATGTCATCAACATCATGGCAATGTGGCGCTCATGTCTCCACATGCCGCATCTCAATTACCTTCCCAAAGGTAATTGCCCAAGCATATAGCATTTGATAAATATGAGTATGCATGATTCTGGAATGGCATTTCTAAGCAATTGTCATAATTGACTAGGGACTCATACGTAATTATGGTTACAAGGATTTTAAGGGTAAACAATAATCAAGGCATGGTATAATCACAAGTAGGATGTTCATCATTGCATGCAATTTTATTTGTAAACAAAACAATTTCGCAATTGGGATCAACATGTTCAAGGAATAGTGATGACTTGCCTTGCTCAAAGTCTTGCGGGTCTTGGCCTTCGCTTGGATCCGCAACTCCCTCGGGCTCTATAGTTACGTGCAAAAATTGATTTGAATTCGGTTAGAATTCAAATAAAAATCCAAATAAATCCAAATAAAAGTCGAATGCGAAAGTTAATTCCTTTTTATTAATTTTACTATTCGCGAACTATGGCAAACCCCAATTTTGGTTTAAATTATTTTGCGGTTACAATATTTTGTTGTCGTATGTTTTTAATTTAATCTACCCTAGCATTATATCCATATATTAGGTTAGAAATTTCTTATCGCGAGCTAAATGTCGGACGGAATCCTAAAATTATCTTATATTATTATACGACTTAATTTAGTCTATGATTAAATATAATACACGGCTAACACCCTAGTAATTAAGTCCGAATCGCTACCGTTGATCGATTATTTATAGAGATTTCCCAGAAATAATCCACAATAATTTACGAGAATTCATACATTTGTTTAATTATTAATTACATCTAAATTAATACCGCGAATTGATTTCTTATGGAGAGTACTAAAAGTTATCTATAATCTATAGGAATTTATCCAATTATATTTTCATTAATCCTATATTTAAATGCTAGTATTTTAGGTATTTAATTAGTAAGAGTTTATCTAACTATATTTTCATTAATCCTACAATTAAATTCTAATATTTGTAAATATTGTAAATTTCCCCCTAAATTTTTCCCTTTTCTTTTCCCTCTCTCTCTCTTTTCTTTTCTTTCTTTTCTTTTCTTTTCTTTCTCTTCTTTTCCTTTCTTTCTCTTCTTTTATTTTCTTTCTCTTCTCCCTCCCGGCTTCTCTCTTTCTCTCCCGGCTTCTCTCTTTCTCTCTCGGCTCTCCCTCTCTCTCTCGGCTCTCCCTCCTACCCGAGCAGCGCGGCGACAAAAGAAAGAGGGGGGAAAACAGCGGCTCACCGACGGCGGCGGCGACGACGACGGCGGCGGCGACGACGGCGCGCGGGGGCACGGGAACGGCGGCGCGGCGGCACGGGAATGGCGGCGCGGCGGCACGGGAATGGCGGCGCGGCGGCACTACGGCGGCGGCGCGGCGGAAAGGGAGGAGATGGAGGGGAATGGGTGTGGGGGAGAAGAGATGGGTTGGGGGTTTTATAGGGTGTGAGAGGGGGAGAAAGAGGGGGTGTGGGGGAGAAGGGATGCGATGGCGGCGCGGCAGCGCGCGGGGCGCGAGGCGGCGGGCACGCGGCGCGAGGCGACGAGACGGCGCGCGGCGCCGCAGCGGCGACGGGACGCGTGCGACGACGGGGCGCGGCGATGGGACAGCGGCGCGGCGCGGGACGACGCGACGGTTGCGGCGACGCGACGGCGGGCGGCACGAGGCGCGAGACGACGGCGACCCGCGGCGATGGCGACGGCGACATTGGTGCGGCGCGACAGAGGCGAGGGAACGGCGATGGGAATGGCTCGGCAGCGGCGGCGCGCGGCTCGGAGCGACGATGGGACGCGCGCGGTGATGGGACGGTCGCGCGGCGACGTCGACGCGCGGTGACGGCTCACAGCAGCGGCGCGGGGCTCGGGGGAGCGGCGTGGCACCGGGGGGGTGAGGCGACGACGGCGACGGCTCGGCAGTGGCGACGAGACGGTGCGCGGCGCGATGGGACGGCGACGCGGTGGCGACGGGCGACGCGACGGCGATGCGACGGCACGGGGCTCGGGGCGGCCGGGCGCGCGGCACGCGGGGCAGAGGAGTGGGGCTGGGCTAGGGGAGAGGGGAAACGCTAGGGGCCACATCGAACACCTTGCGGGCAATGAACAGTGCATTTTCCTATTATTCCCGATTTCAGGTTATTTTCAAAATAAATTTGATTTCATAATTTCTAAATCTTGTATAAATGAAGTACATCCCACATTTGTGTTATCCTAACTAAAATCCTCCTTAATTTAATATCACTCATATTCTGTTTATATAATTTATTTTAATTAGGGTTATTCCATCGTACTAAAATTTAATTATTGCTATTATGGTTGCGATAATATTTTATTTGTTTCCAATCCCACCTAACCTTTATTTTAATTTATATTTTAATTATTTATTTAGTCAACTAGATTTTCTTTTATGGTTTGTTCCTAGCTAGTTATTCATTATTCGCGATTAATAGACTCCGACATCAAAATCCAATGAAACAGGCGAATAAAGTCGGCATGATGCAATTGGTTTAAAAAGTTTTTGAAAGTCCGTATTTTTAGAGTTTTTGTTTTGTCGGTCGAATTTTCAGGGTGTTACATTTTCTTTATTAGTAAAAACACAGTTTATCTTCTAAAATTCATAAGTAATTCATCCGAGCTCCGTTTAAGTCCATTCAAGTCTCAGTAAATCAAGAAAAATGCAAAGAATCCATTAAAAATGGTTTTGTTTCCTGTTTCAGTAGACTTATAGCATGTTTTGCTTGTGTGCTTTGTTTGTCGCGTAGGTTTCGGCTGTTTCGTCGATCCGCAGTTTCTCGAAGACGTTGCTGAGGTCTCATCAGTTCGAGAGCAAGGCAAGTCATGCTTTACATTTGATCATATTGTACCCAATTTACAAACACCCTGCATTTCTATTAAATGTTGCATTCTTTTACAATGTCATGTGGGATGGGTCCTATTACTTAGCCATTTATTGTTTACCATATGCCATTGATAACCTGGGTATCAAAATGATTAGATGTTGGTTTAGGAAATGCTTAGCCATGCTTAGCTCAACTAGTACACAAAAAGGGATCACATTATTACATAGACTTTGTCTATTGGCATAGCTTTAGATTGGTGCCACCGCAAGGGTGTCAGTTTATTAAAATATTCTGAATGGCGGGCTGTGAGTGCATGGTTTTGCTGGTCGCACCCATAGCAGTTAAGGACCGGTTCACGGGAAACCCTGGGAGACTTACCGTGCTTACCACAAGCGGGAGTGGGTAACTGCTTGATCTGAAGTATAGCTCGACCCTTTCCTAGGCACCGGTGGCGAGGGTGGGCGTGATGGAGTTGGGTCGGCCGAGGTGTTCGGTTGTCCAACTGCCGGATTCACCGCGGCGCAAGAGGGGACCGCCCACTGCCTTTTGAGGGGTGGGGGTGAAACCTTAGCGTGGTGTGGATGGTTAGGGGAGGGTTATGTGGAGGGTCTTGTCACGATTTCCCCCTTTGCAGTATCATGGTGATACTTCGGGGCATGGCGACATGTGTGGAATCGTGTCTTGTGGGTACAGTTGTACACCTCTGGCCAGAGTAAAACTATTCGAATAGCCTTGCCCGCGGTTATGGGCGATCAACCAGATTCACCGTGATTAGTCTCACCCCTAGTTTAGCTTAATGAACTGGTGTAGTTCAGGTGGTTGATTGGGCCTGTTGCAACGTGGTGTAGCGTTGGACAGTGATTGGTTAATATTGATTAATTACTACAGCTGTTTTACTGCTTTCAACTACTGCTTAGAAATGCCTGCTTTATGCAAAAGAACCCCTAGCTTCCTTTAGTTATATCCTGCATCATACCTCTTCTTCCGGTATGACTTGCCGAGTACAGTGGGTAGTACTCAGTCTTGCTCTCTTTTCCCCCACACCAGAGTTGAAGTTCTTCTCAGTTGGAGCCGTCTCAGAGAGGTTGGTTTCGTCGCTGCCGTCAAGGATTGCCTGTGGAGTGGAGTCGCCCGCTGCTGAAGTCAAGCTTCCCGGTTTAGCTCGCTTTTATCTTTCCCGCTGCATTTGTAATCTTTTATATTTTTGTAAGACGTGGGTCTGTATGTCAACAATTGTCGTTTGTGTACCCTGGCTTGTCCTGGACAGGGATTTAATGCACATTCAGCTTAGAAATTCTGGTTCGAGAATTTCTGGGTGTGACAGTTTATCATACCGATCATATCAATTCCTCAACCTCTAAATGGCCACGGTTTAATAATAGGATTCATAGCCGACGCCGGAGCTCGTTGAATTGCCCCAAACTTCTGACAATCTTGACACCCCTTATAATACCTGAAGCAATCCTCCAGCATTGTCAGCCAAAAATACCCTACACGCCGGAGTAGCCACTTCATCTTATGGGCCGATTGGTGAGTGCCACAAATTCCTTCATGAACTTCATCGATTGCAACTTTAGCCTGATCGGCACTCAAGCACTTAAGTAACACTCCATCAATCGTCCGATAATAAAGCTCATCATCCAAAAGAGTGTACTTCAACGCCTTATATCTTAATTTCCTAAAAGACGATTGAGATGGATTATGTAAATATTGATGCACATCATACCTCCAATCATCGGCTGTTATTGCTGCAATTTCAACCTTAACATCTTTGATCATCGGCTTATACCCCAATGCCCCTTGGGCCAAATCATTAGCTTTAATATTTTGTTCTCGAGATACATGCTTTAAAGTAACCAGCTGAAATTCCTTCATCAGTTCTTGGCACTTCTCATTATAAACTATTAACGTATCATTCTTGCATTCGTACTCCCCTGCCAACTGACTGATTACCAGCAAAGAATCCCCCATGATTTCAATAGCATCGGCTTCAACTTCCTTGAGCAATTGCAACCCTTTAAGCACTGCTTCATACTCAGCTTGATTATTAGTCGCATAAGGTTTAATAGTATAAGCAAACTCGAAACAAGCCCCCCTAGGGGAAATTATAACTAGGCCGATACCACAACCATGAGTACACACCGATCCATCAAAGAATAAAGTCCATGGCACCATTTCAACCAAGCCGATTGAATCATCACGATGTTCCACAATAAAATCGGCTACAGCTTGTCCCTTAATCGCCTTCGGAGACTCATACCGAAGATCAAACTCAGTTAAGGAAAATATCCACTTTCCAACCCTTCCTTTCAATATTGGAGCCGATAACATGTATCTAACAACATCGGCCTTGCATATAATAGTACATTCATTGGACAGTAAATAATGCCTTAACCTCGTGCATGAAAAATATAAACATAAGCATAACTTCTCCACAGGAGAATATCTAGTCTCTGCAGCCAAGAGCCGACAACTGAGATAAAATACAACTCGTTCTTTTCCATCCAACTCCTGAATCAGGACTGAGCCGATTGACTTCTCACCGGCCGACAGATACAATCTAAAAGGTATCCTTTCTGTAGAGGAATCAAAACAGGAGGGGAACTCAGGTATCCTTTAATATTATCCAAAGCCTTTTGCTGCTCTGCCCCCCAAGTAAACTGCTGATCGGCCTTCAATCTCAACAATGGTGTAAAAGGTTCTAATTTTCCGGACAAATTAGAAATAAACCATCGAACAAAATTAATCTTGCCGATCATCTCCTGCAATTCGGTCTTGTTTTCCGGGGGCTTAATCTTTTTGATCGCATTTATACTTCTTTGAGTTATCTCAATTCCCCTCTCATGGACAAGAAATCCCAAGAACTGGCCAGCCGATACACCAAAAGCACACTTTGTCGGATTCAGCTTCAAGCCATATTTCCTGGTCCTCTCGAAAACTTTTCTTAAATCGGCTATGTGGTCTTTTACTTCCTTAGATTTAACAACCACATCATCAATATAGACCTCAACCAGCCAGCAGATTAGATCATGATAAATATAATTCATGGCACGTTGATATGTAGCTCCAACACTCTTCAAGCCGAAAGTCATAACAACCCATTCAAATAAGCCGATTGCACCAGGACATCTAAAAGTTGTCTTATGGATATCTTCTTCAGCCATAAAAATTTGATTATACCCTGCGTTTCCATCTATAAAACTCAAAATTTTGTTCCCTGACGCAACATCAACCAGCTGATCGGCTACTGGCATTGGATATTCATCTTTCGGTGTAGCTTTATTCATATCTCTAAAATCAATGCACACCCTCACCTTGCCGTTCTTCTTGATGACAGGAACTATGCTAGAAACCCACTCAGCATATCGGCAAGGACGAATAAAACCAGCATCATATAAACGCTTAATCTCAGCTTTGACAGGTTCAAGCATATCGGCTTTGCATCTCCTCGGAGGCTGCTGGTGCGGCCTAACCCCTGGCTTGATAGGTAGCCGATGTTCTACAATTGATCGGCTGAGTCCAGGCATCTCATAATACTCCCAAGCGAAGCAATCTCTAAACTCTTTTAAGAGCTTTATCAGGTTGGTTCTAAATTCTAGAGACAAATTCTTACTAATAAATGTCGGCCTTGGCCAATCGCCTGGACCTATATCTATTTCTTCCAAATCATCGGCCGACATAAAACCTTAACCTTGCTTGTCATCGAGATCATCTACTGTATCCGTGGTGTAGACACTTGAACCCTCCACGACGCCCTCAAAATAATAGCTTGGGTTCTCCATCTTCAACTGGCTGTATATTAGAATCGAACACTTTTAGAAAATCTCCATTCCAAACTTTTCTAGATAAACAATCAAGGCCATCCATCTCCCAAAGAGCTAAATCGACACTGGCAACATTAACTGACCTGTCGGCTGGTACAATCTCTATTTTGTCGCCTTGCCACTGAATCAAGCATTGATGCATAGTTGAAGGAATACAACAATTGGCGTGAATCCAATTCCTTCCAAGCAACAAGCTGTAAGAACCCTTCCCATCGATGACAAAAAACGTGGTAGGAATAGTCTTACTGTCGACTGTCAGCTCCACATTTAGAACACCTTTGGTTTCCGATGGATTGCCACCAAAGTCCTTGAGCACCATATTTGTCTTGATGAGATCCTTGGCATTTCTACCCAACTTTCTGAACGTAGCATAAGGCATCAAATTCACCGTGGCCCCACCATCAATCATCATTTTAGACATCGGCTTCCCATTGACATAGCCATTTATATACAATGGTTTAAGATGCCGATTCTCTGTCCCATCAGGCTTCTCGAACACCGCCTGTTCTGGTGATAGAACCAACTTAGCCGATTCCTCTTCCACCTCGTCGACATCGGCTTGATCGATCCTGAATTCGGCTGGCAAGGTAAAAACCATGTTAACTGGTGCCGTCACAACACTCTTTCCTTTTGCCAACCTCTTTGCCTCATCAGCTACAACATCGTCGACTACAGGAGCCTGATTCTTAACACGCCACTCCTGCCTCGGTTTTGCTTTCTTCAGCCAATGATTAATTTCTTGCTCGACCTCCTGGAAGCGTTCCCTACTCCTCAATCTTTGAACCCTTCTTTTTTGATTCTTCGTAAAAATACCAGGAGGACACCATTGAGTCTTCTTATTTTCGTCATATTCCGAATCACCACGTTGGTTTACTGGACCCAATATCTGATGAACAAGCACTCTTGTCTGTTTTGGCCAATTGCCTCCATCGTACAATCGGCTTGAACCCCTTGCAACATCACTGCATCCAGGACAATCCTCGATAGATGGTAACCTCATACCTTCATTCCAAAAGAACCTGAAGAACTCACAGCCCCAATGAGGATCAAAGCCACCATTATCTTCTTCATGATGCCTTTCCTGTTGCTTGTCATATTTCCTTTGATATTTGTTTATAATTCTAGCCGAACTTACTTGATAACCCCTCATGCGCCCCATATCAGCTGTTTGGCCAGCTGTGTGTACCATGTTAACGGGAAATGGGTTACCATCGACCCTCATCGGCTTTTTGGAATCATCAAACTTAATCTTGCCTCCCTCAATGGCCACCTGAATCTGTTGTCTAAACACCTTGCAATCGTTAGTAGAATGGGACCCAGAATTATGCCATTTGCAATATCTCTTTTTGCCTAATTCCTCAGCCGATGGAATCGTATGACCAGCAGGGAGTTGAATTTGCTTCTCTCGGAGTAGAAGATCAAAAATCTTGCCAGCTTTAGTAATATCAAAATCATACTTCTCTTACTTTCCAGAACTCTTTACCCATTGGCACGGTATGACCATTTTACTCCTCACCCATTCGGCTGCAGCTATCTCAGAGTCATCCTCATCGTCATCTGACCCACACATGTAAGGACAAAATGATTAACCTTCTTAGAGCTTTTCCTAGTCTCCGCAGACCTATGCTTGTGCAAGGTTACCTTTTGTATCATATGTGATAAGCTATCAAAGTCTTCAGACGAGAATTTCTCCCTAATCGGAGCAATCATACCCTGAAAGGCCAGATCGGCTAACTGAGCATCAGTTAAACTCAAGCTGAAGCACTTGTTCCTCATCTCCCTGAATCTCTGAATATACTCGTGCACAGGTTCATCATGCCACTGCTTAATCACAGTCAAGTCAGATAACTTCATCTCATGAACCCCACTGTAGAAATAGCTGTGGAATTGCTTCTCCAAATCGGCCCAACTATTGATCGACCCATACGGCAAAGAAGAAAACCAAGTAAAAGCCAATCTAGACAAAGATAACCGGAACAACCTAACCCTCAGAGCGTCCACAGCCGATGCTTCACCACACTGAGCTAAAAATCGGCTAATGTGCTCATAAGTTGACACACCATCTTGTCCCGAAAATTTGGAGAAGTCCGGAACTTTGAACCGATTGGGGAGAGGAACTCTCTCAAACCACTCAGGATAAGGCTGCCGATACAAGCTTCCAGTCTCTTTTGGTTTAAGCCCAAACTGTTCCCTCATTACATCAGCAATCACATCGGCCCACGGTCATTGCTGAGCTGCTCCCTGTGACTGTTGTTGCATGGGCTCGAACTGACCGTACTGAGACGCAAACTGAGGTTGAGCCAGTCCCCCTGGCTGATATTGGGCTTGCGGAGAAGGAGGCTGATATTGATAATTCAAGTTGCCCCCTGGTAATTATGAAGATTCGGCTGAATATTACGTGCCAAATGCTCGGGAACAACTTGAGGCATTACTGTGCCATCCGGCTGTACGTGGTGAACCAAGTGTTCTGGGACAACTTGATTTAAAAATCGTTGTACAGGCTGTCCACCAGGCGCCACAAACCCGGCCGATGCACTCATTGAGCCTTGATGCTGAATCGGCTGAACGATTTGCTGTCTTGACAGTGTTTGCTGAATCGGCCGCGGAGGCTGTTGCCTTGGTGGCGTTTGCTGGACTGGTTGCACAACTTGTTGCTGGATTGGTTGTACAACCTGCTGAATCGGGAGTGTCTGTTGAATCGGCTGCTGCTGTAGTGGATCAACAGCAGGTTGAGGCGGCAGAAACATGGCAGCAACCTGATCTTGCGTCGGCCGATTCACAACCTGCCCACTATGCTGTGGCTGCTCTCTCATTAACAACTGAGGGTTCACCAGCTGGCCTGGTGCCAATGCTGACGGAGCAGGTAAGGGAGTCGATGCTGGCGCCGTCGGCTGAGCTGATGGTGCGACGGGGGAAACTGCCCGAATAGATGGCTGGGCATCAGTGATCAAAGGCCGATAATTCGGAAAGACACCTCCTTGCAAATAAACTGGGCCTGCAGCCTGATGCTCAGCTACTGATCCATCGGCTATTGACTTCATCATGTTTGATAAGGTATTGACTAACACCCCAGACTGATTGATCAAAGCATGGTGCACAGCATAGTCGACCCGGTCTTGGAAATTATTGAAAAAATCTTGTGCCGCATCACTATTCTGATTAAGATTTCCCCTTTGCAACCCCTGAGTACCATCACCTTGAACTCCATGCACTCCATCGCCTTGAACTCCATGGACCCCATCGCCTTGAACTCCATGGACCCCTTGAGATTTGTCACCCTTACTTCCTAGAGAACCGTCGGTAGCACCTTTGTCACTCAGTTGAGCCGAGCCATCTGGAGCTTGTCTCCCGTCTTCTACTTTGGAAGAACTGGTCCCAGGATCATCGACAACTACCTTTACTTTATACTTCTGAACCAATGTTCCCTTGCGGGTCTGCATGAATGAGTTCAAGAATTGATCAAGGGCTTGCTGCAGCATTGCTTCAAAATCCTTCTTCTGCTCAGGTGTGAATTTCTCTAGATCGATGGGCACGACGTTTCCTTCATTGACGTCAGTCAACCCCAACTTCTGGATCTTTTCTTTAACAGTGCTTGGGCTAGCCGAGGATGGAGACAGCGGTGGCTTCTCGGCCATGAGGAAGAATTGCTCGCTGACTTCTAATCGGTCCCACCGGGCGTGCCAAAAGCGTGTTGATAGAAAACACGAGGCCTGGGAGATCTGCTTAACTCCAGTGCAGGTCCAAAGCTCGCCTTTGAATGTATGAGCGTGCCAGTTGATTTGATCCTGCAATCAACAAGAAATAGAGACAAAGAATTCGTGGTTAAATCTATTAATGATAGCCGATCGGCTAGGTGCCGATGACATATCATTTATCTTTGAGCCGATGTCATATATGAATCGATCTGCGGTTATAAATAGATAGTAAGGAACTAAATCTATTCGATCGGCTGTAGATATTAACGATATATAGTTCTTATATTAATATATACTTAAATTAAGTGATTGGGATAGATCGGTCACCATGCCGAGACAGTATAAATCACTTAGATCGAAATACATATTAATAACATGATTATATATGTTTATAGCATAGCCGATCAGATAGATCTAGCATCTATCGGCTAATACTCCGATACTACTTTATATAAAGATATCAAAACAAATATAATATACCAAACAAAAGCTTAATATACTTAAATGCACTAAGATCTGGACATAAAGGGCGGATTTAACATGTCATTGAAGCACATAGATCGAATATGGTTAAATCAGATAAGATCGGCTGAAACTCCGATACTACCCTAATCGACAACCAGAGAACAGGCTAGAGATTGATATTCTAAGCACGACTTAATAGATCAAGCTCAACTGATGCAGCATTAAGTATGAAAAGAAGAACAACATCTAGACAATCAAGCCGCTGGGTGTTTCATAAAGTGGTAGATATCTTATATAATCTAGGACAACGTCGCTATTTAACCTAATCGGCTGTCTTCTATTAACAGATGTTAGCTGATTGTGGGTTAGATGACGATATTGCCAAAGATTATGTAAGATATATGATAACTTGACGAATTATATAGACAAGATTAGAGTGTTATAAAGATGGAAGCACTAATCCTGAGAACACAAGTCGTCATAACAAGTTTTACCTCTTGTTGAAGATCGAAACCGATGCAGCTCAACCCAAAAGCAAGAACTCGTCGGAACAAAACTAAAGCAAAAAGGTGGCGATGCGCCGAAATTGTGTTGAACGTGTGTGTTAAAAATTACATAGGGCTCGGGGTCTATTTATACCCGAGAATTACAAGATATGTCCATACCGGACACGACCACTATCTCTAACAAACTCTAAGATCCCATAAGTCTTTGCGGCAGACTTTTGCCCAAACATATCTCTAAGGAAGTTACATGAAACATCCTAATTAATAGATATAATTGCCTTCTCAGGACTCTATCCATGTGCGGCAATCATCTTGAAGCACCTCAATTCAACCCAATGTCATACACCAAATTATACTGTCAGAATCGGCTGCATCGGCTCACCTAGTCCGACTCAGACCCAGCCGATCCTAATCGTAGCCGATCTGGAATTCAGCCGATTCTTGCTCTGTTCTCGGATCAATCTCCGCCTTTGACTCCACCTTGATCTAATCTCCTTTTCCGATGCTGATATTGCCAAATTTGGTCGTTAACAGGCACCCTCCCCACAGCGCGACGCCCCCCACTCTCTCACTTCTCCCCCTTTCTCTCTGTGTGGCGGCGGCAGCGGTCCCGGTGGAGTGGGAGGGGTGGCGGCTCAGACGGCGTGGAGACTGGCGTCGGCGGCCGCCGTTTTTTTTTTGCAATTTTTTCCATGGCTATTGCTAACCGAATCGGATTGTGTGTGGACGAAAATTAGATGCAACGACCGGAAAAATACGAATATTTATATTAGTTACAGATTCGTTCTATTCGGATTGGTATCAATTCATGATCCCCAAGATTAGTTATTCGTCGTCATTATCTTACAAGATCAAAGCATCGTGGCTGCAGGCTAAGGGGAGCAAATCAAAGCATTTTATTTTTCAGATAACTTTGCTTCTGAAATCTGATCAACTTGGCTGTATACAATCGAGGCTAAGGGGTCCGGAATCTAGACGGACGCCAGCGCGGGCGGTAGCGGACTCGCGGCGGTGCTCGAGCTCGTGGTCGCGTCCGCGTCGCCCCGCTGCTAGCACTCGCCTCCCTCTGCGCCCACGCCACGCTGTGGACGACGACGACGATGGACGACGATGAGGATGGATGATGCCGGTGACGGATGGACGCGGGCGCAGCTGACAAGGGCGCCGGCACGGGCGGTGGCGGACTGACGAACTGACGACGACGGCGCCGGGCGGACGGAAGACGACGGCGCTACGGACGGAAGAGACGGAGTGGCACGGAATAAAGAAAATTCGTGCTCCGATGGCGTATTCTGAAAGTAGCACGAATTGGGTGGCATATCCTGAAAGCAGTGCGAATTCGATGGCATATTCTGAAAATTCTCGTCGGGCAGGGGGGGCCTTGTGAAAATTGCGATAGCCGAGTATTTTTCGAGCCGGTTCAAAAAGGGGAGAAATAGTTGGGCCCCCAATAGTACAACGAAGCCCAGCCCAAGAAAAAGCACAAAAGGAACACCAAGTCGAACTCTCCTCAACCCTAGCGCACAGCCGCCGCCACTTCGCCCTCCGCTTCCGCCGCCGCCGCGCCGCCGCCACCTTCCTCGTTGCGGTAAGCCTCCTCCTCCTCCTCCTCCTCTCGTCCATTCTCGATGCGGACTGTTGCTTTTGTCTCATCCTGACCCCCCCACCCTCGCTTGCGCAGGAACAGTGTGCTCGCACCGCCGGCGCCATGAGGTACGGATTCACTCCCTCGTCGTGGCTGCGTGCTGCTTTGTATGCGAGCAACGGAGAAATAGTTCCGCGCTGCTGCTGCTGCTAATGAAGCGATGTTATGGCTATCAATCTGTCTGGTTCTGGTTCGCGTTTTATAGCAACGTATATGTTGTCTAATCTGTCGGCTGGTTTTGCCGTTGTTTGCGCTCGAATCTGGCGTCTGATGTGTGATGTGTCTATGCTTTACGAATAGATTACAATGAATGTTTCAGTGTGAGATGTGGGCGGTCTTTATAACTCTTGTTAACTTCAGTTGTCGTATTAGATCTTTTTATTTTAAAGGCAAACTGTATGCACTATAACTGGGAGTAGCAGCAATCTGAATTCAGTGTAAGAACTCTGCTGCAAACTTTTTTCAATGATCAACTCCAGATTTTGGGAATTTAATGGGAAATCTCTAGTTATGCACTTTCTCATTCTTTTAAGTATTTATGCATTTGCGTAAGCTTGTTACTTTCGAAATGGCCTTTCATGCTAGTTGATTTGGTGCTCTGTGTAAAGCCAAACCATAGGCATTTATTTTAGTATGCAACATAACCATGCTTAATCATGCCATTAACTTGTTTTAATTTTGTGTTTCAGTAAGTTGCAGAGTGATGCTCTTAGGGAGGCAATCTCACAAATTACTAGTGAATCCCGCGAGAAGCAGCGCAAGTTCGTGGAAACCATTGAACTGCAGATTGGACTGAAGAACTATGACCCTCAAAAGGATAAGCGTTTCAGTGGATCTGTTAAGTTGCCTCACATCCCCCGCCCTAAGATGAAGGTGTGCATGCTTGGTGATGCCCAGCATGTTGAAGAGGTATTGTACTCTTTTATCAGTTTTGCATCAACTTCCTTGTGTACATAACAGATTGTGCTTTAGTAATAGAAAATTGTTGATAGGCTTCTACAATGAAGGGCAGATATATTTGATCCTAACTTGGTATATAGTAAATGATGTTTTTCTTTCAGTTAGGATCAAATATATCTGCCCCTTCATTGTGCTTTATGCAGTTGCCTTTACTTTTGCTGTCAACATGTACCTTGCTGCCAAAACTTTGAATAGTTAGTTACTTACACCCATTTGCTACTACTCCATGCTACGAAAGATCTATGTTCTGGATACTAAAAGGTGTTTAGTATAATCCTCAAAGTAAACATGTTATATTCTTTTGTGAAAACACTGTATACTGTATCTCCATCGCTCCTTGATGCGAAAATCAGGAATACCTTCTTCCATGGAGTGTTCCATGCTATTTGCCCTGCATACGGATGCTGATGTTTCTTTTCTCTGTTACCAATGCTATTGTGCAGGCAGAGAAAATGGGCCTAGACTATATGGATGTGGAAGCTCTCAAGAAGATGAACAAAAACAAGAAGCTGGTTAAGAAGCTTGCAAAGAAATATCACGCTTTCCTTGCATCTGAGGCCATCATTAAGCAGATTCCTCGACTTCTTGGACCTGGTCTTAACAAGGCAGGCAAGTATCTTGTTCCATCTATTGCACTACCATGATAGCTGTTGGACTTGAGTTGTTGGCAATCATAGACAGCTGGCTAACTTCTGCTGATATGTTCTCAAGGATTTTACTTGTTTATGGGAGGTCTATATTGAAAAGCAGCTACATAATTGTGTCCAAACGAGGTTCCTGGTTTCAAATTGTCCATTGAGTCTCAGGTCCATATACTGTACTAGTAGATGATTTCTAAACTTAGCTACTTGCATCACTGTTCTTTTTTGAAACACCTATTGGTTGTGATGACATTGGTTTTTGAGGAAATTAGTTGTTTTGCTTTGCTTAGAAACAATGGGATCAATATTCCCAATTGGCCAACAATTTAGCATGTGGCCAAATTGCATAGACCATGTAGGGTACCTCCCAAGGACCAGAGACAATTTAGTAACATTTTTTTTTAAAAAAAAGAAAAGTCTGCTTTCATGTAATGCTTTGCTGTGTGATCTACTGCAGGCAAATTCCCAACGTTGGTGACTCACCAGGAATCACTTGAGTCCAAGGTTAACGAGACTAAGGCTACAGTGAAGTTCCAACTGAAAAAGGTTCTTTGCATGGGTGTTGCTGTAGGCAACTGTGCTATGGAGGAGAAGCAAATTTTCCAAAATGTGCAAATGAGCGTGAACTTCCTTGTCTCTCTTTTGAAGAAGAATTGGCAGAACGTAAGTACTCCAATATTTTCTTTATAACACGGAGTACATGCAACATTTATCTACTCCCTTTGTTTCATATTATAAGTTGCATTTACTTCCTTTACTTTTTCCCTAATCAAACTTTTTTAGTTTGACCAAATAAATAGAAAAAATTATCAACATTTACAATACCAAATTATATTCATTAAATTTAGCATTGAGTATATTTTAATAATATGTTTGTTTGGGGTTAGAAATGTTGCTATATTTTTCTATAATTTTGGTCAAACTTAAATAAGTTTTATTAAGAAAAAAGTTAACGACTTATAATATGAAACGAAAGTAGTATGTAACCTTGACTTAAACTAAGATAGACTGATGATTGACATTTTAATGTATACAGGTGAGATGCTTGTACCTGAAGAGCACTATGGGAAAAGTGATCCGGGTGTTCTAAATGGTTTTCTTCATGCTCCTCGAATTTCTAGAGACTTCCCTGCTTGGAACTTTTATTGTTTTCTCAACTATCATTTTTTTGTGCAACAAGTTCAGAAATCATTTTTGATGTTATCGATTAACTTGACTTCAACCGTTGAAATCTTTCTGTGGTACTCCAAGTGGTCGGTAACCTGCTGTGCGAATTATTTTTTCCTGCACCACATTATTGTCTGAGAACCAGCCTGTGAATCATAATTCTTTCAAGAATGGCAAGATTGTGACACTTGGCACTGTTATTTCTACCTACCATCTTAGAGATCGTTGCGCTAAAGCTATGATCGCTTTCAACTTTACTTTGGAATCTTGTTGACATGTTGTTTGACCTTCCCGCTAAAGCTATGATCGCTTTCAACTTTACTTTGGAATCTTGGTGTATCTGGGGTGGAGCCTTGGGCCTGTTTAGGGAGCTTCCTTGGGCCTGTTTGGGGAGCTTCTAGTTGTTGCAGCTTCTCTCAGAATCAAGAATCAAAGCGCCTCATCGGATGGCCAAATACTTTGGCTGATTAGCCAAAGCTGAATTCAGCCAAACTTCAATGTATATTGGTTAGCTTATTTTGCTTAAATGGCTGATCAGCCAAAGCAAATGCCATCCGATGAGGTCCAAAAGCTCTCCCAAATCCACCCAAACAGTCCAACTTATGGTCCAGATTATAAGAAGTTGTAGTTTCAGATTCTCAGACGCTGGCTACCAACCAGCTGCTTCTCAGAATCTTAAGTTCTCCAAACACATCCTTAGCATCCAAGTGAATCTCTTTGGAGTGGCGTCTTCAACCTATAAAAACTAGGAATATCTGCTCCTGAATCCCCAGCTGTAAACAACATATAGTCAATAACCATAATCCTATGATTACTACACGATAACTAATGAGAAACTACTAAACCATTAGTAGTATTATATAATTCATTTGTCTTGGTACGCTGTTGGGGCGTAATAGGGGGCAGCGATTAGTAATGAGAAACTACGAAACCATTAGTAGTATTATTATATAATAATTTATTTGTCTTGGTACGCTGTTGGGGCATAGCAGGGGGCACAGCATTGTCGCACATATCGTTATGTTTCAGCTAGTACGGTGGAGCTTTTATTGGGTCGTTAAATAAATACTCAAATCCAGTGACCGGTGTTCATAAACCGTTGTTCACCATAGGTAAACTAAGCATTCCAGCGCACCGACCGCAACGAAATGTTTCTGCGTTCATTTCAGCTCTGCTTCACCGCAACAACTCCCGGTAAATTCAGATACGTACGTGATACGGCACGGAAGCTAATCAAGCTAAGACGCTCCTATTGATTTTATCAACCAGCAGCAGTAACTACCATCAAAACCTCTATAAAAAGGGAGCTCGTCTAAGCACACTCCGCCACCCACCACAACACACATATACAACACATAGCCACAGACGCACAGTCGAGCACACGACTTGCTGTGGCAGCATGGCGAGCCGAGCTCTCACTCCCATGCAGCTCATTGGCACGGTCTTCGTGGCGCTCCTCGCGACGTGCCACGCCGGCGGCATCGCCGTGTACTGGGGCCAGAACGACGGCGAGGCATCGCTGGCCGAGACGTGCGCGTCGGGCAACTACGAGTTCGTCATCATCGCCTTCCTCCCCAAGTTCGGCAAGGGCCAGACGCCGCGGGTGGACCTCGCCAGCCACTGCGATCCCGCGTCGGGCGGCTGCACCGGCCAGAGCAAGGACATCCGCGCGTGCCAGCGCCGCGGGGTGAAGGTCCTGCTCTCCATCGGCGGCGGCGACGGCAGCTACGGCCTCTCATCCCCCGGTGACGCCCGGCAGGTGGCCATGTACCTCTGGAACAACTTCCTCGGCGGCTCCTCCTCGTCCCGTCCCCTCGGCGACGCCGTCCTCGACGGCATCGACTTCGACATCGAGCTCGGCGGCGCCAAGTTCTGGGACGACCTCGCCAGGTACGTAACCAAAACCAAACCATCTCCGGCCATCTTCCTACTCACCGGCCGGCCATCGTCACACTCATCGTGATGAACAGGGATCTGAAGAGCCTGGGGAGGAGCGGCGGGAGGAGGGTGGTGCTGAGCGCGGCGCCGCAGTGCCCGTTCCCGGACGAGTGGGACGGCGGCGCGATCAGCACGGGGCTGTTCGACGCCGTGTGGGTGCAGTTCTACAACAACCCGGAGTGCCAGTTCAGCGCGGGGCGGGGCGCGTTCATGGACGCGTGGAGGAAGTGGGAGTCGGTGCCGGCGGGGCGACTCTTCCTGGGCCTCCCGGCGTCCAAGGACGCCGCCGGCACCGGGTTCGTGCCCGCCGGCGAGCTCAACTCCCGCGTGCTGCCGCTCATCAGGGGCTCCCCCAAGTACGGCGGCGTCATGCTGTGGTCCAAGTACTACGACGATCAAACCGGCTACAGCTCCGCCATCAAGAGCCACGTGTGATCACAATTCACGTGTTCTATACCATTATACGTTCCAGAGCGCGTGTGCACCTTACGTAATGTACGCATCACTAGCTAGAGTGTGTGACTGTGCTGCGACGTATTTATAATACTTCCTCCGTTCCATAATGTACATTATGTTATTCTAGCATTTTCTATATCCATATAATATAGATGTGGAAAATGATAGAATGACTTACATTATGAAACGGATATTTGAGTATATATGTAGCACAGTGATGTGTAGGAGCATGTGTTGATTGCTTTCGGTTACCGGTCAGACGTTTAGACCGTAGCTTACCATTGCCCCCAGTTTAATTTCATTCGTTCGCCACTGTCGTTTATATGAAGAATAAAAAAAGGTGACCATTTGTTGCAGCTTAAATTGATGTTTTTTTTGAGAGAGAGATTAGTTGATGTTTTGAGAGAACATAAATATGCGAGCATTTCCTGCTTGAAAATAATATTCATTTCTATATGAAAACAGGACAATAAGATATCTAAGCTCTTCGAGGTTGTTGATTACATCTAAATGTCTTTATTTTTAATTAAGTGCTTTTGGAATGCAAGAATTTTCAAAACACGTGGACCAGAAAAAAAAAATGTAATTCCAGTACCTTGGATCCTCGAGTTCCATCGGTTGCCCTAATAAACCGAAGCCAAAGCTAAAATTCAAATTTTTAAACTTAAATTTGATTTTGATTTTAAGATATTTTTAACGTAAGTTTTTAGCATTGGCTTTTAATTTGTTAGGAACACATATATAAAAGTTTTACTTATAAACTAATTTTTATTCCCTAATAAATCAAAATAGCTTACTAGAAATATGAGCAACTAATGACTCCCCTCAAATCTTATAAATAAAAATATAAAAAAATAGAAAGACTGTTTGGATGGAGCACATGAAAAACATATGAATCAAAATGAAGATTTTTTTTTTCAGGAGGTTGATCCTCATATTAGAAGTCTTTCGAAAATTCTTATGATTTGAGACAATCCTAGGGAACTTTGAAAGAAATTTGGGGTGACTATTCCTTTGCTCAAAAATTTGTAAAAATTGTATGTTCCAAACGAGATTTTAAAGTTCCAAACGAGCCCTAAATCCCTTCGCCCAATCAACAAATCTTATATTCTGTTTGTACAATAGAAGTAGAACGTATCACCGAACCTCCGCTGGACTGTACAATTAGCCAACTGAGCTGTTCAGTCGTTAGTGTTGTCATCCTTTGTTGCTTATCATTATACTGCAATATTCCATTGATAGAAGAACTAAGAGCATTATGCTTTCAAATAGAAGAACTAACAGCAAGGATTTTGCTGAATATTTTTTTCTACACAAAACTGATGCCTACGAATCTACGATGAGATATATACTGCTATTTTGAGACTTCCAGAGTCAAACTTTTAGGCTACCTGAACTGAATTCCGTCTGTTACTTGAAGCTCTGGGAGGCCATTACTTCCGATCTCTAAATAGTCAAGTTATTTCTATTTTCTTTGATGAAAAATAGCTCCCCCGCTTTCCCCAATGAGCTTGTGGCAGGTGAAATTTGTAAGGTGTTCACTTGAGTTTATCTTTATACTTGTAGCACTGCATATATATCTCAAATTATTGATTATCAGTGCATATGTTCAGAAACTTCGGATTGTGGTAGTGACTCTGCTCTGCAACGACAATCTGCTTTCTGCTGAAAACGATAAGCACGAACTTGGCAGGCCAAAAATACTATCCAAAACTACCAATCAGCTGGTCGTCACGTGAATCCACATTACCCGGTTCATTTGATTGCATGAATCAAAATGTTTCTTTGTCTAGTTGGATAGAGTACGAAGAACGAAAGCAGCAAACGAGCCCGCACTATTCGTTCGGATGATTGTCTATTCCTCTGTCCAGGAGAGAACAGAGTATTAATTAGCTCAATAGGCCCATGCGTTAAAGTTGTTAATCGTCGGATTAGCTCAAATATGTGGTCTTTTCCGGTAGTGCGTGAGTAGCAAGATTGCATGACGGTTGTTTGATCGTCAAACAGTTTTGAGCTTGTCCATTTCACTGGCTGAACTCGCTGCAAAATGTCCCTTTCTTTCTCTGTCATGCTAAATGCCATTTTATTAAAAAAAATTTTTGCCATACTGCTGATTAGTTACAGAGCAATCCTAACATTACACTTCTTAATCTTGCATCTAATTTTCTTTAGACATCAAAAAAGGATAATAGCATCCAGTGATTCCGGAAAGAATCCTTTCATCCTTTTGTACTGTCTACCTACTGGCCACTCTGCAACTGCCATTGTTGAACACTGCAAACACAATGGCATGATGGCATCAACCAGTCAACTCTTACGGAGTGAAGCAGTTTGACAGTCACAAGAATAATTGGCCATCGCATCTCGTGATTGGTACTGGCGCGTGATAAGTGGAAGCTGCGCTCAAACCGAAGACCAAAGCTCGCGGACGTCAACGGTCAACCACTGCCGACACTATAGGCCACAATCTTGTGCATAGCATGCGCTGATTGGCCAATATCATATTGGCAATGGCATGCTTCGATGATTGGTCCCAAGCACCCACCACACATTTTCTTCTTATCTTGTTGCTCACTTGTTCTGTTCTTGCCCGGTCAACTTGCGACGGCGAGCAGACCTAACAAATGATGAAATCGCGGAACGCACGTCGCAGCGGCTTCACTGGCTCACTGCTACCAGTATTCACACCTAGTTGAATTCGGCTATAAATACACAAGAACCTTGCGGTTGCGGAGTAGAAGCAAGAATTCGATCGAGAATCACCATGATGACAAGTAGAATGTTTTCGGCAATGCAGATGCTGATCATGGTGGTGGTGGCATTGGCCGGGCTAGCTGCCGGAGCGCGCGCCGGCGACATCGCGATCTACTGGGGCCAGAACGGCAACGAGGGCACGCTGGCGCAGACGTGCGCGACCGGTAATTACAGGTTCGTCATCGTGGCCTTCCTGCCTGTGTTCGGCAAGGGCCAGACGCCGGTGCTGAACCTGGCCGGCCACTGCGACCCGGCGTCGAACGGCTGCACCGGCGTGGGCGCCGACATCAAGTCGTGCCAGAGCCTCGGCATCAAGGTCATGTTCTCGATCGGCGGCGGCGTCGGCAACTACGGCCTGTCCTCCCGCGACGACGCCAAGCAGGTCGCGGCGTACCTGTGGAACAACTACCTCGGCGGCACGTCGCCGTCAAGGCCGCTCGGCGACGCCGTCATGGACGGCATCGACTTCGACATCGAGAGCGGCGGGGGCATGTACTGGGACGACTTGGCCAGGTACCTCAAGGCGTACTCGCGGCAGGGGAGCAGCAAGAAGCCGGTGTACCTGACGGCGGCGCCACAGTGCCCCTTCCCGGACGCGTCGCTCGGCGTCGCGCTCAGCACCGGCCTGTTCGACTACGTGTGGGTGCAGTTCTACAACAACCCGCCGTGCCAGTACAGCTCGTCCAACGGCGTGGGCAACCTGGCGAGCGCGTGGAAGCAGTGGACGTCGATCCCGGCGGGACGGGTGTTCCTCGGCCTGCCGGCGGCGGCGGAGGCCGCCGGCAGCGGGTTCGTGGAGACGAGCGACCTGGTGTCGAAGGTGCTCCCCGTGGTGAAGAAGTCTCCCAAGTACGGAGGGATCATGCTGTGGTCGCGGTACTATGACGGGCTCACGGGGTACAGCGACAAGGTGAAGTCCAGCGTTTGAGCTAGCCAGGGTAAGCTCGTGTCAGGTCGGCGTTCGCGTAGAATCACACGTGCCGCGCGTTCCCTGCAAGATGGAGTAGTTTCTACACATTTCAGAACAAAGCAAACATGTACAATAAGATGGCCGGCTTGTATACTCATTTAGAAGCAGAAAAAATTGTGAGAAATTTACGTGTTTGGTGTGTTCTACAGTTCGAGATGTGTCGATTCTATTTTCGCATGTGGCATTTGTGGCTGCTTGCTAGACGATACCTCTCTCGTGTCTTTTCTGTATACAGTGGAGCGAGGTTCACTGAACAGGGATGCATACCAACACGCGCCACCGCCTAAAAAATCATGGCCATGGTCAAACGAGAAAAAAAACGAAGACAGAGCACAGGATTACGACAATTACGTACCACTATTAGTTCGTTTCTCAGGGCATCTAGAACGGCCATATGTAGACTTCAGTGGTCACTTCTACACCCTCAGCTTCCGGCCCTTGGCCCTCCGAGGGGACGCGACGAGACGCCAGAGTGCCAGACGGCGGGATGAGTTACCGTCTGGCACTTATCCCCCGCGGCTCGCCGCTCGCGCGCACGACATCGACACTATTATATATACGGCCATCGATCCCAAGTTCCCGAAGTATTCTGATCATGCGGCTATCCTAGTACTCTCGAGCACCTTCTTCTCTCTAGTCTCTACCGATGGCCGTTTCCCCCGGACAGCAGCCACGTTCTATGTAGTATCCACCACGGCGAGGTTGCTACTGGTGCAGCTCAAACCGAGCCGATCGAGGGACACACGACTATTAATACCGACTGCGCGTGTGTTCTGCTCAAGCCGTGGACAGCGTTTGATCGATCTTCTGCTTAACTGCTTTCTACTTTTTTGGTAGCCATCCGTTATCTCGACACAGCTCCGAAAGGTTCGGCGAGATCGATGGCAACCATGCCTGCTCCTGTAGCGACATGCTTCGTCCCTGCCACATCGGGCGTCAGGTGCAGGGCATTCTCCACGCCGATCACCAATTATAGCGCACGGGGCGTCGTCGCTGATCCCCCGAAGCTGCTGAGTCGTCCGGGGAACCTGCAGCTAACGTCGGGCGGCGCGCGGTTCTCCGGCAGGTTCAGGGCGTCCGCGGCGGCCGTGCACAAGGTGAAGCTCATCGGGCCGGACGGCGCGGAGAGCGAGCTCGAGGTGCCCGAGGACACCTACGTCCTCGACGCCGCCGAGGAGGCCGGCCTGGAGCTGCCTTACTCGTGCCGGGCCGGCTCGTGCTCCACGTGCGCCGGCAAGCTGGCCTCCGGCGAGGTCGACCAGTCGGACGGGTCGTTCCTGGCCGACGAGCAGATCGAGCAGGGGTACGTGCTCACGTGCATCTCGTACCCCAAGTCGGACTGCGTCATCTACACCCACAAGGAAGAGGAGGTGCACTAGATAGAGTCCATGTCGATCGCGGGTCGTGATTCCTGATCCTGATGTAAATCAAAATGTTGTTGTTCCAATATGGCACGTTATATGGAAGTCTATGAACTAGTAGTAAGTCGTATTGTGATATGGAATGGTCCTTCGCTTAATTTTGGTTTGATCAGTGTTTGGTGTCCTTCTGGAAATGGATGCATTGCCACAAAGCAAAGTTGAGAAATGCTTGCGCAGTTGCGCATGGTTCAGATCAATTACGACGCAGCCGTATGGCTCCTGGTTCTGTAAAAACGTCCGTCAGGCGCCCTAATGTGAGACAGGAATTGCGGGCGGAATAAGTTCACTATCGGTCACTTATCATGATGTACACTTCAAATTTTATCACTATACCATAATACCAAATATAACGCAGTCCTCGCCTGACAACATCAATGTACAGAAGATGCTATAACACTAAAGCGGCTAGTTTCGTTCAGCGTGACAAGTTGACTAGAGTCAACCACGCTGAGTCAAGGTGTGACCCACCCCACATGTTAGGCCCCTTATCTCTTTCTTCCTCCCCTTGTTCCATCTTTCTAGGGTGACAGGTGGTGAGGAGATGGCCAGCGACTGGCGAGGAGAAGGGCGGTGGCTAGTGGGAGATAAGCTAGTTTGGCTTGATGAAGGAAGGATGCCAGCGATGCAGCTCTGTAGACGACGGTGACGTGGTGCTTTCTGCAAAGCCAACGAAGAGGAAGAGCACCAAGGGCACACCGACGAAGACGGTCAAGATGAGCCCGCAACTGGTGAGGTCTATGGCAAAGAGGTACGTATGGTCACAACAAGTGTGTTGATTGCGACGAAGCACCAGCTGTCCTCCTCCTCCTCCCCTCTTCCCACCAGCCTCCCCCTCACATGAGAAGGTATATATAGTTGTTGCCAAAGAAGCATTGCACCCACACCGCCATCACGAGCCCCAACCACCTCCCTCACGTCGTACCCGTGTCACACCCCAATCCGGTACCGCCATACAATGGCACCTGACTGGAGCGTGTCGTAGGAAAAACAGCGCGAACCGCTTCCTACGAAACCGCGATCTCAGTACTAGTCCCAGGACATAGCGCTGGTACCCACGGTGACAAATATGAATCATTGCAAATCCTTAAAATAAATAGAGGACTTATTTACCTTAACTTAGGTTGCAGCTCAGAACAGCCCGAGAATGCAACCGACGACGCGGACGAGGAAACACCAACAACAACAGCAGCAGCGGAACCAACGAACAAACACCCAACACCACAGGCGACGGCTGGTAACCAGGACGAAACCCTAATCTTCACTTCACTTTATCTTCTCTTCAGGGCGGAGGAACTATATATATTTATATAGAGCAAGGGTGAGTACTTTCGTACTCAGCAAGTCACGGGAATTTAGGTATTTAATGCAAGCTTGGAAGAGAGGCAAGGTTGTTTTGCAAATCCTTTGTTTGAAATCCATTTTGAAACCACTAAGTGATCTATTTCTTTTTGAGTTTGAATCGAAAAGAGACTTGTGTCTCGATTCGACTTAAGAGATGCTTTTCAACAACTCAAATGGTAATGTACCAACCTCCCGGGCCAGATCATTACTTCTTGGCTCCCAGAGCCATTTCACTTGATTAAGCGGCTCCCAGAGCCTTATTCATTTTCTCGGACTCCCAGAGTCTAGCTGCCCAGCAGCACAACATTTCGCTTTCACTCGGAAAGCCTAGTCTATGATGCCCGTAGACATCCCGAATCACACAGATTTGTTTGTGACCACTCAGGTCATCCATCTGCCACATAGGCTGATTCTGGTTATGATTCCCACACCACAACAACTTTTCACAAAGCGCAGGCAAACAAATCTACACAACGGGAACCACCTCACATCTGCCCATGACTGTGGGCACGGCTGTTCGAACAGTTAGTTAACCTCTGCAGAGGGGTACACTTTACCCACAAGATACGAACTTATTCCGAACACCCGTCGGTATCGGAGGTTCGCAACAAAGCATTTCCCAAGCCGACCCAGGGTTACCTCATGCCACATAGAAGGATCAAATCCTCGCGTAAGTATAGGCCATTTTAGGCATTCACAAATCAATTCCAACCACCTTGATCGGTAAGTGAGCAAGCTTCTCGTCCTTGCCTTACCAGGAACCCGGTTTGTCCGACCTCGCCCCGGCGTTCCCAACTATTGGCATGCGAGGTTTCCCTGAACCAATTAGTTACTTAGCCAGGGTGTCCCATTCCACCTTGTGGTTGCACTTTGATTATGCTCGATGAGTTTCCCACAGGAATCGGTCCTTATATGCGAATACGGGACAGCGCCACGTAGGCACGGCTCCCGCATCGCGAGTTTTCGCAATTCATTTTATTTTCAAACACGCAGACACCACATGTCGGGTTTTCAAGGCTTCACAAACCCATTTCCCAAGTTTTCGACAAATCAACGGTGTATGTGGGATATTTGGTATGCGCGCTCAGAGAGCACGGATACTGAAGTACCACAAGGGTGGAGCGACAAGGAATTGGGGTAGTACAACCTACAAGAATTAGTGCGACTACTGGGTAGGTCCGTCGGTTTGACACGCAAACCGATGCCAAGCAAATTAAGTGTGTGATTCTAATAATGCAAGTTACAAACAAAATAATAATGATTTTCTAATTATAGGAGCAATTGATCAAAGGGTGACTTGCCTTGCTCAAGGTATTTACGGAGCTTCACGAATCTTCGAGAAAACCACGATCGACAAAAAATCCGGTAACCGCAACTATACGCAAACAATCAAAAATCTAGACAAAAGACCAAAAGAAATATTCTAATTAGACTAAATAATAGTTCCATCAAATAGATCTCAATTTTACAGAATTACTGAAAGTGGAACGGGGTCAATCGGAGTTACGGATCGAGAGATATGAATTTTGGAAGCTCGAATGGGATTTTCCGGACTAGGAAATGATTTATTAGAATTTTCTGAAATAGGAGGAATGGTTTGTGGAATTTATAGAAATAATATTCTCAAGAATATTATTGACAGTCGCTGACATGCGGGGCCAAAGGAAATGATTTATGGAATCTTGGAATAGAGAATTGATTTATGGAACAAGGGAAAAAGGATTTATTGTATTTAAAGAAATAATAATTAAATTGGTGGAATTTTTAGAAAAGAATATTCTTTGCTTTCATTGACATGTGGGGCCAGCAAGGGGGGAGTTAGACTTTTGTGTAAGAGAGCTGATTTGGTGGAGAGAGGAACGAGGGAGCACGGATAGACTTCATTCCCTGGGCAGCTGGTTTGAAGGGGGGTATATATGGACTTTGGTTCACGGGCCGATGGAAAGGGGGCAAACCAGTGGGCCAAGCCCAAGGGCGGGAGGGGCTGAGGAGGCGGCTGACCGGGTCGCCGCTGACTCGGTCAAGCGGGCCCGGCCGCTGAGGTGGCGGCCACGTCGGGTGGGGAGGGAGAGGAGGCCGGGACGGCGCATCGAACGGCCGGCGGCGAGCTGCGCATACCGGCGGGCGGCGGAGAACCGGGAGGGGCGGCGTGCACCGGAAGCAAGCGGAGGTCAAGGGGAGCTGATTCAATGGTGCGGATGAGGGAGAGGCAGCGCGACGGCGGCTGGCGACGGCGGGATGGGCGGCACGGCGCGGGCGCGGCCGGCGAGGCGGGCGGCCGCGGCGGCGCGCCGGGGAGGTTCAAGGGGTCCTGCGGACTGCGGCGGTGAGAGGAATCGCTGGGTTTCGAGCGGACGGCGGCGCATGGCCGAGCGCGACGGCGGATGGCGACGGCGGCTATCGCCGGCGAGCAAAGAGGGGTTTCTCGCCGGAGCGACGAGGGGTCAATTCGCCGGTGCTGAAGCATCTACGCGAGGTCGCGAACTCATTCCACCGGTCGAGAGGGCACGGGCGGCCCCGAGAGAGGCAGGCGACGGCGAGCTCGTGCGCGGCACAGAGCGACTACGCGGCGGCGAGCTCTCTAGCAGCCTAAGGAGGAGGAAAAACAGAGAGAGGGGCGGAGGGAGTCACCGCGATGGGGAGAGGCGGCGGGAGACGGCCGGTGGCACGAGACGCGATCACGGCGACCTCGGGTCGGGCAAGGGAAGAAGACGGCGCCCAGAGTCCCGCGTCACGCGCCCACGCACGCACCGGCTCCCCCGGTGCTCGGCGACGGACGGCGACGGCGAGAACAGCGGGAAGGCAACGATGGCACAGTGGAGGTGGAGAGTGAAGCGGGAGAGATTGAGAGGAGGGGCTCGGCTTTATAGCGGAGGCGAGGTCAGTTCGAGGCGGGAGCGAGCGGCAAAGGCGGTTCGTGGGCGACGTGTGGACGGCGACGGCGTGGATGCAAGGGACGATGGAGGCGGTGGATCGGACGGCGAAGAATCGGGTCACGAGCGCGGGAGGAGCAATATGGCGCGGTCAAGGTGGGGGCACTGGCGCGGCAGGACGTCGTCGGCGTCCTCTGCCTCCGCGCGCAAGAAGACAAAGACGGGAGAGAGAGAGGCCGGGCTTAGAAGGGAAAAAGGGAGGGACGACGGTGGAAAGGGAGGCCTGTCCCTTCCATTTTGGGCGGCGGGCAGGCGAGGCGCGGCACGGGCGGTGCAGGCCGCGACCGCGGCGGCGACCGCGGCGGCGCGCGCGACGCGAGGGCGCGGCGGAATTCAAAGGCGGTGGCGAAAATCGATTCGCGGCGCGTAGGCATCGAGAGAGAGAGAGAGGAGAGAGAGAGAGAGAACCGAGAGGAAGGAGAGAGCTTTCTCTCCCGAGCGGCTCGCGTGCGGCGCACGTGAGAAGGGGGAAGGCGGTTGAGGGAGGAGGGCTGAGGGAGAGAAGTGGGCTGATGGGAGGAAATCCGGCCCATCCAAAACAGAGGACGCCAAATAGACTTTTACTGGGAAATCTGATTTGGCGAGAAATTTGATATGGAGTTTGAATTTGAATGCAAAATGGGAATTTGGATATTTTTGGAGTCGGGCGGATATTTGGCAAGGTTTTCAAGAGGATTTAAATTTCGAATACTTGAATCGGAATAGGGATTTCGAGGAGAAGGATTTGATTGCGACGAGAGGGATCAAGGACGGATTTGAATTGAAATCCACGGCACAACTTAGACTCGCACACAAGGAACAAAAAATTTTCGCAATTAAGATTTTGCCGAATTAGTTTTTAACGTCTCACGAAAAGCGGAGCGTTACAACCCGCCACCCGACAGACTCCGGGAGTGTTGGCAGCGAGCATGATGGACCACACCATGAAGGTGAGTATTTGCGGCAACGGCTATGGCGGACTGATCCGGTCAGAGATCTTGCACACGGGTGCCATTAGAATAGCGTCGGCCTACTCCTTTGACAGCGTCTGGTGGTGGATTTGGAGGCAAATGGACCCACAGATAGACTGAACAAAAAAGCATGGCAGTCCGCGCGTGCTCCTTCCGTCACCTGAGGAGCGAAAGAACGCAAGCATGTCGGCGATCTATGTTTGTGGGATCTGAGATGTGACGAGGCCCCGTGTTCAATCTCCAACACATTCACAACTTCTTCTTAATAAATGTTTGGAGGGACGTTTCTCTCCAAATCTTGTTTTTTTAGGGCCCATTTGATTTGGAGTTAAAACATATGAATTTTGGAGGATTCCGATCCTATAGGAAAATTTCCTATGAAGCCTTTTTATACAAAGGATTGAATTACATCCTAACCTTTGAAATTTCTATGGAATGGACAATCCTATAGAGGTTTTAGAGGAAATTTAGCAAGAGTTCTAACCTCTTGAAAACTTTCTTTGGAGTCTATCTCTCATATCTAATTCTTGTGGTTTTTTTCCTGTGGTTCAATCAAACTGTTATTTCTGTATTTTTCCTGTGTTTTACAATCCTCTGTTTTGCACTTGCATTCCTATTAGAATTCTACGTTTTTTCTATTTCTCTATTTTTTTTTCATTCCTATAATTCCAAGGGGTCCTTAATGTTCGTGGGATCAAAGGGTCAAAGTGAATTTATTCCATTCCGGGCCGACTCGTTTGGATAGTTCTTAGTATGGTCCATCTATGTTTATGCGTTAGAATTTTAGTTTGGATCGTTGGCCAATAAACATGGATGGACCTGGCAATGATGTTCCAGACCAGTAAAAGCTCGGCCCAACTAAGCAACCCTTTTCTTTTGGAAAAAGTATACTTTGAGTCCCTTAACTCCGGCCCAAGTACGATTCATGACCTCCAACCACGAAACCGGGTATACCGACTCCTCCAACTACCAAAACCGGTACAAACTATATCTCTGGGTGGTTTTGAAAGTGGTTTTAGCTGACGTGGCGCCTACGTGACAGTGTTGACCCGTTCTTCGTTCCACGTGTCGTAGATGTGTAGCTTATGTGGCATTAGAGTAAAAACAAAAATTTGTAGGACCAAAATGTCATTCAAAAAAAAAAAAGTGGGACCCACCGACATGTGGGGGTGGGGCCCACATGTCATTCTCACCGACGCCCCATCCCTTCTTCCTCCCCTCTCTCTCCTTTCTCTCTCTCTCTCCCCTTTCTCTTCGTCTGCAGGCGGCGACGGGTGTTCGAGGGCCGTAGCGGCGGCAGCCAGCGGGAGGGCGGGCGCTGCCTAGAGACGGAGCGGCGACGAGGCGCCCTCGTCGTCCTCAAGGCGTCCCGACGGCTCCCGCCGCCCATGCATGTCGCGACGCCTGTGCCGCCGTCGCCGCCTCCCCCGCCGGGGCTCTGCTCCACGTTGGCGTCGGCGCCGCCGGCCCACGCACGCGCACACATGGTGCTCTGCCTTCTCCCTGTACCTCTCCAGTGTCTCCCTGTGCCTCTCCTCGTGCTCCCCTCTCATCAGTAGCTGGCTAGCTTCACACGCAAAATACATTCACACGCATCGGCTACATAGCTCACTCTCACTGACATCATGTCACGTCAATGCAAGGTGTTTGTTGCTATCACGACGTATCCTGGCGGCAAGGATCTGGACGCCGGCGTACTTGACGTCCCAGCTGAACTTGGTGATGGCCCAGCGGGTGCCGCCAAACTCGTCAGCGTTGTCGACGATGTAGTCGAGGTAGGCGGCGGCGGCGGCAAAGGCGTCGCGATGTGCGTGGGCGTGGCGGGAGCCGTCGCGACGCCTTGAGGACGACGAGCCGTAGCTCCGCCCCGAGGGCGCCTCGTCGCCGCTCCGTCTCGAGGCAGCGTCCGCCCTCCCGTTGGCTGTCGCCGCTACGGCCCTCGAACACCCGCCGCCGCCTGCAGACGAAGAGAAAGGGGAGAGAAAGAGAGAGAAGGGAGAGAGAGAGAGAGGAGGAGGAAGAAGGGATGGGGCGCTGGCGAGCTCCTCTCCGTGGGTGAACGGCCGACGAGCTCCTCCCCCGCGCGTGGACGGCCAGCGACCTCCTTCCCTGTGCGCTGTCGCCGCCGCCCCGCGCTCTAGTGATTGAAGGTGAGAGGAGAGGAAAAGATGAGAGAGAGGGGAGAGGGGTGAGAATGACATGTGGGGCCCACATGTCGGTGGGTCCCACTATTTTTTTTTATGTGAATGACATGTTGGTCTTACAAATTTTTGTTTTTACTCTAATGCCACATAAGCGATACGTCGACGACACGTGGAACGAAGACCGGGTCAACACCGCTATGTAGGTGCCACGTCAACCAAAACCACTTCCAAAACCACCCAGGGATATAATTTGCACCGGTTTTGGTAGTTGGAGGAGTCGATATATCCTGTTCTGTGGTTGGAGGTCATGTATCGTACCCCGGCCATAGTTAAGGGAGTAAAAGTATACTTTTTCCTTTTCTTTTCTCATCTAAGAAGAAACCTTCAAGTTTATTACACCGCTCCCAAATCCCTACCATTTACTTTACTGCATTACTTACTACTCCCTCCGTCCAGTATAAGGAATTTTGATTTTTTTTTTTACTATTTGAACACTCATCTTATCCAAAAAAATTTATGCAAATATAAAAAAATAAAAAGTTATACTTAAATTACTTTGGATAATAAAGTAAGTCAAAAAAAATAAATAATAATTCTAAAATTTTTTGAATAAGATGAGTGATCAAACGGTGTAAACAAAAACTCAAAATCCCTTGTATTATGGGTCCGAGGGAGTACTTAAGAGCAAAACTGGAAACTTTTGCTAGCAACATATCGACACCATTTCAGCTGATGGAAGACAGAGCTACAAACAGTCTGTTCAACATCCAGCTTTATACTACTGGAATATCTCACAACACCCATATTTTATACTACTACCGTTCAATAGAAAAGACTTGATGTCATCTCGCTAATCCTATACTAACAGCTACTAGCTCCTATACGTACTCCCTCTGTAAAAAAAAAAAGACAAACCCTAGATTTTTATGTCTAAATTTGACTGTCAGTCTTATATAAATTTTTTTTTATAATTCGTATTTTCATTGTTGTTAGATGATAAAACATGATTAATATTTTATGCGTGATTGTCTTTTTAATTTTTTTCATAATTTTTTCAAATAAGACGGACAGTTAAATATTGGGCACGGAAATCAGGGTTTGTCTTTTGTTTTTTTTTTTTTGACGGATGGAGTATCAATTGGTCGGTACGCTAAGGGAGCTACTATCTTTGACATGTTAGTTACATAACCATGATTGGGATCATAGGATGCTCACATGATTGAGCTAGAAACATCTATCGGTCCAGAAGAGTGAATGAATTTTGTAACCAAACCATATCCCTATATATTCTATTTAACCTCTGATAGCATCGTTGCAAAAAAATAATAGTAATAAATTCTGATTGTGCCTTCGAGCATCAACGGATTAGACAGCCGACTTATTACCACGTCAGGAAGTCAACAAATCTACAGAAGGTGTGCAGGTAAAATCGCACGAACCAGTCCGTGAAAGCTAGGTTTACACATCGATTAACTGCGCGCACATGTTATCATCTCCATTACGGTACTTCTTCTGTCAGTTCCGTGTCCATGTGTGATGAACCCTCCTCGTGCTGCTGGAAGAGGAAAGAGAGGAGATTTCTTTTGGTCTTCACGCACACGTTTATCGAACCGTTAAACGGTTATTTCTTTAAATAAACATTAATTTAATTTTATATTAAAACCGTAAAATATTATATCTTAATTATTAATCTTAGCTATTAATACTTAATTAATTATACATTACATTAGTGACTCACCGTGCTTTATATATTTATTCTATCGTCTTATTTCTTTCAGCTTCATCGGTTAGCCTAATAAGTTAGAGAAAAACTAAAATTTAATTGACTTGATTTTGAAGTTGTTTAAGATATTTTGAACATTTTTTTAATATTAACTTTTAAGTTACTACAGATAAATATATAAAAATTTTATCTATAAATTAACTTTTATTTTTAAATAAGTCATTTTAGCTTATTAAGAAATATGACTAACTGTAACCGATGAGACTCTTCTTATCTCAAACACTCCCACCTGTGCAGCGGGGTTCACGAGGCCGGTCAAAATCGCTCTCCGTCCGGCCTTCCCGGTTTCTACGCATATGCACGAAGGCCCATGGGCTGCCGAGGTGACGTGGATCCGTTCAGCGGTGGGCCATCCTCGAGTCGTGTACAGCGTGGACCGTGCGTCCGCGGCCGACTTCGATCTAGTTGCGTCGACAAGTCGCGCCACCGGCGTACCGCACCGGCGGCTGTCGGCCTCCGCGCACGTGCCGGCCGGCACCGCTCGCCGGTCCTTCCCGTTTTGACGTCTTCCTGAACACGCAATACTCGGGCATGCCGCCGTCAATTTTCGGTCAAGGCCTAATTAATATGCTCGTCTTCGTCCTAATCTTATCCAGGAGACCTGGACTACCCGAGCTCCATCATTTACCTTTTAACTTATTTTTATTATCAAACGACAGATGCATACCTACACACATCACTATACACTCAAAACATTAAAAATTTATTATATATTAATTTTGAAGTTTTTTATCATCGTGTCTATTTTTACACTGCTTTACATATATATAATAAAGATTTTAATAAATGAATTTTGATTGTTTTTTTTATTTTCGATGGCTTATCAGCCGTACATCGATGAGGCTGCTAGGCTAATGTCTCCGTTTTCAGATTGCTATGTTATGTGATGTGATTCATTTGACTTTACGCGTGCACTAGCTGCTGCATGCCGTATTTGAGTTTGGTGCCAGGAGAGGTTGCATACGCACCCCATTTGGTGTTGTTACACTTGATTCACGCCGCAAGATTTAGCAGCGATATTTTCTAGCTAGCGGAAGAGTTGCTAGAACTGGGTTTTTGGCAGTTTGGGTATGGAATGAAAAGGTGACATACAGCTAGCTTTGCTTGGGTTGTCATGTCACCTGGATCATTACATTACAGGGATGGTTTTGACCTATGGTTAGCACACCATCAGCAAAATGGACAGTCGTGTACAGCAAGGAAAGCAAACTTAAAAAGTGCCACCACTTTAAGTTTGAGGTCCAAGGATCGATTGTAACGCCCCGATTTTTGTTCGGGAATAAAAATCAATTAATAATACATTTTCTAGAAATTAAATAAAAGTTAAATCAACTTAATCAAGTGAATTATTGAGGGAATTAAAAATTTCCTTTAAAAATCATTGGCCGAGAATATTTTGTAATATTCTTTGTGCCCTAAAATACTCTCCGGATTTTTCCGCAAATTTTCGGAGCTCAATAAATAATTTTAAAGTCACAAAGATCATTTAACCAATTAAATAAAAAGAAAACAAATAAAATTCTCCTTCCTTCCCTTTTGGGCTTGGCCCAAGCCTTCCCCTCCTCTCCCGCGGGCCGCGCTCCTCCTCTCTCTCTCGGCCGGCCCGCGCCTTGCGAAAGTCTGCTTTACGTCCCCCGGTTTCCCTCCTCTCTCTCCATCCGGCCGACAGGTGGGACCGTGGGCCCCACCTGTCAGCTCCTACCTCTCGCCGGCCAACCCCAACCGCCATTGCCGCCCACGTCGCCACAAAATCCGGCGCCCTCCCGCACCCGAGCTCGCATCCAACGACGTGGGCACGATCCCCTCCACGTCCTCCACCATTTTCCCCGCTCGTCCCACAAAAACCGGCGCCGGCCGAGCCACCACCACCCCCCGTCGGCGCCCCACTTCCCCGCCGGTTGCCGCCCCTCTCGGCCCCATTTCCGCCGCTCCGACCCTATAAAAACGAACCCCGGAGCATCCTCTCTCTTTTCCCCCTCCTCACCCGAGCCAGCCGCGCTCTCTCTCCCCCTCCCCACGCCGCTCCCGCGCACCGCCGCTTTCCGGCGAGCTCCGGCCGCCCGCCACCGCTGCTTCACCCACCGCCGCGCCAATCCGCCACCACCGTCGGCTTCGCGGCGCCGTGCCGCAGCCCGGCCTCTACTCCATTTCCCCTCTCCGCCTCCGGAACACCGCCGCCTCGTGCACCACCGCCTACCGCCTCCGGCCGCCTCTAGCCGCCATCCTCAACCACCTCAAGCCGCGCCACTGCCTCGGTTAGATCCACCACCGCAAGGGCAAGCCCGGCCGCCCATCCTTTTTTCCCCTCCACCACCAGAACCACCTCCCCACCACGCCACCCTACCGGCCATTTTTTTTCCGTCTCCGGTCGCCGTTCGCCATCACCCCGGCTGCCGCCGCGACGCGCCGGCCGCATCGCCTCCTTCGCCACGTCCCGCTCTTCCCCGTCCGCCGCCCGGTCGCCGCCTTCCGCCGCCGGGAGCCCCTCCTCATTGTCGACCTGTGGAGCGCCGCCGCCTCCCTCCGCCGGCTGCTCTCGCCGTCGCCGTGCCCCTCGGTGAGCTCCGCCACCTCCCTCTCCCTCACTGTCCCCGTTTCCTCTCGCCGCTTCCCGCGCTGCGCGCTGCCGCTCCCTGCGACGCCCGGCCCGTGTGCCGCCGTCGCTTTGGTCCCGGCCGCCGCCGCCGCCAGCCTTGTGTGCGCGCTGGCCAGGCCGCGCCGCCCGGCCGTCCCCAGCCGTCCGATCGGCCTTGGCCGATCTAGACCGTCGGGTGCGCGGCCGCGTGGCCGATCGCCACCGTGGACTCGGTCCACGATGGGCCGTGCCGCTGACATGTGGGGCCTGCCCCCTTTGTGGACGTGGTCCGCGCCTCACCCCTTGCTGACGTCAGCGAGGACCATTTCCTTTGTAAAAATAAATAATAATTGCGCAATAAATCGAGTTTAATTCTAGAAATTCATTTAAAAGGCTTAAAACTTCTAAAATTCATACCTAATTCATTCGAACTCCGAATTGAGCCATTCAACTTGCAAAATTCATCTAAAATTGAGCTCTACATGTTTGTTTAGTTTTTATGTACTGTTTTCTTGGTTTTTATTAGAGTTTTTCCTCGTTTTGCGTGCCAGCGTGTAGTTCCCGTCGTTTCGGAAGATCGCGTTCACAAGGATAAGAGTTCAGAAGATCCAAGTGAAGAAGCAAGGCAAGTCACACATTCCCCTTGAGCATGTTGATCCCAATTTACAAATGTTTTACTGTTTGCAAATAAATATGCATGTTTTGCTAATTACATGGGGTCAGGGTTTTACCTATCTGCTCGCTTGTGCTATGTTTACTTGATATCTGTCCTTTGTCAACCATGGGTAATAAATCGCCTAGCTGGTGTTACTTTGATGACCTAGCTAGAACTATATGCTTAGCCATGCTTAATTACCACTAGCTCAGTCGATGGGATAATTGCAGTATTAGACATTCTAGTATCTTGTTGAGCTGCGTGCTCGAGACATCTGGCCATGCTTCATGGTCGTAATTATCCAACTAAAATGCGACTGAATGGTGGGCTGTGGGTGCATGGTTTTGCTGGTCGCACCCATGGCAGTTAAGGACCGGTTCGCGGGATGCCCTGGAAGAACTTATCGTACTTACCACAAGCCAGCGTGGGCAACGGCTGGGCTTGTAGTGTAGCTTTCCTCTAGTCGACGCATCCAGGCAAGGGTGGGCGTGATGGAGCGGGGCGGGCCCTGCGACGGCCTCTGTCACTTCTGGATTCACCTAGGCACGAGAGGGGACTGCCCGTTGCCCGCTGGGGACGGGGGTGAAACCTGAGGTGTGGTGTGCTTGGCTAGAGAGGGTTATGCGAAGGGTCCTGTCACGGCCTCTTTCCGGTATGTCGTGGTGGCATGTCGGCGCACGGAAACGTGTCGTGGGGCTGTGTCTTGTGGGTACAGTTGTACACCTCTGATCAGAGTAAAACTATTCGAATAGCCGTGCCCGCGGTTATGGGCGGTCGACCAGATTCACCGTGATTAGTCTCACACTTAATAAATCGACCCAATACACTGTAGTTTAGGTGGGTTGGTTGGGCCTGTTCAACGTGGTGTAGCGTTGATCAGTGGAGATTTAATGTTACTTTAATTACTCAACAGTTTTACTGTTTTGCTCAATAAAATGTTTTACAACCGCCTTTATGCAAATAGCCACAAACCATCCTTGTATCCCCTTGCACGTCTGCATCGTTGGTGTGGCTTGCTGAGTACGGTGGTTGTACTCAGCCTTGCTATTATTCCCCCTTTTCAGAAGTGTAGTGCTTCTGAGCTGAAGATGGAGTTAGAGGACCAAGGCTCAGACCCCAGTTGAGTTTTGCCTATGGAGTGGAGCTGAAGCCCCGCTAGGATAGTTTTTTTTTTCCGCTGCTGCTGCTTTTGTTTCGGTGTGAGGACTAAGTGCCTCTTCTGTAAGTATTTTACGCTTATTTTACGTTTGGAACTGTATATTACTTGTCGTTTTGTGTACCCTGGCTGGTCCTGGACAGGGATTTAATACGCAAAATAGTCTGGAAATTTGGGTTAAATTTCTGGGCGTGACATCGATGATAGAGAATTTTCAAGGCTTGTTCGCTTTACAACTATTTTCAATCCTATCAAGTTTTAGCATTACCAAATTTCGGTAAGATTGTTAAAATTTAGCAAAGTTACCAAATTTTGGCAAGATTTCATATGTACTTACTAAAATTTGGCAACAAACTAAACATAGCCAAAAATTTGGCAACTTTATCAAAAAAAAATGGTATGGTTGAAAATAGCATCAAAGCGCCTATTCATATTGTGGCCAAAATAAACCTTACTAAGTTTTGGCAATGCCAAAGTTTTAGCAGAATTTCTTATGTATTGACTAAATTTGGCAACAAACTAAACGCGGATAATTTTTTAACAACTTTGTATGGTTAAAAATAGCATCAAAGTGAACCCAAAGTGAACAGGCCCTTAGAAATATGTAAACAGGGGACTGAGAAGGAAAGAGAAATCGGAGAACGTAGTCCACGTAGTCCATAGGGAACAACATGTAGAAATCGGAGAACAGCCTTTTGCAAATATCCTAACGAGGTCCGTGCATGAAAATTGTTCTAAATCTAGAAAGGATGTTCTCTCGATTACATGTTACTTGATTATAAAAATACTGGAAAGATTTAATAAGGTAGATTAATATGGGATAGATCACTCAAATTTAACCTCTACATATTGTAACGAAAAAAATAACCGCGAATATACATCAAGTAATTGTATTTTTTTCAATTTGTAAAAGTTTAATTTTAACTTGCATTTTATGGAGTGATATATCATATGTTAATACAGCTTATCAAACTTTTAAAAAAATTTACAACTATTTAAGTAACGTGTAAACAACAAGAGAATGTCCCTCGAGAGTTTATAATCTACTTTAGAAGGTGTTTAGATCCCACCCTAAAATTTTACATCATATCACATCGAGCGCTTTAACACTTGTATGAAGTATTAAATATAGGCTAAAAAGATAACTAATTGCACATATTACGACTAATTTGCGAGACGAATCTTTTAAGCCTAATTGCTTCATGATTTGACAATGTGTTGCTACAGTAAACATTTGCAAATGACAGATTAATTAGGCTTAATAAATTCGTCTCGTGGTTTATTGATGGATTATGTAATTATTTTTTTTTATTAGTGTCCGAACACTCTATTCGACAACAATATCTAATGTGACACGCTAAAACTTTACATACCTTCATCTAAACACCCCCTTGGTTGGTGCAGATACATGATGTATTGTTGTCCTAGCTACTACTAGTATGCTACCGTAGCAAGTAGCAACACACAGTTGTAAAAATTAAGGCCGTGTTTAGTTGTTTGGTGAAAAGAATTTTAACGTATATAAACACACATTTGAAATATTAAAAGTAGACTAATAACAAAATAAATTATAGATTCCGCCTGTAAACTGCGAGACGAATCTATTAAGCCTAATTAATCCATCGTTAGCAAATGTTTACTGTAGCACCACATTGTTAAATCATAGCGTAATTAGGCTCAAAAGTTTCATCTCACTATTTACATGCAAACTATGCAATTGATTTTTTTATCCACATTTAATGCTCCATGATGTGACGGAATTTTTAGAAGTTTAAATGAAATTAAACACGACCTAAATATATGTCATCTTTCGTTCATACTGGTACTATATTCTAACGAAATCCTACATTACATTACTCATCCTTTCATAAGTCGTTTAATATTTTTCCTAGTCAGAATTCTTTTAAGTTTGATTAAGCTTATAGAAAAATATAATAACATTTTAAATACAAAACAAATGTATTATCAAAATATATTTAACTAAAAAAGTTAGCCAATTTATAATATAAAATAGAGGAGTAGTTATTTACAGACGTCATAGTACATTCCCTCGAGTCGGTACTAGTTTCTCTGTCCTTAAAAAACAATCCGAAGGATGTATCTAGTGACACTGGTGGAGAAACCCTTTGTAGTCCCGGTTCGTAACCCCCCTTTAGTCCCGGTTTCTAAACCGGGAGTACCAATCCGGGACTAAAGATCGCTATCTTTAGTCCCGGGTGAAATAACCGGGAGTAAAGATCGATCTTTAGTCCCACGTGGCTGAGCCAACCGGGACTAAAGATGGCTCAGCCGGCCACGTGGCTGAGCCATCTTTAGTCCCGGTTGGTGTTACCAACCGGGACTAAAGATAGAGCTGACCTTTTTTTTTTTGCATGCCCCTGTTGCTGCATGGTTTATATATATATATATATATATATATATATATATATATATATATATATATATGTATGCATATATATGTATTTATACATATATATGTTATGCAAATGCATATGTATATAGATATATATATGAACAAAATATATTTACATTATAGAAAATGTGTACACATGCATATAGAAACATATGTAGTCATGTATTAATTACAATCCATTATATGTCCTAGCTAGCTACGGTTTCGACGTAGTAGTACTCGCTGCTAGCTCAGAAGCTAAGGACCGGTGAATTGTGTTTCCGTCGTAGTAGAATTCACCCTTGGGATCAAGGATTTCTTCGTTGATGAATCCCATGAGTTGTTCTTGAACCGCCGCGATAAATTCCTTGTGTGTGGTCAGGTTATCCCTCATGCGAATAAACTATATGAATGTATGAAATTGATTAGTAATTAAACAAGAAATCGCTATGTAATGAAATTTTGAATTTATTTGTACGTACATCGAGCTCTCTTGTGGTGATGATTTGGTCTGCAAGGCAGTGGCAATACTCGCACACGTAATAGCCGCACAAGTTAGTTCCCTGCTTTTGCTTTGCGCACTACAAATAAATGACAAACAACGAGAGATCTAATTAATATACACTTGTATGTATTTGAATCGGAGAAATATAAATGTAGAGCATGTGTACTCACAGGAAATTTGAACTTCCGCCTAAGTCTTTCTCTCCATTTGCCGCGGACCAAATGACGGAACCGATACCAAGCCCTACATGGAGTTTAAAGCTATGATTCGTAGTAGCAATTAACATAACAAGATTTTCTTAATTAACAAAGGAACTTATGACGGTACCTGTCTATAAGTTCGAAAACCTTGTCAAACGTAGACTCTTTTTTATCCATTGAGTCATATACGTTGACGGTGCAGGCCTCCAGGTCGATGAGTAAAAGCACCCAGTGGAATCTGCAATGTGCGTGGGATGCATTACATATGAAACACTTAGCAAGTTCGTACGGGAATGAAATTTGGTATGTAGGAAGACAGTAAAATTAAACTAACTCTGTGTTGTATGGCAACAGTATGAACGTCTTGTAATGTTGCGCCTTCAGGAGATGGACGAGATTGTCCTCTGTTTCTTGTGGATATTGGTCGAGCATTGCGACGTTTACTTTCCGAGGGTCGATGAATCCAGTATCGAAAACCCTCCGCCGTCGGGCCCTTTGAATCTCCATTCTACAACGATAAAAGGGAGTATATTATTTTCTATGGTCTACTTATATACAAGGACCTAATTAATTAAAGGAGACGTATAGTAAGAAATCTAACTGAACGATATACTTACAAAATCCAGCAACTCATAATAGAGATGTCGAGGGCGTCCAGCTGGTATAGTTCGTAGATTCCCCTGAAATTGATCCAGAGAATGTCATCTCCTTGCAAGAAGTCCGTGTCCCTGATCCTCGCTCCGATCATCTCTCTACCGGTGGCGCTCATCTCCATGTACAGCTGATGGAACTTGTACATTTGTGTGGGTAGGGACTGCAGCAGCTCAGGCTTGACAAGCGGTTTACCGAGTTCGTACATGTATTTCACTTCCGCCTTTTCGATTGGTGCGACTCCTAGCAATTGATCCGTAGTTAGACCGGTGTCAGTAATAAATTGTTCTATCGTCATTTCTTTACCGGTCACCAACGGCTCGATCTCCTGGTTTGGTTGCTCTCCAAGCTGAGCGACTGGTTTGGACTTTCCAGAAGATGCTTTCTTCAGCGTTCGCTCATAGTCCGATAGCTTGATGGCCTCCTTGACAGATGCAGACATACCCCTGAAGAAGTTCCTGACACTGGGGTCTATAGGAATCTTCTTTTCTGGACTTCGAGGCTTGAATTGTCTCTTGACTTCTGATGCAACGTAAGCGTCAAGCTCCTCTTGCGTGCAATCGTACCCCGGGTCCTTGTTCTTGGCGGCGTCAACTTTCGCCTTCTTTGTTGCCCTTGTGTGGGCAAGCGGTGGAGCTGGGGGGGCCCTTGACTTTGAAGGTGCCGGAAGAGGAGCTTGCGGGGGAGTAGGTGTAGGAGCACGAGGAGGAGTCGGTGCAGGATCCTGAGGAGTCGATGCTGGAGCCTGAGGTGGAGACGGTGCTGGCGGAGCATGAGGAGGAGACGGTGCAGGATCCTGAGGAGGAGATGGCGGAGCCGGAGGAGATGGTGCACGAGATGCCGCTTGTCGCCCAGGGAGGATGATGTACCGCCTGCGCCATAGAATAATGGCATGGCATGTGTCTCGTAGATGCGTCTCACCGTCTCCTCCAGGGTAATCCAGCTCGAGGTCCTCGTACGCGCCTTCGACCAACTCAACTTCGACCTTGGAGTATCCTGCTGGAATCGGCCTGCAGTGGTAAGTACCTGAAGGGTCCGTTGGGATGGCCATGCCCGACGCCACCTTCATGTTGTGAGAGATTATTTATTAGTAATCAACATATATAAGCAGCAACTAGCGGAATGGCTAAATCTTACCTTTATTGATAAGTTCTTCAAAGGAATATGCAGCTCACATGGTGTCCGCTGAGTGATGTCATCAACGGGACAGGTCGATTCGTCCTGTGTTTGCATGGCGTCCATGCTCTGTGATCCTACCTGCCCCGTTGAGGCGCAGCTGCTACGGTTTCCTGACGGGCTCACCATTGCAGGAGGAATGGTCGGCTGGGGATCATGGGACCGATGTGCGGCCATGCGTTCATCAACCTTCCTTGCCACCTCCTCTTGCATGTTGAGTTCGTAGCTCGATACCCGGAACTCTAGGTCTGCAATCTTCGCCTCGGTATCTCTCTTGCTCCTCATCCGACTCCTGTACGTGTGGATGTCCTCCTTGAAACCAATCTTCCAAGGAATCACCCCTTTCCCTCGAGTTCGTCCTGGATGCTCTGGAGTCTGCAGGGCGAGTGTCAGCTCGTCCCTATCTCTGTCTGGTCGGAACGTGCCCTGAGAGGAGGCTTCCACTGCATCTGTTAGTTGTCGCGCAGCCTCTTGTATCTGATAGCCGAAGACCAGTGAGCCATCAGCTGGGTTGAGCGTTCCACCGTGAGCATAGTACCAGAACTTCGATCGTTCCGGCCAATTGGCTGTTGCCGGTTCGATACCCCTCTCAATCAAGCTAGCCTCCATCTGCTCCCACTTCGGCATCGCGACGCTATAGCCTCCTGACCCCAAATGGTGATGGTACTTCTTCTTGGCGGCATTTTCTTTGTTTCTTTCCATCATCGCCTTCCCTTGTTCACCTGTCTTATATGCAACGAACTCGTCCCAGTGATCCCTTAGCTTTGGGAATGTGTCGAAGTTAGGTGTCTACCCCTTCAGTATATACTTCTGGTACAGATCTCCCTTGAAGCTCTGAAACTGTTCTGCCATTTTCTTCAGAGTCCACCTTTTCACTTTGTCCTCTGTACCCGCAGGAAGGGTGAATGTCTCGAGCATTGTGGTCCACAGCATCTCTTTCTCCGAATCTGGGACAAAGCTCTCATGATCTCCGCGTGCCCTTGTTCTTCGCCAGTACACCGTACTGACAGGCACGTTATCCCGCACAACCCAACCGCTGTGACGTACATAGTTCTTGGCGGCTTCGGCCGGGGCACTAGGACGTCCATCTTCTTCCACTTCCGTTATGATGTGCCGACCCTCAAGCTTCTTCGCTGCACCTCGTTGCCCACGTGCCCTCTTCTGTCCAACGGAGGGTTGACTACCACTAGCCTCCTCCTCCTGGTTCCCCTCCACATCCCTTTCCACGTGCCCCTGCTGGTTCCCCTCCGCATCCCTCTCCACGTTCCCTTCCTCGTTCAAGTACTGGTTTGGATCCTCGTTCCCCTCTTCTTCATTCCAGTACTGGCTGCTTCCCTCCGCGATTGTATCGTACAATATCTGTTCCTCATCGCGGTCAGCCATCTGTTGATACAAGAAACATCTGCTAAGTCACGAGACATTTATGTTTTAACAATCTAAGTCATGTATGCTAAGTGTAAATGTCGTACATTAGAACCCTACACAACCTTACGTGCTAAGTCTAATTACAAATCGTGATATAAGCTAAGTCTAGGTGACGTATATTATACAACCCTAGCTAGTAAATAATTATATACTAAGTCTAATTACAAATAAAATAATCTTATATTAAAACTCAAATAATATTACATGCTAATACTAAAATAGTCATGTATATGCTAAGTGTTTCGTGCGTATATGCTAAGTCTAATTAAGACTACAATAGTCAATTGCTACTTGTCGCACCAATTCCGTAGTCAATAATTACATACCAAGTCTAATTACAAATAAAGTAATATTATATTAAAACTCAAATAATATTACATGCTAAGACTAAAATAGTAATGTATGCTAAGTGTTTCGTGCGTATATGCTAAGTCTAATTAAGACTACAATAGTCAATTCCTAGGAGTCGCACCAATTCCGTAGTCAATAATGTCATACTAAGACTAATTTGCAATAAAATAATCTTATATTAAAACTCAAATAATATTAGAACACTACACAATCTTATATGATAAGTCTAATTACAGGTCTAATAATCTTAATTAATTGCATTACAAATATAACAATCATTTATATTATTACGTCACTTGCCTGCTCCAATTCCTTCTAGGGCTAGCTCTTCCACTCAGGCTTGACGGACGACTCCGACAACACGTCTTTTCTGCAAGATAAAAAAAATGTATTAGGATAAATGCGAAGTAACATATATATATATATATATATATATATATATATATACATGTGTATATATATATATATACATGTGTATATATATATATATACATGTGTATATATATATATACATGTGTATATATATATATACATGTATATATATATATATACATGTATATATATATATATACATGTATATATATATATATACATGTATATATATATATACATGTATATATATATATACATGTATATATATATATACATGTATATATATATATACATGTATATATATATATACATGTATATATATATATATATATATATATATATATATTGCATTTCACGTTAACGTTCGTCCTCGTTCGTTCGCTCGTTCACGTTCCCTAGCTCGTTCACGTTCGTTCGATCGTTCTCGTTCTCGTTCACGTTGTCGCGGCAACGTACGTTGACGTGTTCGTTCTCGCTCTCGTTCGTTCGATCGTTCTCGTTCTCGTTCGTTAACGGCGGTGTGGCGGCATCGGGGCGGCGGTTGGCGCGGCGGCGTGGCGACGGCGGCGGCGGCGTGGCGTTGTGGGGCCGTGGCGGCGGCGGCGTGGCGTGGCGGCGGTGGCGTGGCGTGGCGTGGCGGCGGCGGCGTGGCGTGGCGGTGGCGGCATTGCGCGCGCGTCGGCGAAGGCGGCGGCGGCGTGGCGACGGCGGCGGCGGCGTGGCGTTGGCATGCGGCGGCGGCGTTGCGCGGCGTCGAAGGCGGCGGCGTCGAAGGCGACGGAGAGAGATCGAGATCGGAGAGATCGAGATGCATGAAGGGAGATGCGGCGGCTCGAACCCCAGAGATGCGGCGGCAGCGGAGGAGGCGGAGGCGGTGGCGAGGACGACGAGCTCGAGATGACGGCGAGATACGGCGGCGTCGGCGCGGGGATTTGCCCTAGGCAGTGGCGGCGAAGGAGAGAGGCCGAGAGAGATCGATCGGCCGAAAACTTTTAAGTGTTGGTGAAGAAGACGAGGGCGCACCGGGAATATATATACCCCTGTATCTTTACTCCCGGTTGTTCTCAACAACCGGGACTAAAGATATCTTTAGTCCCGGTTGTTGAGAACAACCGGGAGTAAAGAAAAAATCTTTACTCCCGGTTGTTGAGAACAACCGGGACTAAAGATATCTTGATATCTTTAGTCCTGGTTGTTGAGAACAACCGGGAGTAAAGAAAAGATCTTTAGTCCCGGTTGTTCTCAACAACCGGGAGTAAATATCTTTTCCCGCTATTTCGAAATTCTTTTTAAACCCGGTTAGGGTTAAGAACCGGGACTAAAGATTATAGCACTGCATATGATTTTCGCATACATATGTGTTTATAAAATAGAAGTTAATGCATTAACATTATTTAAAGTACAAAGATTGATGACAATTACTTCGAAAAATTATTTTTGTCTGTAATAAATTAAGTGGATAAATCGTAATAAGCAAATATATGACTTATAATTAATAAAAATTCCAATATATATATATTCTTAGCATATATATGAATGATATTATTATATTGGTAAAAACTCTAATTAAGATATTAATGTACATACTGCATGATTTAAAATTAATAAAAATTGTAATCATCATATGTACTTAGCGTAGGAATTATATTAAATTAAATGCTAAAAACTCTAATTAACATATGTAAATGCCACATGCATGATTTAAACCTTTTAAAAATTCGAATAGTCATATATAAGTAGCATATGAAAGATAGTAAATTAAATTGTGAAAAACTCTAATATATGAATGATAGTTTTAAAAATATATTAAATTTAATACTTTTAAAAATTCTCCAGTCAATTATAATTAGCATATGAATGATAGTAAATTAAATGTTAAAAACTCTAATTAACATATGAAATTGCCACTTGCGTGATTTAAAACTTTTAAAAATCCTCTAGTCAATTATAATTAGCATATGAATGCTAGTAAATTAAATGTTAAAAACTCTAATTAACATACATATGAAATTGCCACCTGTGTGATTTAAAACTTTTAAAAATTGTAAGTATCACATATAACTAACATATACATGATTTAAACTTGTTGAAACCTCTAATAATCGTGCGTAATTAACATATGCCATACATCAATTGATTTATATGGATAATCAATACATCCAAAATAGTTTACATCGTGTACACAATAATTACGGCATTACATCGGCGGTGACGGTTGACCGCACGTACTTTCTCCTCACTATTGTTCCCTCCTTGTGATCGCTGCGTGAGTAAGGGGTGTCTTCATTTGATAGGAGGATGCTAGGGTCAATCGTCACCGTGAAAGGGGGTTGCCCATCCAACTGATCGTAATCCTCGTCAGTCTTGTCCTCAACTCCGACGATTTTTCTTTTGCCTGGGAGAACCACTTGACGCTTAGGCTCATCAGGCCTTCTGCCCTTCTTTCCTTTGCTAGACATGTCCTTCACGAAAAAGACTTGCGTTACATCATTGGCAAGGACAAAAGGTTCGTCCGAGTATCCAACCTTGTTAAGGTCAACAGTTGTCATCCCACTGTCATCAATCATTACGCCTCCACCAGTCAACCTAACCCATTGGCACCGGAACAGAGGAACCTTGAGAGGACCATAGTCAAGTTCCCATATGTCCTCGATGGCACCGTAATACGTGGCAGTTGTTCCATCGTGTCCCATGGCATCGACACGAACAGTGCTGTTTTGGTTCGTGCTCTTCATGTCTTGGGCTCTCGTGTAGAATGTGTACCCATTGATCTCATATCCCTGGAATGTCGCGATCGACCCAGACGGTCCCCTCGCCAGGAAGGCAAGTTGTTGGTTGATCGACTCGTTACCCATGAGATGTTGTCGTAGCCACGCGGGGAAAGTATCAATGTGATGCCGTGTAATCCATGCATCGGACTTACCGATGTTCCTGGCGCGAACTAGAGCCAAGTGCTCCTCGATGTAAGGAGCTACCAATGAAGAGTGTTGTAGAACAGTGAAATGGGCTTTACGGAATAAATTGTTGTCTACCGTCATTATTGCTTTCCTTCCGAGAGTTCCCTTTCCCCGTAGTCTCCCTTCATGGCGTGATTCAGGTACCCCGATTGGGCGAAGGTCTTCGATAAATTCTACGCAAAATTTGATGACCTCCTCTGTTCCATAACCCTTGGCGATGCTTGCCTCTGGACGAGCACGGTTACGAACATACTTCTTCAGAACGCCCATGTACCTCTCGAAAGGAAACATGTTGTGTAGGTACATAGGCCCGAGAATACGGATCTCTTTCACAAGGTGACAAAGCAGATGCGTCATTATATTGAAAAATGAAGGTGGAAATATCAACTCAAAACTGACGAGACATTGCACCACTTCATTCTGAAGGGCTTCTAATCTATCCGGATCGAAGACCTTCTGCGAAATTGCGTTCATGAATGCACATAGCTTTGTTATTGTTGCCCGGACATTGTCTGGAAGGATACCCCTTATTACAACTGGTAGCAGTTGTGTCATCAACACGTGACAGTCATGAGACTTTAGGTTTGTGAACTTCTTCTCCTTCGTGCTTATTATTCGCTTGATATTCGTGGAGTATCCAGACGGTACCTTTATGCTCTCCAAGCATTCAAACATACTTTCCTTCTCTGCCTTGCTAAGAGAGTAGCTAGCTGGACTCAAGTAATGGCTTCCTTTCTCCTTTGGTTCCGGGTGAAGGTCGCCGCGTTGTTCCATATGCTTCAGATCATTACGTGCTTCCAGTGTATCTTTCGACTTTCCGTATACACCTAGGAAGCCAAGAAGGTTTACGCAAAGGTTCTTAGTGAGGTGCATCACGTCGATTGCGTGGCGTACGTCCAAGAATTCCCAATATGGTAACTCCCAAAATATAGAGTTCGTTTTCCACATCGCCGCGTGACCATCTTCGCTCTCTATATGCTGGCTTCCAGGCCCCTTTCCGAACACTACTTTAAGATCTTTAACCATAGCAAACACTGTTTTCCCGCTGCGATGTTTAGGCTTCGTACGGTGGTCGGCCTTATGTTCGAAGTGCTTGCCTTTCTTCCGTACCGGGTGGTTTGCTGCAAGGAATCGACGATGACCCATGTATACAACCTTCCTACAGTGCTTAAGATACGTACTTTCTGTTTCATCCATACAGTGAGTGCAAGCCTTGTACCCCTTGTTGGACTGTCCGGATAGGTTGCTAAGTGCAGGCCAATCGTTGATGGTTACGAACAGCAGCGCTCGTAGGTTAAACTCCTCCTGTTTGTCCTCGTCCCACACGGGGACACCTTCCTTCTTCCACAACTGTTTAAGATCTTCGACCAGTGGTCTTAGGTACACGTCGATGTCGTTACCAGGTTGCTTGGGGCCTTGAATAATAATCGGCATCATTATGTACTTCCTCTTCATGCATAGCCAGGGGGGGAGGTTGTAGATACACATCGTAACGGGCCAAGTGCTATGGCCGCTGCTCATCTCTCCAAAAGGATTCATGCCATCCGTACTCAAACCAAACCGTATGTTTCGTGCGTCCTTTCCAAATTCTTTAAATTTTCTGTCGATGTTTCGCCACTGCGAACCATCGGCGGGGTGTCTCAGCATCCCGTCCTGTTGACGCTCTTCAGCGTGCCATCGCAACATTCTAGCATTCCTCTTGTTCCTGAACAAACGCCTTAGCCGTGGTATTATAGGGAAATACCACATCACCTTAGCAGGAATTCTCTTCTTTGTTAGCTGCCCGTCAACTTCTCCTGGATCGTCCCGTCTAATCTTGTATCGTAGTGCTTTGCAAACAGGGCATGCTTCTAGGTTCTCATACTCCTCACCGCGATATAGGATACAATCGTTCGGACATGCGTGAATCTTATGAACTTCCAGTCCTAACGGGCAGACTATCTTCTTAGCCTCGTACGTTGTCTCGGGCAATTTGTTTCCCCCCGGAAGAATGTTCTTGACGAGTTTCAATAAATCGCCAAATGCCTTATCACTAACCCCATTTTTTGCCTTCCATTGCAACAACTCCAGAGTGGTATCCAACTTTTTATGCCCCTGCTCGCAACCTGGGTACAACGAAGTTCTGTGGTCCTCCAACATCTTGTCCAATTTATGGGCCTCCTTTTCACTTTCGCAGTCTTCCCTGGCGTCCTGCAACATCTGACCAAGATCATCCGCAACGTCGTTACCATCAGCAGCTATTTCCTCCTCGCCCGTTTGATTTCCTTCAAATCCAACATACTGAGCAAAGTCCGGAATATTGTCGTCTTCCACTTCATCTTCTTCCATTTCAACACCTTGCTCTCCGTGGGATGTCCAACAATTATAGCTTGGCATGAACCCCGACTCAAACAAGTGGAAATGAATAGTCCTGGATGCAGAATACTCCTTCTGATTCTTACACTTATTGCATGGACAACAAATAAAACCCCTTTGCCTGTTAGCTTTGGCCACTCTCAAAAAATAGTGCACGCCGTCAATAAACTCTTTGGACCGCCGGTCAGCGTACATCCATTGCCGATCCATCTACATGAGTCAAAAAAACCGCACACAAATAATTATTCTTACAATAATGACAGTCATACAATAATTATAAGATATCTTTATTCATACAAAAATCATAAAATATTACACCAAATAATTCTTAAAAACTATTTGTAAAGTTTTAAACTAATTTTAATGTGTTTTACTTCTTTTAATTTTTATTTTAGTTTGTTTTCTATTATTTAATATTAACTTTCACTAGAGTTTTCCTTCTCAACTATTTTATAAAACCTTGTTTAGCAAATGAACTAAATTTCTATATATTCTTTCTTCCCCACACACATTTTCTCTCTCATCAACTTACAACTAAATTTTGGAGACAAAAAAAGTGTACAAAACATAGGTGCAAATGTAGTATGACAAAAAAAACATTGGAGGATGAAGTTGCAAACCTTTTAGGCACCTCCGATTTGTATGTAATCACCAAAAAAAAATTCAATAGAAATTTTGGCATGACCTCCCCTCTTTTTTGAAGAAATTTTGAAGCTTGCTCGGGCAGCTGGAGGAGGAAGAAGACATATATATAGGGGTGGGACTTTAGTCCCGGTTGGTAGCACCAACCGGGGCTAAAGATCACCGGGATCATTAGTCCCGGTTGGTATTACCAACCGGGACTAAAGTTAAGATCTTTAGTCTCGGTTAGTAGCACCAACCGGGGCTAAAGATCACCGGGATCTTTAGTCCCGGTTGGTATTAGTTAAGATCTTTAGTCCCGGTTGGTGCTACCAACCGGGACTAAAGATCCCAGGGGGGCCTGACAGGTCCTGACAGCATTCGAACCGGGACTAAAGATGATCTTTAGTCCCGGTTGGTAACACAAACCGGGACTAAAGATCAAATATGCCCGTTACCCTTTTGAACCGGGACTAAAGATCATCTTTAGCCCCGGTTTTTATTGCATCCGGGACTATTGTGGAAATCGGCCGACCGACGAAAGATGGTTTCTCCACCAGTGTGATGGTCCAGATTCCAGAGAACCGACCAAAACTTGTAGTGCCATTTATCATACTAGGCCAAGTACTAGCAGTTCTAGTGGCATCGTTGGCCAACATGTACACTGCAAACGCCCAATACTCCGAACTCCCTTGCAACACTACGTACAAACTTCAAAACATTGTTTTGGCCACAATATTTCAGAGCTTAATTGTTCAGAAAAAAATCGGAACTTCCCTGCAAATACTATCACAACACGTGACAACAGTTGTCCAACTCTATTGTTCCCTGCCCTTAATGAACATTATATAATCCTTTTATTATGATGCAATTATGGCCGCAACGGGGCACGTCGGACTCTACCTTATTAGGCTCTTTCTCCCGTACGCGCAAGGAATTCTAAGGGAATCTGACTGATTGCAAAAAAATCCTTGTCATGCTATTAGAAGACAAGATAGCTTCCTATAATTAAGAGAGAGCAAAACGGCAATGGTTATCACCTGATGGATTCAGACTTCAAGTCTGCGACCAGTGTAAAACCAGTTTACAGCCTTACAGGGGTTTGCATGGCTTGGCCTGGCGCTTCTTCCTCCGACGACGAGGGAGTTCAATTCAACTCCTTCACTTCAGCTCACACCGGACAATTTCTAACGTTAGCTGTTGCTTCGTGCAAACCCCCTAGACCTGACAGATGAACAGTATCTTCTGAAACAGAAAGAAAAATCCAAATTTCACACTTGAATCACCAATCTATCACGGGCATGCAGGGGCTGTGACCAGTGGAAACCCGTCATCTGTGATCCATAATTGGTCGATGCAAAGTCAAAACACCAGCAAACAACAGGGTAACACCCAACTTTAGGTAACGCTGGCTCGTGCTAAAAAAACAATGATGATCATATCTCCTATGGTAAGTTCGCTACTCTCAACCTATAAATATAAACCGTACTGAACGTACAGAGGGAGAGGGATCCGTGGAAGCAAATTAAACCGTGGGAGCGCACGAGTTACGCGGTTACTCGGCGAGCCGAGCACCGCCGCCGACCTCCGGTGAGATATTTTCTTTTTAACTACCTCGGTGAAGCACGGCCGGCTATACCTTCTCCCGTTGGTACACCGTACACACTGTATAAAAGCGATCGCATACTCGTAGCGGGGGCCGATCCCGAGGAGAGAGGAAGGGGAGGGGCGCTGTATTAATTCGAACGTAACCACCCTCCCCGTCATCGGCGGCGAGAAACAGAAGTACAGAACAGAGAAGAAGAGCGAGAGACCGAGGGAGGAGGAGGAGAGAGAAGGCGAGGCGCAAAGCGCAAATGGAGCTCTGCGTCCGCGCCTCCTCGCTTCTGCTCGGCCTCCTGCTCCAGCTCCTTTCCTCAGGTGAGTAATCCGGTGTCTTTCTCTCTCAGCTTCCTCCGTTCGCCGCCTCTGGCGCCATTGATGCTGAATTGCTGATCAATCTCATGTTAGTCTTGGATTTTTTCTTCTGCTAAAAACCCTTCTGTCATTGTGGATGATTTGCTTTTTAGAATTTTATGCGCGATTGAATTCCATGTTGGTATTACAATTCCCAAGGAGCACGCGGTTTTTGTTCATCCCAATTTGAAGAAAGTTTGCGCTTTTCTTGGTAAGAGCAACACTTACTGGAGGCGTATGGAGATCTGAGATCCGTCAAACCTAGCTGGAGTACTAGAATTTGCATAGTACTATGCGGAGATATTTTCTCTGAATTAATTGTGCCGACTTAAATACTTTGTCATCTCTGATTTGCACCCAGCCACCCATGCTTCCTATCTTGAGGCGTATTAATACGTCACAATATACGATTTTTTTGCTGAATCCACACACTTGCGAATTGACCCTTGTGCTGTAGATGCCAATTCCATCCGCTTGCATAATTATTAGCCAACTTGTGTATCGTTCATCGATATCATCGGGTTTTTTTTTCGGCGAGCTAATTGCGAAAGTGACTTGGTACCTAAAGTATTCCGTGCTGTGAAAAGGAAATTCGATTTCATAGTTTTTCTTAAAAAAAATCTTATCCTGAAGAAATTTTGATGTAATCGCTGTACGTAATTGCTCACTGGTAAGCTCGTCGTGTGTTCGCAGTGGACGTGGTGTCGGCGGCGCAGAAATTTGGTATCAACTATGGCCAGATCGCCAACAACCTGCCGGACCCGACGCAGGTGGCCGGCCTCCTCCAGTCGCTGAACGTGAACAAGGTGAAGCTCTACGACGCGGACCCCAAGGTGCTGATGGCATTCGCCAACACCGGCGTCGAGTTCATCATCGCCATCGGGAACGAGAACCTGCAGTCCATGGCCGGCAACCCCGGCGCCGCCAGGCAGTGGGTGACGCAGCACGTGCAGCCCTTCCTACCGGCCACGCGAATCACCTGCATCACCGTCGGCAACGAGGTGTTCTCCGGCAACGACACCGGCATGATGGCCAGCCTCCTGCCCGCCATGAAGGCGATCTACGCCGCGGTCGGCGAACTCGGCCTCGGCGGCCAGGTGACCGTGTCGTCGGCGCACTCGGTGAACGTGCTCGCCACCAGCTTCCCGCCGTCGTCCGGCGCGTTCCGGGAGGACCTCGCGCAGTACATCCAGCCGCTGCTCGACTTCCACGGGCAGACGAACTCGCCGTTCCTGATCAACGCGTACCCGTTCTTCGCGTACAAGGCGAGCCCCGGGAGCGTGTCGCTGCCGTACGTGCTGTTCGAGCCCAACCCCGGCGTGCGCGACCCAAACACCAACCTCTCCTACGACAACATGCTGTACGCGCAGATCGACGCCGTGTACGCGGCCATGAAGGCCATGGGGCACACGGACATCGGCGTGAGGATCTCCGAGACCGGGTGGCCGTCCAAGGGGGACGAGGACGAGGCCGGCGCCACCGTGGAGAACGCCGCGGCGTACAACGGCAACCTGATGCAGCGGATCGCCATGAACCAGGGGACACCGCTCAAGCCCAACGTGCCCATCGACGTGTTCGTGTTCGCGCTGTTCAACGAGGACATGAAACCCGGGCCGACCTCGGAGCGTAACTACGGTCTCTTCTACCCCAACGGCTCGCCGGTCTACGCCATCAACACCGGCGCCGGTGGCGTGTCAGGGCGGACGGGGCCGTTCGACCCGTACTCGGCGCAGATGTTCTCGTCGGCGTCCAGATTGGCGGTAAGGACAGCATCTTTGACACTGCTACTGCTAGTATTGCCCCTTCTGTCCTCATTCTCTTGCTAATTAATGATACCTTTGTATACAAAAACGTGCAAATCAACCATGGGGTAGGCCTGGATTCCAAAATTTGGCCGACAGCGATGTGGCTCAGAAAAAAGCTTTCATCTTTTCTCTTATTCCCCTCACAACGATCTGAAAAAAAGTCGCCTTTTCCCCTCTGTGCACTAACCTATCAAGATGTGGAAACACCCAAAGGGGAGGTCGAAAGATGAACGGGCATCACAGAAAGCGCGGCAATGTTAGGAATGTTTGACTGAACAGGAAACAGAGAACATTTTAGCCGCGGCGGCCTTTGCATCGCTTTTGTACTCGCGTTTCTGAAAGTGTCACAGTAGCAGCACAGAAACATCTCATTCCGTCATAGTAGTTGCACAGAGACATCTCGTTTTGTCACTGACAAACAAGGCTTGATCGGTGTGATCATCTCACTTTGTTTTTGCTCACCTTCTCGCTTGCAGATGACGTCTGGGATGGGGGTAGTTGTCCTACTCGGCGCATTATTCCTCTGAGCTTCCTCCACACGTACCACGCAGCAGAGAAAGAAAGTCCCACGACTGAACGAATGATTGGGGGTGGTTCACTTCTGACTAACGCATCCAGCAGTCTCTGAGTTGTCATTTCATTCAGAGCCGGCCGATTGCATGTGTTCGTCCTGACAGCAAGGTAACTAACCGAAGCTCATCTCTGCACCCTCCAATACCTGATACGGCAATTTGTTACTACTGCCAGATTGTGTGCTTAGAAAGTCCATCAAGTACCAAACAACCTGTTGAAAATTGCAACGGAATCCTCGGGTTTAGATCCATGCGGGTAGGTGACCGGTCACTGGCACGCGTGGCCGACTCGGCGCTTTGGCCGGTAGCCGCTTGTGCGCCATGTGAAATAATGGCGAGTTAGCGTATCCTCCCGGGTCGCGTGTCATGGATGATGGGCTACTGTTTGTTCGGTGCATCATATTGCAGCGCCATTGCTGCAGGTCCCTTCAGGCTTTGAGAGCTCCTTCCAAACCAACGGCAACCAGCCACTGTCGAGAACCATCGAAAGCTTTCCTCGAGTCACCACCATTGCTGCTACAATCCAAATAGAGTAGGGACGTTTTCAGGTAGAGCAGTGTTGTCCCTGTCTGCGACTGCAGCAACACGCTTGGATAAGCAAGTTGTTGATCACTACTCGCTAACGAAGGAAGTAGTTTTGAGAGGTCAATTAAGCCAACTAATGTGATGCAAAAAAAAAAAACGGAATGGCTATCTGTCTGTCGCATGATTTTTATGGGCTGTATCATGCGTTTTATTGGCCCTCTGATATGTTTGAGATTCGTGCACTCTTTTCTTTTTTTCTATTTTCTTTGTGGGTTTTTTAATATTTTTAGTTGTGGGCTTTGGGCTTTCACGGTTATGTTGGACCTTTTTTTCTCTTTATGGGACCCACTGTATGTTGTGTCCATGAGAGTTTATGTAGGGCCCACTTTTACTGTTGAAATTTTGAAATCCGCGCCGGAGAGAGGGTTTGTCTGAATTACATCGTATTTACACTATAATTACATATGTAATTTTAGTATATTTACGATGTAAGTCTGAAAACTACTTGAGCCCATTTAAACCCACGTGAGCTTTAGATTGTCCACGTGGCCCGTTTGTTGTTTTGTATTTTGTTTGTATATATTAATGTCATCCGTTAGATGTTCATCCAAAGGGTAAGAAATCTGCATGATAGGAGGCTAAAAAATCTGTCACATGATGTATATACAGTCAAAAAAAAAAAACCGTATCATGTAGCTGAGCCTGTATCGTCATGTTAGTAATCATCGCGTAAACGTGGAGGCGCTTCCTCGAAAGAGGACGTACAAGTGGATCGTGGAATATCTACGCCTTTGTCTGATACTTTTATTCTAAAGTCACACTCTTCCATGTAGCATTGTGCGATTGCTGGCTAGGAGACTTTATTCCCGATATCAGAAATGTGTAGCTAATATACCATCTATTACCAACCAGTCTTCAGAAAAAAGAAGAAAAAAAATCTGGCTGCCTACCCTATCCCTGTCCCTGTAGTGGTATATTTTTTTCCTGTTTGGCATCTATGAAAGTTTTTATACTACCTCGCTAGAGCAAGATTACAAGAAGCATGCGTTCATGCTTGTCCAGACTCCAGAGAGAATGCATTATGCAATTTTCACTTCTAAGTTCTATAGCTTCTATCAACTCATTATGCTTGTTTTATGATGCAGGAGACTGAGAATTTATACTAGTTCTGAATGGACATCGAGATCTTTACTATAGTCGCACTAACTGCGGAGGAGGAAGCTGTTAGATAAACCTGGTGTACTAGCTAGCTTGACCATGTCCTTGTTATTGCTAATCGGTCAGTCACGTCACTTTGAAAGAACTGAAGGCTCTCAATTCTGGACGAAGTGGCTGTAACTGTCTTTAAGCAACGGCAAGTTCATGATTAGGCTCATAGAATTCATTTTGCTACCTTTCGTTTTCCGTTTTATTGGTGGGGTTACTGTATCTATTCATCTAGATTCGTAGCAGATTTTACACGGAATTATAGCTACAGATGAAGTATATGTGGTGTGTCATTTGTTACATTTAAATACAGAGATACGATTTTTTGTCTGAACGAACACGGCTCAATGTGGTACAGAATGATCTGTGACTGTCTTAGCTGGAGCTGCTTGGCTCTGTTTCATACTTTCATACTCTACCGAAGTACCAATAGTTCTTAAAAAACACTATACCAGTCATCAGAAAATGAAAATTCGGAGCTCAGATTTGAAGTTGCTCGGTCCAAAGAAATGAGAAGTGTGTAACTGTGTTTAGAGTGAAAAAGGAGCTTATCTGGCCCAGAAACTATGGTTCTTGGGGGGCTTGGAATAAGTTCATTTTAGGTCCCTCAATTTGTCACCGAGTCTGAAATTCGTCCCTAACCGAAATACCACTGTAATATTTTTGTTTTAACCAAACAATCACTTACATGAAGATCCAACAGTTATTTCTGACTTTATGTGCCACGTCAGCAACTACCATCCCAACTGCCTTGTGACCTTCTTTGCACTGATTTTGAAAGTTGAGGGATGCGTCAAATCTGGTATTGCGGTTCACGGATGAATTTCAGACTCGATGACAAATTGAGGGATCTAATTTGAACTTATTCTAGGAGCTTTACGCATGCAATGCAACGTAAGGCCCAAAGCTCATAAACATCAAATGGGCCAGGCTGATGTCCGCAACCACCCGCGGCCGTCGGCCGAAGTTCGCAACGTCACGTTTCGTGTGAGCAGTGCTCACTCGACGAGAGCAAGTGCGCAACAGTGGTGAAAGCAACGCGGCAACACCCGCAGAAGCACGCGGCGCTGGAGCGTTTCACCGGCGGTGGCGATGCGACAGGTGAAGAACATTGTGACATTGGATTTCTTTTCTTCTTTTTTTTTGATACATCTGCAACTGCAAGTCAACCAAATCTACCGGCTGATCAGTGATCACACGCTTTGTTTAGATGCCCATACATGGGTGAGTCTCTGATGAGAGAATGGCACAAGCAGCCGCGCGAGTACGCTACAACTACAAGCGTCCACCCTCCGCAGCACGCAAGATCGTCACACATGCTCAACAGTATGGCAGGCACGATCACGGAAAGGAGTGTGGAGGGGGGGGGGGGGGGCCCGAGCACGAATGGAACAGCGCATTGTGCGCTTCCAGTTATTCATTTCCTGGGTTATGTACAGTACAACGGCGATCATTGGCCACAGCACGCAAACACTCCCGATCCCCAAGTGCAAAACTCCAAAACAGCAAAAAACACCACCGGTAAATTTCAAGACTCCCATTTCGAGGCGATTCACCAATCACCATCGCGGCATGCATGATCCCGCGCCCATCCCTCGTCGGCTCGTCGCTGAATCTGATGGATACAACTCGACACGGCTTTGGCTTCACCTCACCTATCGGCGATCGCGCCCGAACCTACGCAGGGTCACTTACAGCGGGGCCCCACCATCGTATCCAAATCCAACCAGCATCTACCACTGCTTCTCCCGCCTCTGCTGCAACCTACTTACCTGTCGTGGGGCCCACTGTTCAGTGTCGTAGGCTCGTAGCGCTCGACCTCCTGCTTCTTCTCGTCGTCGTCGGCGGCGGCGTCGTTCTCCTGCTGCTGCTCCTCCTCGCCGGCGGCCTCCGCCGCCGCTATTGCCTCCTCTACCCATGAGGCGGTTCGTCTCCCGGACTTGAACCTCCGCATTGCCGCGATGCCGGCCTGCTTGTCGTCGTCCCCGTCGTGGTGGTCTTCATCCAACGCCACCTTCTTCCTGGCGTGTCGTCGTCCTCCTCCTTGGCAAGAGCAGCCGCCGCCGCAGAGGAGCACGGCCACCAACCCGCGCCACCATCTCCGGCCCCGGCTGCGGCCGTACCTCTCCCGGTCGGAAAGCACCTTGCCAATGCAGGACACCTTGGGCGACCGCGGCTCCTCCTCGCCGTCGCCCCTGCGGCTGCTGCCGCCGCCGCCGCCGCCGCGGCTGCCCGAGCGCTTGTCGGGCAAGATCCGGCCCTGCGACGGGCGGCGCCGGGTGAACGCCGGGCGGATGCTCGCGGGGAGGCCGAAGAACGTGGTGGCGGCGGCGGGGGCGCCCGCGATGCGCGTGGAGTTGGAGCGCGACTTGGCCGGGATGGGGTTGGAGGAGGCGCCGGCCGCCGACTTGGGGTTGGTGCTTCCCTTGGTGGAGTCGTCCCGGTCGTATATCGGGTTCAGCTCCGAGAAGGCCACCTCGTCGCCGATGGGGATGGTTATCGACTCCGGCGGGAAGTCGGGGTCCGGCGGCGGCGGCGGCGGCGGCATCCGCGGCGGCGACGCGTCCCCGCTCTCCCCCGCCGCGATGACCGTCTCGCACGACACCTTCCTGTCGCCCGCTCCGGCGCCCGCCACGCCGCACACCAAGCTCTCCAGGTCAACCTGTGGCATTACTGCCACTTCCCCACTAGCCACGCAGCTCTGAACAACTGAGCAGAGAGTGAGCAAGAGATTGGAGCTCGAGCTAGGAGTAGAGACTGAGAGAGAGTGTGAGAGCTGTATGACACACGCTTGCCTTAAAAATTCATGAGAGGAGTAGATGGAGCTGAGGCTGCATCAGCTGCGTTCAGAGGCTGTCGTAAACCTACAAATAAATGAAGGTGCAGAAAAATGCCGCCTCTGAATCGAAACGAACTCCAAAAACGGATCTCGACTATTTGTCTCCCTAAAACATCAGTCTAACCGAGTTGAAACTGACTAATTACTGTGGTTTAGAGAAAACTGACAATGTCAATACCCTAGTAATGCAGCTGCCACGAGGTGATATCTGTAAAAATACCCTCCGTGTGTTTCGTTTTCTGAGGTTAACACCATGATCTTGTGGTTAGATCCTTATATATCAGTTACTAATTTATTCGGTAGGGTTAACGGTGAGGCAGATAGTAGTGGCCAGAGCGATTTTCATGCCGATCTGGAGTCCTCCGACAAAGCCATTTTCCCCAGTGGCCCTCCCAATTAATAAGCATAGTCTTTTCATTTCAGCGTGGAATGCCCAGTGATCCCCCTCAGACCGATCTGTCTTTTAGTTACTATCAAGCAGTGACCACCAAAATGCGATAATCACACTACCACAGTAGCTTAACAGTTTTCCAAATAAATAACAGTTGTGCCTGCAGATCAGCCTGGCGACACCTGTATATTCAGTTAAAAGAGAAAATGCACTTCAGCACATGTAACCAAGGTCTAAGGTCAGAGCACTTGGATCAATCACAATGACACCACGAAATAGGTTAAACCTCTTCCCAAAAATATGCAACATCTAGCATAATTTTTACCGGGATCAGAGGTACGATTCAAGGAGCAAATCTGCAGTGAATAAGTGCAAGTTCATGAACCGGAATGGGAGAGGGTCTTGGTAAAAGGAATCAAAGGGCCAGTTCTTGGCACAAGGTTTCTGCTCGACGCCACATGGCCGTGTCGGGCAGAGTAGCAGAAGGGCATCAGCGGGGCACCTACCCAGTGTGTACTATTTTGTTGCCTTTGCTGCAGATGGAGCTCCAGTGGCATCAGTCGTTGGTGAGCTGTGCAAGGACCATGTCTTGGCTTCCAAACCTGCTGCTCTCTCCGACTCTCTCTCGCTCCTCCTCAAACTCCCAGACTTTAGCAGACTGAATCCTAGCAATACTGGCAAAGAGAAATCTGAATGACCCGAGGCAGACCTATCAGCTGCTCTGAAAGTCTGAATCACGCAGTTGATTTTAGAGTTTGTGGCACAAATAAATGAAAACGGTCAGCACTCAGATAGTCGGAGTAGCTTTATGGAATGGAGAATCCCAGTATTTATAATAGCAGAGAATGAGAGAAGAAAGATATAGCATGCATTTACATTTTTCCTTGCAAAGAAAAACGAGCTGCATCTGGTCGACATTCCAAACGAGTCCAACCTTGGTCAACAGCCCCACAAGCTCCTATGGGGTCGGAATTATTGTACTCCCATAACATAATCACAATTCGAAACAGTGTCGAGAGGGACGATAAGCTGAATTAAGATCAAGTCCCAGACATGATAACTTAGGAAATAAATATCCTAGCTGAGTGGGCCTCCTATGCAAGAGCTTAACCCAGACAGCTCCCTGAATGTCTATGGTCTGATGATATTGCCACAACAGGGAATCCAACTCCAAGCAAGGATTGTGAACGGGAGAATCAAAGTACACCTTATATTATAAGGTGTTTTGGTTACAAAGCTCGTGGCAAATACAGGGCTACTTGCATTTTGACTGTACAGTAATGGTCTCTACCATCTAGTACAGACAAATTTGTCTTCAATGCATTGCAGCAATGACAAACAATAATGGATGGAGCAAAGTATAAAACAAAAAATGGGCATGCCAAACTGCTAATTAGCAATAACTTGATTTGAAATTTTAGGCACCAGGTAACTCATGAATCTCAAGACAGTTTATAATCACCGAATCACAAAGGTTAGCGTTTGAAACAAATTATTCAGCAGATTACTCCCACGGATTGTCTACTTGATTACAGGGATAAATTAAACATTTTATGAAATAAACTGAACAGATAGCTTAGAAGTGTGGCCGTGGAGCAAATAACCCACAGCAATAATCCAGTGGATAAGCTAAAAAGAACAGGGCAAGCTAAACGTGCTATGTTAAGGGAAAGGGAAGTACAAAGCTTGATAATTTCTCAGGCACAACAATGAATACCAAAACTTTGATGCCGGCATCAAATAACCGAATGAAACTATTCTCTAGTTCACAGTTTTAGGTTCAGGCATCCAGAAATCATCCCAACGTTAAGGGCTTAAGGCCGATGCAAACAAATTGGGTGTGCTTATTCTGTTGATTTATCCAGGGAACCATATATTGTTACCCTCCAAATCCAATCGGACCATGTGAAAGAAATCGCATCATACCAAGTTTGTTTAGGTTTCTCTATCGAATTCCCCACAAGGTCTGCAATGATGATGCTTCAACACAAGATCCGGCTAGATCAACATATTGTTATCTGGTGATCACAGTAATCTGGAGGGCAAAAGTGCATATCAGTAGCTCAGCACTGCAAAATGTGAGAAATACATGAACTCTTATGCTTTCAATTAAAGCTGGGTGGGTGACCGTCTTTCCTCTAAAATGTGAGAAATACAGAGATGATGCAAATGTCTCAAAGATGGGTTTTGGTGACAACAAAAAAACCCAAATCGCTCGTGGGAATGATCATCATACATTGATCGCAAAAATCTAAACCTTTGGCAGAATGGTTTCGAGTACGAGCACTGAATTTCCAAAGGCCACTTAGCATTCTCCATTTCACCTATCTCCTCCCAATCTAGGATCACCTACTACTAAGCAAGGAACCAAACATTGCATCGAGCTCAAATGATGCAGTAATTGTTTTGTAACATGTAAACCTTTCTTTTCAAGCTGCGGGGGCTTACTTTGTCACGGGCCGGAGGTTGGCTTGCCGGGCCCAGACAGCGGCGGCTGCTGCGGCGGCGGAGGAGGAGTGGAAGCCGCCTGCGACTCCTCGGCGGCGGCGAGTTGGCGGAGGCGGGCCTGGAGTCCGCGGACTCGGTCCTCGGTGCGGCGGAGCTTGCACCAGCGCCAGGTGAGGTAGGCGGCGAGGCCGCCGTAGACGAGGATGTAGGATCCCCACACGTATGGGTAGGTCTCCGCGTGCTCCTTCGTCTTCCGCCACTGCTCCTCCAGCTTCGCGATCACGCCGCCTCCATATGCCGCCACCCCAGCCTCCGCCGCCGCAGCCTCCGGTTGCTGCTCCGGCTGCCGCGTCGCCTTCGCGTCCTCACCGTCCCCGGCGGCCGCCGCCATGAGGCGCTGCTTGGTGCTTGGAGTGGAATAGGGCAACGGGACAAGGCGAGCAATGAGTTGCGGGATAGTCGTCGGCCCAGGATGATGGGCTTCTAGTAAGATTTAGTGGGCCTAATGCTTTTAATATGGGCTTGAGTTTACGTTCTCTGGGCTGAAACCTTCTGCTATAGACTAGGAGTAGTAGCCTGGAAAAGTACACCGAAGATCCCTCAACTTGTCAGCGGGATACAAAATCGTCCTCAAACCGCAATAATAGATATCCGGCGTACCTTAACTACTCCCTCCGTTCCTTAATACAGGGCGTGAGTGTTGTATTGTAAACACCAATAAAACTGTTTCAACAGCAGTTACACCGTGTGATATTTTGATACTTGCGCCGGTAGATACACTGGTATTAAGAGCCATGCAGCATGCACCTGACTTCTGCAGCCATGCAGCCATGAAGCAGTGAGAGAGAGGGGCTTTTTAAAAGGGACTGTCTATGTCTCAGTCGACAGAAAATTTGGTGTCCAAAACAATAAGAAGCCCAAAATTAAAACATGGGCCAAATCCAATATTACAACCACATCAAAACTGACAGAGAGAATTCACGTGACCACATTGCCTATTGAAGAAAACTTGAGAACCAAGAAGATGCTCTGCATAGGCACGTGATCTGATCATTAAAGCAAAAAAGCAACTTTGCTTCCAAAGAGAAAAATCAGAGCAATATATTGAACAAGGAAGAAGAAGATGGAGGTGAAGGAGAAGAGTCAGAGAGGAGAAGATTGCAAAAAAACGAAGGATTTAGAATCTGCAAACAAAATTCAAGATCTGAGGAATATGAAATCAACAGGTACTGAATCTTGTTCTGAACTTCCTAATTCTTAAAATCAACACTCTTCTAATTCTTGTTCTGAATCTTCTAAACTTCCTTCTTTGTATCTTGAAAAAAATAACTCACAAATGACTCAAGTTCATGGGATTCCTGTGAAGGGGCCAAAAATTGCATTAATCCATCAGTCCTCTATACGCCATGTAAAAGAAGCATAAAATAGCACAACACTATATACACAGTACTTCGTAACTCATTTGACAATTGATAGAATCTTCATATGAATCTACAATAGCACAACACTTTAGACTATTGACAAAATCTTCATATGAATCTACAATAGAACTGTCAATTAATAGATAGAATTTCATCACTCATTTGACAATCAAATATGTTAGTTACAAGATTGCACTTTTGGTATTTTAACTAAATTCTTGTGGACTTAAGATCTTTATTCATAATAGATAGAATTTCATCACTCATTTGACAATCAAATATGTTAGTTACAAGATTGCACTTTTGGTATTTTAACTAAATTCTTGTGGACTTAAGATCTTTATTCATATTGCATATCAATTTATTGGGAACAGACTTATATGTTTATATAATTTAATGAGGTTATGCATACAACTGTTCATTAAAAAAATTTACTAATTTTTGAAAATTCTATGTATACAGAAACAGCAAAAAAACAACAGCTGATTGACTTGGATTTAAACAAAAAAATTTCACAATCAGGTGAAAAAACATAAATTTTTTATGTTGTTTATTTCAATATGAAATCAGAATTATAATCAGAAAATCTCATTCAAACAGGTTTACAATTAATTGAGCAAAATTACAATAGGACAAGATCATTTATAATAGATGCAAAGAAAAGTAGTACACGATCAAGTACTGCACAGTCAGGTAAGAACAGAAAAAAAAACATTTGTCCATATAAATTTTTATTTCATTGATATGTTTAAATGAACTTAGAAAGAATTCATATGTTGTGCAGGTATTTTGAAGGATTTAACAGAGAGAGACAAAAACATTGAGAAGAAGACAATATCAAAAGATGAAGGTAATTGAAAATAAAATTACATAATTTCTTTTGACTAATTGTATTCAGAGTTTGGTTTTAAATTTCATAAGAAACAAACATCAGATTAATTCAATTTTTTTAATAAATAAAGGACTTGGGTTACTGGAGCAAAATTATAATACGATGAGATCATATATGCTTGAAGATGGCAAAGGTGATACAAAAACTGGTAAGAAACATAAATTTAGAACCATTAAATAAATTAGAATGAAACAATAATATGTCTATTCTATTATAATATGCAGGAAACACTCAAAGAGATTCAGAAATTGACAAGGGAAAGAGAATAGCTGTTATCGAGAATGTAAAAACAATGGAAAATGAAAGAATTCAATTTGAAGAAGATATGTTAGGTATATATATTTTTGACTACACAGAATTTGTTTTTTTACATATTTTAGATTGTTTTATCTTTTTTCAGGAGAACAGGATATGAACTATGTAGAAGAAATACATCAAACCAATGTTCTATCACTATTGGATTAAGATTTCATTGATGTAATTATACATTGTCAGATATCGTATATTTGTTTTATTTTGATTTGGTTTTAATTTAATTAATATATTTTAAGCAGGATAAATTTACTTCATACACTTGTCTAATGGAACATATTATATCTTCACAACCTACAAGATGCAATGATTTGGAGGTAATTTAACTTGCACTCTATTGAAAATTAGAATTTCTTCATTTTTTTGAATTGTTTTTTTAAAAACTATTTTTATTCTTTGCAGAATTCGATGTTAGAAAGCAGCAGCACAAATGTTGACTTCAATTATAATTTTGTGAATGAGGTATTAAAAAATTTATTATTTGAATATATCATTCAGAAAACATTAAGATTAATAAAAAAGATCAAAAAATCATTATGTTGAATTTTACATGAGTGCAGGTTGAACAAAATGGAAATGATTCTATGCAGACTGTCATTGATGCAAAAAAATATGTCTGAGGTGATTCCAGAAATGAATTTTGAAGCTCAAGTTGATTCTGTACAACCTTGGTCTCTAGATTTGTTCAATCTACAAGAATCTATTGAGGTATGAATTTTTCATGAATATGTATGGTTCATATCAATTAAGATTGATATAAAGATAAATTTTCAATAATGTAAATTTATGGTCCAATGTTTAATTACAGCAACAAAGTTCAATTCAGTCTAGTGATAAAGGCGAAAGTACTATTGAAATGATCCTGATTTGAATGAAGAATTTCTAACAGAAGAAGATATTGAACAGTTTCTAGATGAAGAACAACAGGAAGCATCAAAAGGAAACAATGCAAGCATAGACAGAAAATATATTCCAGAGTTGAATCAGAAATTCAAATCAATAGATGAGGCACAGAACTACTTCAATTTTTATGCATACATGGCTGGATTTTCTATTGTCAATGCTCACAGTGCTAGAACAGTAAGTAAAAAAAAGAAATGGAGAAGTTATTAGAGTAACATTCAAATGCAACAAGTATGTGAAGTCGGATTGCAATAAGAAGGAAGAAACAGTTACTTCTGAAAGGAAAACAAATGAAGTCATAGGGACTGAATGCAAATGTGTTCTTGTAATCAGTGAGAGGAATTCGATTTGGGTTATATCGAGGATAGATTTAGATCACAATCATGAGCTCAGTCCTCTAGATGAGGCTAGATTTCTAAGATCTCACAAATACATGTCGACAGAAGAAAAGATTCTAATCAGGACTTTGAAAGAATGCCATATTCCAACAAGAAATAAGATTGTAATATTATCTGTTCTAAGAGGTGGTCTAACTTCTTTGCCTTACACTAAAAAGGATATAAGCAATGTCAGAACAGCAATAAACAGAGAAACAAGCAGTAATGATTTGATGCAATGTTTGAATTTTTTTGAAGAAAAAGCAGGAAGAAGATCCCAATTTCTTCTATGAGTTTGATCTTAATGAGAATAGAAAAGTGAAGAATTTTTTTTGGACTGATGGAAGATCTAGGGAGTGGTACTACAAATTTGGCGATTGTATAAGTTTTGACACAACTTTTTTGACAAACAGATATAATCTGCCTTTTGCACCATTTGTTGGAGTATCTGGACATGGGAACACAATACTATTTGGTTGTGCTTTTATACATGATGAAACAACTAAAACTTTTGAGTGGCTCTTCAGAGCTTTTTTGAAAGCAATGAATGGAAAGCAACCAAAGACAATCATTACTGATCAGGATGGTGCTATGAGGGCAATCAAAAATATATTCACAGAAGCCAAACATCGAAATTGTTTCTTCCATATAGTCTCAAAAGCTCTGAAGAGATCTGGTTCTCTATTCAAGAAGAGACAAGGTCTTTATGACATATACAATGATATCATACACAACTCATTGACTGAAGAAGAATTTGAGTTTCTTTGGGAGGATATGATTCAAGTTTTTAATTTGCAAGACATCAATTTTCTGAGAAACATGTGGGAAATCAGAAAAAGATTTATTCCAGTGTATTTCAAAACAAATTTCTGCCCTTTCATTCAATCAACAGCACTAAGTGAGGGTACAAATTCCAGATTCAAAAAGAATGTAGGGCCACAATACAGCATTAGAAGTTTCTTGACAGAGTATGAAAGAGTTATGGACACTATTCAAAATCTAGAGCAACATGATGATCATGAATCAAGGACAAAAAGACCAAGTAGAATGTGGTCACACTATTGTATTGAATACCAAGCAGTGAGGTTGTATAACAACAAAATATTCAAAAAATTTCAGTTTCAGCTCAGCAAGACAAATGAATTGGAAATTGAGGAAATTGAGAGAATGAAGTGTTATGCAGTGTTTCAATCAAAGAATGTGATCAACAAGGAAATAAGACATAGAAAATACCTTGTGATATTGGACTTGGACTCAGAGGAATTCACATGCATTTGTTGTATGTTTCAGAAGGATGGCATTCTTTGCTCACATGTATTGAAGATTATTGTCACGTCCCAAAACGACTCTAAAATATATCCCTTAAATGATGCCTAGAATAATTAAAATCCGTGTGAAAGCCTCCAACAATTAAAATGTGCAAAGTTAAAAGCCAAATAAGGCTTAGAGGATTTTTGTAAATTTCCTAAAAGCCTAAAATGCGTAAATAAATTTTAGTGAAATTTTCAGAGCACAAATAATAATTATTAAGAAATAAACAAAGTTAAAATGATTTTATAAAAAGAAAAACCCTAAAAGTCCCCCTTCCCTCCCTTGGGCCGGCCGGCCCATCTCTCCTCCCCCCCCCGCTCTCTCTCTCCTCTCCCCGTGGCCCACTCGGCCTCTCCCCGCACGCGCGCCGCTGACGGGCGGGCCCGCCCGCCACCCTCGCTGACGGGTGGGGCCCACCCGTCATCCCCTTCCTCCCGCCGCTCCCGCCGCCTCCCCCGCGCCCTAGCGCCGCCGCCGCCGCGAATCCCGCCGTCCCCACGTGAAATAAAGTGGGGGGGAAATACTCCCCGTGATTCCCTCTCCCTTTCCCCCCTTTTTTCCCTCTCTCTCTCGCGTTCAAACGGGCGGATTTGCCCCCGCAAATCTCGCCGGCGCCATTGATGGCGGCCGGACCTCCCGCGCCGGTTTCCTTCCCCTCCGGCCGCTCTCTCCCCCTTCCAACCCTATTTAAACCCTCCCCGCGCCTCCCTCGCCCGTTTCCGCCCCTTGCCGCACCGTCTCCCCGCCGGAATCGAGCTCGCGCCGTCGCCCTCTCTCTCTCCTCCGTCGCCGACGACCTCTAGCCGGCCTTCTCCGCTCGCCAGGACCGTCTCCCGCCACGGCGTCGCCTCCTTCGGCTTCGCCGCACCGCCATCGACCCCGTCCACCCCCTCGCCGAGTCCGCCGACCGCCGGAATGCCGTCGACCCCGTCGACCCGAGCCGCGCCGCCACCTTCCTCCGCTCCGGCTGCCTTTTTCGTCGTCGCCGTCGACCTAGGGTGAGCCGTGGACCACCGCCTCTTTTCCCCCTTCCCTTCCCCTCTCTCGGCCGCCGCTCCGCCGTGCCTATGGCCGCCGCCGGCGACCATAGGGACGTGGCCGCCCTCGGGCGCGCCGAGTGGCTGCCGCGTGGGGCCCGGCCGTCAGCCGCCCGCGCCCTCGGGTGCGGCTGACGTGTAGACCCGGTCCGCGCGCCCCCTCCCCTCGGCTGACGCAATAAACCCTTTTTAAATTAAAATTTAAATGAAGAAATTCGCAAATATTCATTTAAAGAGCATATAAACTTCAAATGGCCATAACTTGGCCATTTGAACTCGGAATTGGACCGTTCAAGTCTCTTTTTTTTCCTTAAGAAGTCAAGAACCGATTTTTGTGCTTTGTTCCTGCTTGTTATATGGAGTTTATTAGAGTAAAAGCCCTTTTATTTTCCGTTGGTCGTGTAGACGTTGCAGCTTCGGAAGATCCGCTCTTCGTGGAGGTTGAAGCCGACGTTTGGGAAAGCGAGCAAGGCAAGACACATCATCCTTGAGCATATTGAATCCCAGTTTATAAAATTATTTTGATTTAAATTATTGCATTATCACTTTATTTAAATTCCCGCGTTATCACTGTTTTATCTAGCCATGCCTATTTACCTTTGTTATGACCTTATTATTGTTATTGTTATTATTTCCTTGTTCACCCTAGAATAAACAAAACCCCAACTAGTGGACACTCTACTCATGGTACCACTAGTATGATTTTAGGTAGATGCTTCGCTGGTTAATTAGGCAACATTAGGTGGTTTTACAACTCTAGACTTTGGGAATACTCTTATCACCTGGACACTATGGAATGGTTGGATTATTGTGGAATTGGATTCACACCTCCCCCTCTATTAAAAACCCTCAAAATGGTTTTAGGCTGGGCTCGGGGTGCATGGTTTTGATAGTAGCACCTCGGCCATATAAGGACCGGTCTTCGGGCCTCTGTTGCAAAGCACTACCGTACTTCCACATGTCTAGTGGGTAAGGCTTAGTTTGTGGCTCAGTCTGGTTATAAACAAAAGTACACGGATGGAGATGGACGAAGTCGGGGGTCGATGGACATCTCTAGGGCAAATGAAGGCTACACGAGCTGCGGCCCGGTAGTCGAGATGTCATGGCACAGGGCCGGTGTCCTGCTGCTAGGGGCTCAGTCCTGCCTACCTGTCCCGGAGGTTCCGGCCGTAGGTGGGGTTGGGTCGGTACTCTTGTTTATGGCTAGGATGGGTTGGAAACTATGTCATGTCTTCCGTCCGTATACCGTGGTGGTATGTGGCACGTGGTTACACGTGAGGAAAATGTGTCTTGTGGGTAAAGATGTACACCTCTGATCAGAGTATAACCTATTCGAATAGCCGCGCCCTCGGTTATGGGCAAGCCGAGCAATGTACCCAAGTTAGTGTTTTAATTCTTAAAACCTGCCTAACAGCTAAAATGTGGAATGGTTGGCCTGGGTTGGCTTGGGACGAGCTAGGACCCAGGGTCGGGTTGCCAGTTCGGTCTGAATCATCGTAGGCCTTGAGTTAAGGCAGGTTCATGTGGGTTCACGGCCTTGATTAATAATCTTGTATAGCTCTAGGATCGTATTTACAAAATAGCTTTGAGCAACTAAGTGTCTTTTAATGCTGTTTACTGCAAACCCTAACCCCCTATATTATGGCTCCCTTGTACTCCCTTACATTTATTCTGCACTTGTGGGTGTGTCTTGTTGAGTACGGTGGTTGTACTCAGTCTTGCTCAATTTTTCCCAAACCCAGAAGAGGAGCCCCTGGATGATGAAGGCTTTGGTGTCTAGCTCGTGCCTGCCGTCAAGCGCCTGTGGTCGTCGCCCTAGTCTTCCGCTGTTTTTCGTTTATCTTCTTGTGTGCTGGGTCTTCGCCGCCCATGTAAATTAATTAATTACGCTTCCGCTCGTTAAACTCTGAGTTGTATCAACTTTTGGTGTACCTTGCCTCCTGGGATAAGGAATAATGCACGCACGTAAGGAACGCCCGTTGGGTTATTTCCGATCGTGACAATTATACTTCACCTCAAAATCAGCAGAATACTAGAAAAATATATTATTCAGAGATGGAGGAAGAAACAAATGACAGCAGATAACATCAAGAGAAAAAGTATCATACCAGTTTCTGAGTCCTCAGTTCTCCGATTCAATATCCTTTCAAGGAAATTCTGTGAAATTACCTCAAGAGGTGCAAAAACAATTCCAGCATATGAGTTCTTGATGGAAGAGGCAGATAAGATTAATGAAAAATTGAATGATTTGATTGATAATGATAATGAAGTTGGAGTTGATGAAGTGAACAATGATCAAGATGCAAATATGAATGACAATTCAGAAAATAATGTAGTTCAGGATGAGAGATTACCTGAAGAAGACTTCATAGAAGATCCGGACATAGCAAATTCAAAGGGGAGGCCAAGACAAAGATATAAAACAATTAGAGAGCAAATAGCAGAACAAGAAAGTTATCACTGCAGTCATTGTGGTAGGACAGACCACACCTTTCCAACGTGTCCATTCAAGCATATTGAATTTGATTTGCCAAGAAAAAAGAAAAGGAAAGTTTAAAACATAAATCAAAAGGTAAGAAATTAAGAAAATTAAAAATAATGTTATTCAATAAAATTGGAAGAATGATAATTTAAAAATATTTTCATGACATTTATAGAGTTCAGATGATCAGAACAAAAGCATAGGAAAGCAGGCAGCTACATCAAGTGCTGCAGCAAGTAAAAGGAAATCTCAAAAAAAAAGGGCAGACAATTGGAGGCAAAAAACAAGAAGATGGAGGGAAACAGTCACGCAAAAAGATGGAGGGAAACAGTTCAAGCAGTTTAGTATGATGAATACAAAAGGCAAAAGAGGTGGAAAAGATGAGATCAAAATCAAAATTCAAAAATGTGTACTGTTGAGATCAAAATTTAAGTACTTGAATTTGTATGATTACTTCTGTGGATGTTTTTTTTTTGTGATGACATGACAAGCACAGAGATTACAAAAATACTGTTCTTCCCAAAATATATGCTAATTACATGTCTATGTAAACATCAGTTCATGTACTGATATATTCCAGCATCGACTTCTAAAGTCCACGTTTGTCTTCTATAGACTAGCAAGTACTACTAAAAAGTCCACCATATAGTTCATCAAGTCCTACTAATATATTCCAACATCTACTTCTAAAGTCCATGTTTGTCTTCTATCGACCAGCAAGTACACTACTAAAAGACCACCATATAGTCCGGCAAGTCCTACCATGTTCATTCAAAATCTTCATATAAGAGAGTAAAGCCTACAGAAAAAATAATGAAAAAAAGAAGAAATCACATTTCAGAACAGAAAAAATACAAGCAAAAAATTGAACTATAAAATTTTCAAGTAAGAATTATTACCTTCAGAAATGATCATTTAGGAGTTGATAAAAATCTGAGCAAAGAATAGAATTGTGGGGATGGAACAGCATTTTGTTCATTAACTGAATCCTCAAATTGGGTATATCTCTCTGGGAAAATAATATTTCGAAGAAGTACTCTTGGCCCCCATATCTCCATGAATTTTAGTGCAAATATTCCACAATCAAATCTGGGAAAATAAAAAATATTAAACAGCTAATAAAAAAATAGTAACATGCAGTCTCAAATATATACAGAATAAACAAAAGCTAATTAAAATGAGACAAACAGACATATTGGTTTAAATTACAGTGAATTTCTATGGCAATTACACAAATCAAAAACTGTAATTACAGAGATAAAAAACTGTAACTGATAGTAGTCTATATACTAATGTAATTAAATATAGATTTGCAAAGTCTAGTGATTCATATCATACAAAACATAAAGTAGAACATCTCAATCGTACCATATTACTGCACAATATTTTCATCTGAACAGTCAGGTTAAAAAAGCACAAAAACGGTATAATTATCCTTCACTCAACAGCACAAACTGTACTTTACTATACTTATTTCAGTACTCTTCACTATACAGCTGACAAATAAAATATTAAACTGTTTGACAAAAACAGTAACATGCAGTTTCAAACATATACAATATAAACAATAGCTAATTAAAATGAGGAGAAACAATATCAAACCAAAAAAACAAATAAGATTTGAAAAGAAAATTGGTAAGCAAAAATAAAGACATGTAATCAAACATGTTATTCTGTTTTGGCACAGGAGGATAAATCACTGAGAATCTGTTGAAATCAATAGAGTGATCTTGAACATAAAGGTTCCAGGCAAGACTAAAATTTGAAATCTACAAAAAAAAAATTAATAGAAGTTAAATTTTGTAGATGAATAAAAAAGCTGTTATGAAATATTTACAAATTCATAAATGTATATAAAACTAAGTATACCAATTTAGGTCTTAATTCAGCATGATAGAAGCTCTCCTCATCATACAATGAATCCAGAAAAACAAATCTTTCAAATTTCAAATCAATGACAAATACGACCCAGTGACAACTCTTGACAATTGGGAAAAAGAGCTGAATGAAAACAAAAAAATACATGAAAAAGAATTTAAGTTATATAATGCAAAATTTAGAGAAAAAAAGTAAGAAAACAAACCAGGTCACATGTGTGAACAGGTCTTGCTAGTGAAGCTCCATCAAAACACTTCTTTACAGCCGAGAAATTTGTCATAGAACGGTCCTTAAGGAGATCATCCTAACATTAACAAAAGAAAAAAAATGAGACTAATATTATTTGTTAATGTCAATTATTTATAAAGATCAATATAGAAAACAACTACACAACTACAGTTTCTGTCATATTAACTTGCACTATAGTACAATGGTATTATTTCATAAGCAAAAATTAATACTAAATAAAATAAATTACAGTCGATTTCTATGGCAATTACAGAAAACAAAAAATGTAATTACAGAGATAAAAAAATGTAACTAATAGCAGTATCTGTACTAATGTAATTAAATATGGATTTGCAAAAGTCTAGTCACTGAAATCATACAAATCATAAAGTAGAAAAACACAATTGTACCATATAACAGCAAAAATATTTTCCTCTGAACAGTCAGGTTAAAAATCATAAAAACAATTTAATTATCCTTCACTGAACAGTACAAAAACTGTACTATACTATACTTATTTTAGTACTCTTTACAATACATCTGACAAATAAAATATGAAAAAAACAAGAGACAAGCAGACCCTGCATAATCCTAGTAAAATCATACATAACCAGGGAGCAAACAACCAGTAAATCAGAACAAACAGCAAAACAGAAAAGTCATCTCACCAAAAAAAAAATCATAACTTAAAAAAGAAAAAATAATCATAAATTCAAAAAGGATGCCATCAGATATTAAAGAAACACGTCAAAGCTCTGCAACATCATCAGGCAAGAATTTTAATTATTCTTTTTATTAGTATAATTAATATTCTTGCTTGATGATGTGCAGAACTTAGATTTGCTTAATGTAGAAGATATTTATCATCATTTGGCGAAAAGAAAATTAAAATAATGAACAAAAATTATCTACACTGTAGTACAAAAAGACATTAGAAAAATCAATTGCCTATCAATCACCACTAATGTTGTAACAAGAGTGCAGAAAAGGGGTTCAAATGGAAGTTTTTCATTGTGTGATTAGTAAGTAAAAGTCTAAACATCTAAGATGATAAGCAATAAAAATTGTAATTCTTGGTTGATGAAGCAGAAGAAGAAGATGGAGAGAAACACATCATATATAATAAATTACAGTCAATTTATATGGAAATTACATAAAGCAAAAACTGTAATTACAGTAATACATTTCGGTAACTGGGAATTAACTATAGATTAATGTATAAAAATGAACTGTTAACAAAATTTGAATATTGATTTGCAATGTGTACTAAATCAGATCATACAACTCAATCAATATAACTACTAAAACAAACATAGAAAATAAGAAGTTATTTTACTTACTCCAATTGAAGAGAAGAAGTAATGTTTCTTCGATTTTGAAGGGTGACATGATCGAAACATATATCGGCAGAAAACACAAGCTACAAAGTTTGACAGTTCACCACTAGGCTTGAATGAATCTCCAAATGTGTAGAATTTGCAATGAACACCGTCAATATCAACAGCTACCTTACTGCATAATCAAAAAATACAATGACATAAAGAATTATCAATTAATAATCAAATAGACAAATATTAGATTAAAAAAAGAAACTATACTCTTGAAAATTACTCTTGCTGATCTTGCAAACAGCATTGTAAACTTGTCTATCATATTGTGTCACTGGAAAAGAATGTCTCTCAGGGCTGTATGGATCTGTATAGTATCTAGCTGGCTGTAAAATTCTTCTGAGATCATGTTTTGGTTTTTGACTTGTGCTGCACTGTCCAACAGATTTATCAACATTGCACAACAGAATCCTCTCAGGACTGCCTGTAGACATCTTCAACTTCTTGTCTGGTTTAACTACAAATGTGTTGATCTTATTGTACAAAACATTAGTCTTTGAAGTTATGTCAAAACAATTGTCTGGACATTGTTTTTCTCCAATAAATATGACACAGGTGAATCCTAAATAAAAATAGAAGAAAAAAAATGAGAAAAAAATGTATTTATTAATTTTAAACATTGTTCTTGAACCAAAACATTATCCACTACATTTCATTTCAAGGTAAAAACAGAATTACATAGCTTCAAATGGCAGAAACAAAATTTTCAAGAAAGCACTTTTGACAGCACAAATCAAACAGAAAAAAAATTTCAGGAACACACTTTTGACAGGCACAAATCAAGCAGAAAAACAATCTTCAAGAGCGCACATTTGACAGGCACAAATCAAGCAGAAACATAATCTTCAAGAATGCACATTTGACAAAAAAAAGATAAACTTCATAATATATTAGTAAAACAAAAAAAAATAAAAATAAGAAAACATACCTTTTTCTGTAGTTGTTCAATGTTCAAGTTTTCCTTTTCATTATGTTGAGTCAAGATTTCAGTATCGGTATCCTCCAAAGTTATCATTACTAACTTGTCCTGTGAAATATTAAAAAAGAAATTTAAAAAAAGTATTATAAAAGTAAAGCTTTGTACAATTTAGAAAGTTACCTCATTAGTTGAATTTTTCAATTGGCTTTGTGAATTATCATCGAAATCTTGTGACAGGTCCTTTGGAATGATCTGGATTAACATAAAAAAAAATTTGAGATGAAAAAAACAGATAAAAAACATATAAAAACATACAAACATGACAAAAAAGAGTAAGTAACCATTACATTTGAATTGTCTTGATGTTTGGGTGTTACTTGAGTCTTGAGATGTTTTTTTTCATTTGGAAAATCATCATCTGAATCCCAGATTTTAAAGCTAGGCTTCTCATGACCCAAGAATATTGATTTTCTTTCATTGAAACCAACAATGCTTGATATTGCTTTCTTTGGAGAAGTATTACTGAGTCATGTTTCCAAATTTAGAAGTAATATAACTGAGATTGATAATTTGGGAAAAAAAATAATCATCAAGAAATTTAAATTTAAAAACAAAATATATAAAATAGAAAATTGAAGAGAAACTAAAATTTACCTGGCTTGGAAAGCTTTTTCATAATTCCATCAACAACAGCTATTTTATCCTAAAAAAACAAAAAAATAAGGCATATTTAATCAATATGCTGACATAAAGAAAATCTAAGGCAGCAACGTATTGAAGTTTATATTATGTTTTGCTTTTCAGAAAAATTTAAATACAGATTATAACTAAATTGGAATGTTCATATCAACTAATTAGGGGCAAAGCTAGAAGTTCATAGGAAAAATTAAATTATAAATTCTTAAAGAATTACAATCTAAAATATGTACTAAAAGCATTTTTAAAAGAATCTACAAAATTTCAAAAATCATATTACTTCAACGAGACTAAACTAGCAAACCCATCAAAAGTAGATATTGTACAGTTAGAATTCAGAAATATTGAAAGCAAAATATTGTACAGTTAGAATTACCTTTGGAGAAGATGATATTTTCATAGGAGTTTTCTCATTTCCAATTGCATTATCATTACAGGTATTCTGGTCTTTTACCATTGAACTATCATCATTGAATTTACTCTTGTCATCTTCATTCAGATTAACATCTACATAATTTAAAAGACAAATGTATATATTTATGAGTTGTAAGTTAGACAAAATTGAAACTGAAAGTTCTGTTGTTGCTGGTACTAAAAGTAAAAATGCAGCGATTAAGAAGAAAGAATATATAATGATAAATAAATATTGAACAGTAAACAAAATCATATTCAAAATTTAAAAACTTACTAGTGTTTTCAGGAACAATTGGCTTGCTATTAGATAAAAGAACAAAGACATCTACAAGAAGATTCTTTGCTCTTTCATCAATGCAGTTCTCATCAGGACCAAAATGTTGAATCAGCAAATCATTGATCTTGTTTTCATATCTTGAGTTAAATCAGCACCAATTGAAGAATCAAGCATATCTAGAAAGCTTCTCTCAATGGGTTTAACAGGAACATTTTCTTTCACATCATTACTTCCAATCTAAAAAAAGAGAGATAACATAAAATTTAAAACATGAAACAATTATATTTTTAAAAAAATAAGAAATAGATTTATAAGTTTACCATTTTGTAACAGCACTCAGAAAAATCTTTAACTGGTCTTTTGCCATAGACACCTTTGCTGATTTTATCAAACTTTGAAAATATTTTGATCATTGACCCTTTCCATACTTTTATTCTTGGAACATCTTTTGGTACTAATCGCATACCAAAATTCAGAAAATCCAAATAATTCACCTATTACAATAAAAATTAAAATGAATAAGTAACTGGCAGAAAAAATAGTTTTAACAAACAATTGAAAAAAAGAGAGAAATAATACTAACCACCAGACAGTAGAAGCAACCTCCAAAAGTTTTTGACTTGTCAAGCTTGCTTAGATGTTTCATTAACCAATCAAAGACAAGACTGCTCCAATCCAAATTGTCAATACAACTAAGATCTTCAAAAACACTCAGATATTTCGTGCTAGGTTGAAGAGAAGAATTTGGGCACAGGAAGCAATTCAAGGATACAATCATGAAACACATTAAGATTTGCTCATCAGACATTGTTTCATTTTTGATAAGCTTCTCTCCAAAATATTTGACAGAGGGCAAAGAAGAGAGGCCGAAAGAGTCAAGAAGGATCTGTTTGCCAACTTCAAAATCTGAACTAATCGGTAAACCTCCAATAGGCAAACCCAAAACAATATGAACTGATTCTTTGGAAAGTGGAATGACTTTATCTCTAACGATGATATCACAAGAGGTGACATCAACTCTTTGTGCCACCCATAAAGCAAATTTATATGGCACGGGACATTTTTCAAAGAGTAAGAGAGTTTTGAAACAGGTTTTAGAAATAATCTCTCTCTGATGTTCAGACAATGAAGTTAGCACATGAGAAAAGTATTTCACAGAAAACCTTGTCAGTTTAGTATCTAAAGTTGCAGCACTCTTCATTGGATTTTTCTGCAAAAGAAAAGATATTTTCATTAAAAAAGATTTTACATAAATTTTGAAAATAATAAAGACAACTAATAACATCAAACTAATTTACCTTGTTTTTATGATAATAGAGTTTCCTTTTCATTCTATTTAGAACATTATCTCTATATATCTCAAGCAAGGCTGAATCCAACTTATTTTTGAAATCAACATCTACTGTTTTGGTTTTTTTTCTCTATCAAAAATAAGAGAATGCAAAATTAATTTTTTAAAAAAGGAGCAAGACAATAAAAGGGGTAATAAAGAAGAGAGAAATACAAAAAAAGTATGAGAAATGCACAAGATCTAATATGATTAAGATTATACATTATTGGAATTGTTGTATAGAAAATGACATGTTTCAAAGTTCATCAACAGATATCAAATTCAAAAACTAAAAATAAAATGCTTCTACATTTAGACAAGCAGATAATGTATCCCAATTAAAACTTTACAAACCACATTTATGTGGAGTGCCCTTTTTACATTATTTTCTCAAAAATCAACAGCAAGACAAGTACTAGAAAAACTGAATGTGAGCACATATTGACAATTAATGACTTAATTGCAGCAATGCTCTAAGAATGTAGAATTGATATTGCAAATTTCAAGTATTGAAAAGAATAAGAAAAAAAGTTAAAGGTATAGCTAAGGGATATAAAACAGAAAGCAAAAGCCAAATTACAGTCAATTACAGTGAATTTATATGGCAATTACATAAATCAAAAACTGTAATTACAGAAAAAAAAATTATGTAATAGAGAGAAGTCTAAAATTTAATGTATAAAAAAGCAATGATAGGAAATTATAAGAGAACATATAACTTAAACTGAACATAGTGTTGTAAACAAAAAATGCAATAATACTTTGTTACATTGGAAGTGCCTTCATCAGTATTTTTCTTCTTACTCAACTTTCTTTTCAAAGAGTTCAAAAGTTCATCCATAGAAATTCCAACATAACTAGATTCGGAGTCCTACAAAGACAATTAATGAAATCTAAGAATATTCTTACAAACAATTTTAAAAAATTATTTCATAAAAACAAACCTCATTGTCACAAAATTCATCATCATTTGGAGAACTTTCAGATTCAGAAGAAATAGAATCACCAAAAAGATCTTCAATATCATTTGGATTACCCATCTATTAAAAAACAAAAAAAATGAATTAAAATAAGATAGATCAATACACAAAGCATGCATATCAGAAATCATATATACAGTCACAGGTTCACATCACAGTTTCACAACTCGAGGTTAAAAAAATGTACAGATTTTAACAGTAACATGCAGTTTCAAATATATCTAATTTGCAAAGTTTAGTCAGAAGCACAACATAAGAGCTAAATCAAAGCCTATATTGCATATAAACTAAAAAAGAGGGTGATTCGTCAACATTTGCACAAAAAATACAGGCTACAACACTACAAGACCTTCGCAATCTTGAGCTCAAATCACAACAATGGCACCTCCAATTCGGCCACATCCACTTAGTGAATCACCAGAACCACCCCCACGACAAACACCACAAAACGACAGTCACTAGAGGCCAGGATAAATCACTAATGAATCACTGCTGAATAAATCATTCAAATAAATAACTACTGAATCGCTTGCAAGAGCTCAAGAGGGTTATTGAGTGGATTAGTGAGTTAACACAAGAAACAGTATCCATTAACAGATTCAAGCAAAATGCTGCATTTGTTAATTCATAAACAAAATAACATTAGGAAGTAGTAGTTTTTGGTCATGAATGCAAATGCAAGTATCTCTGGAAAATATGTATGAAAAACAGGTAAACATGCGCTGCAGTTCTTAATGAACATCATAACAAACAGGCTAAAATTCTAAATTAACAGCAGAACAAACAGATTCTGCACAACATATGAGAACACACTAAGAAAAAATCTAGATGACTTGTGAATGACAGGAAGGAATTGGATACTCAAACAAAAAAGGGGAATAATGCCATTGACAAAATGACTTGTGAATGACAGTAGACTAGATCTCATTTTGTATGAACAATTAGATCTACACCTAACAACCTAAAAATATCATTAACATCTAAGCCATAAGTGCAAAATTAGCTTCTGAATATTGGATCAAATGAACCATGTCACTGATTTGGATTAAAAAGTACTTCTCTACCTTAAAACAGAAATAAAACAAACAACAACAATTGTAACTCAATGTCACATAACACATTCAGTAACTGGATCAATAAACTACAGGATTCACAAAATAACAAATCCACCGAATCCAAACACTCAAAACTCACCTAAGATACCAGCTTCAAATCTAAGCCTCAGCCAAAAGTAACCTACAATCCAAAACAAAATAGAGATTAAACCTAAAAAACACCACAGAAAAAACAAAAAAACAGGGGAAAAACCTAAAACGTTGTAGAGCTGACCAGATCTGAGACTCGAAACAAAAATAAAACGAAAAAATCAAACGAAATCCTCACGAGACAATCACGAGTTCATCACGAGTTCATCACCTACTGCACATGCTACGACTACACAACTCATGGAGTTTATCACGTACTGCACAAGCTACGCATGTTCCAAACCCTAACCCGTGTCGTCCGATCAAACAACAACAGTGAAATCCTAAAAAACAACACAGAAAAAACAAAAAAAAACAGGGGAAAAAGCTAAAACGTTGTAGAGCTGACCAGATCTGAGACTCGAAACAAAAATAAAACGAACAAATCAAACTAAATCCTCACGAAACAATCACGAGTTCATCACGAGTTCGTCACCTACTGCAAATGCTACGACTACACAGCTCATGGAGTTCATCACGTACTGCACAACAACAGCAAAAACATGAGAAGGATGGGGAAGGAGATGGTGAAGAGCAAGAGAGAAGAAAGGAAAAACTCACGAATCAAATAGAGGTCAATGAGCAGCTCTACACCAGCAGAAAAAGGACGACGAACTCTCCGGCGAAAATCCTCAACACCGGCTAGATCTACGCCGGCGAAATCGCCGTGGCGGCGAAATCGTCTCGTCACAACGGCGACCTCGCCGAAGCCTCTCTACCTCTGTGTGTCTCTCTCTCCCCCAGCGAGTGAGTGATTAGGGGACAAATATCATGACAAAAGTGGGACCCACAAAAATCACGGAGAAAGAAATGCAGGCGCGGAGATCAAAATTTGAACAGTACAGGTGGGACCCACAAAGACTGAAAATGTTAGGCGTGTCTCTGGAAAAATCAAGTGGGACCCACAACAGCCCAAAAAAAACAGGCCCAACAACCCAGTCAACCCAGACCACGAACGCAAAAAAAAGAGCCCATATAAAGTAAAGAAGTCCATCTCTCAGCACGAATCTTGAACAGATCTAATGGCCCAAAAAACGACAGATTCAGCCCAAAGAAAACTGTCGACAGAGGAATAGCAGTCCCGTTTTTAAAAACCAAACACAGTTAATTCTGCATGCATGTAATAGCTCAACACAGGAGCCCATGAGTACTAATCAATTTCTACATGCAACTAGGAGCTGCGCCTTGTATTATGGAACTGGGCTCAAAAGCAGTTACGCCCTATATTAAGGAACGGAGGGAGTAATAAAAACCGGTCCCTCAACGGTTTTGATCCCGGTTTTATCCTACGTGGCTGCTGAGTCAGCGTGGGACCCACACGGACCCCACGTGTCAGTATGTCCACGTCAGCCTCCTCTCTCTACTCTCTTCCCCCTCTTCTCTCCATTCCTCCTCTCTCTCTCTCTCTCTCAATTTTCTCTCTGGGGCTCTGGGCAGGGCAACCAGCGGGTGGGGAGGAGACTGACGGGGCGAGGCGGGAGAGGAGGTCCGGCAGCCGGCGACGCGGCGGCGGCGACGCGGGAGCAGGGGAGCATTTTGCGACTGTTTTCTTCCGCTGAATCTGGTATTTGCGGCAATGGCGTTGGTGGCGGCAGCAGCGGCGAATCAGAAGCAGCAGAAGGCATCGATCGGGAGGCGAGCGTGGCGACTGCTGCGCCTGGCGGTGCTCTGGGTGAGGAAGGGCAGCGCGGTGCACAGCCTCTGCCTGTTCAGCAACCTGCGGCGCGCCGGCGTGGGCCTCGGCGTCGTCGGCGGCGGCGGCCGCAGCGAGCGCCTGCGGTACGGCGAGCCGGAGTACTCGATCGAGGAGACGCCGTCGGCGCGGGTGCTCTGCCTCATCCCCTGCATCGCCCCTGCTGTACCGAACACGCCCGGGTTCTACGGCGACGAGGACCGCTACTTCTTCTGCCGCTGGGACACGGAGCCCGAGTGCAGCAGCGTCGGGTGCTACGACTACATCGAGAACAACGTGCTCAAGACGGAGCAGATTGTTCAGGTTGTTAGACCAACTGACCAGCTTGATGCTGAAAAATGCAGGATTTTCGGTGTGTGATTGGCGAACACCTTCGCCATTGCTGTTCTTGATGCAGGTTAGACATGGCGCTAGAGGGGATGTGACCATCTTGCCGACGCTGGTGATCAACAATGTGCAGTACAGTACCGGGGTAAGAACAATCAAGATTCAGATCAAGATCACACTGAATTGTGGCTAAGATCATTGTTCGATCAAAGATTTGGAGTTTGCTTTTGTCTGAAACAGATTTGTTTTGCTACGACTACAATGGTGAGCCGAGTGAGTGCGGCGGCGTGGAGGACGAGAGCTTCCCCGACGGCGCAATGGACGAGCAGCTCCTCGAGCTGTCCATGCCGACGCCCGCATCCGCCCGGCGCTCCGCACGCTGAAGCAGAACCTTTCGCTGCTCCTCTCCGTGCTCGTCGACCGCGCGCAGCCGGCGGCGGAAAGCATCGTGGCGCTCATGGGCAAACGGCGGAGTAGCTCGTGGAGGAGCTGAGCATCGCGTGCGAGTTGAACGGAGCGGCGAGCTCCGCCGGCCAGAGGATGCCGGTGCCGGTGACGCGGCGGATGCGGCGGCGGAGGAGGAGGAGCCGAGGAGGACGCCGACGACCACCGGGAGAAGCAGGGCACACACCGTCGATGCGGCGATGGAGGAGGAGGAGGAGGACGCTGGCCACCGTGCTCACCCGCCTGCCGCCACCGGCGCTCCGCGCCTCCGCTCCATTCCGCTTCGCCGGCCGCTGCTCAGCACCGCTTGCCGCCGCCTGTTCCGTTCGTACCCCCCGCGGAGAAGAGAAAAAAGAAAGGGGAAATACAGGGTGATGACGTGGCACGCTGACATGTGGGGTTCACATGGGTCCCATGCTGATATAGCCGTCACATATACCAAAACCGGTGTCAAAACCATCAAAGAACTTCGGGTGATCGGTTTTGTATAGTTAAGGGACCCTGCATATTTGCGGTTTGAGAACGTTTTTTATACCGCTAACAAGTGGAGGACCTTCGGTACAATTTTTCCTAGTAGCCTTGTACGTAGAGCTGCTTCGAAATAAGGCCGTGTCAGAAAAAAAAATGCTAGTATATGCAGTGATGGACTCCAGTCTACTGTTGTGGTCCATGAAGTTTCGAGTACTAGGACACTGTTGCCCTCTGTGTTCTGTACCCTCTGCCACGGCTTCCAAACCGAGATACACGGGCATCACCCCACAAAGGCACAAAACATACTGCACGGCTTGTGTAACATGATTTCTTATGAAATTCGTATGTGTTTTTTCAGCACTCCTGCATCGAAAAATAAAAATGTTTGTACAGTTGTACTGAAACGGTAACATGCCTTTCAGCTCATCCCCACGCAGGCATCGCAGCGAGGCCAAGGCCAGCGGCCAAACGGGCGACGTCTCGTCCCCGTCGCACGTTGCCGAGGAGATAGACGCAGTTGACCGTGAGTTTTTTATGCACGCTCCCCATGGCGATCAAGCGAATCTGGATTGCCCGTTGGTTGGATGCGAGGCGGGTGGCACCGGTATTTATTCCGACGGTTCCTGACTTCCTGTGGCTGCGCAAGTGCGCAGTGTCAGTCAGTATCGAGCTTCGTCGGAGACCGCTCCACGCCGCAGCGCAAGCGGAGCATGTGGGAAGTGTGTGCGCGGGCGACGCCGCCACGCCGCGCACACCAGTGCGGGTCGTGGAGATGGGACTTGCTCCTATCTCTTGTCGTGTCGGTAGGTTCGTCACGCGGGACGCTGTCACACGGACACGGCTTTTGCTTTGCTGCTGCCTGGTGCAGTGGTGCCGGAGCAAGGGCTCGTGGAGCGACTGGTCATCGTCAGATCGACACTTGGACGCGTCGCGATGAACTAGTGGTACTTCGCTGCTAATTAATCCAACCGAAATTGCCGTCCTGCTGGTGGCTTTGATTTGGGGGTCAGATGGCTTCGCCGGGGGACAATGGCAACCAGGGAATTAGTAGGTGCTAAATTTGTTGTTCCAGTCAGTATATGTCGTTAAAACGTTCGATCAACACGGTCACACGAAAATAGTGGAGTAATGAACATGACTACTACACGGCACGGAGAATAACCGGATGATCAGTACTGTATACCGACTCGGTAGCAACACTCTGACGGTCATGTCTTGTCACTGTCATGGCTAACCACTGCAAGCGTCGTTAATGGAATTCAGAGTGCAACGGACTGAAAACTTAAAATCTCATCATACCGTTGTGGTACACAGACACTAATCCAGTAAAGCCCGGTTGGTAAGAGCTACTACGTATACTCCAACACGCCCCGTCACTCTGTTAGAGACAAAAATGGTGCATTATTGGACTACGTATGTGATATTGGCTGTGAGCGCTATATATTTGTCTGCATTCCTTTTTCTTTGTCAACATAATGAGTAAATCCGCCGCTTGGAGGACTGCAGGTACACGAAGACTGTTTGTCAAAGAGCTTTAAGAGCAAGGTTTGCAGCTATACCAATCATCATGGTCCGGTTGCAAGTAAAATACTAGTACTACAACATCATTTCATCAGCCAAGAGGATTACATGCATGCATCATTGGAAGTGTAGAGTTTGCATTTATCCGTTTTCTGGCTGAATCATTCCCTGCAAAGATTCGGATTAGTGCGCCATGATTAAAAACATTCCAAATGAGGATACATCCTGGAGAAAAAAGCATGAAGGCATGTCTTGTCGGACTGTTATACATGTAACCTGGCATTGTATCATGGTCGCTTCCTTTTCTGTTCTCAAGCATTACCGCGTACTCCCTGGTTCGTAATGTAGCAGGCCATATACTCCTTCCGTTCCAGAAAAAATGATCTAGTACAAAAAATTAAGATATATATCTATCTTAATTCGTTGTACTAGAATGTATCACCTTCAGTAGTAGGTTATTTTTTAATGTAACGAAGGAAGTACAATATAGGAAATCACTTTGTTGATCTTGCCGGCTCTCCACGGAAAAAAAAAAGAAAAGAAAAGAAAAGAAATTGACGTCACCATTTGTCCCTTTTTTGACACACTAAAACGGATTTTTTTAAATGAAGAACAGCATCACTGTCATCCGTTTGCAGTGCATCCTCATCCTGATCCTTGCTTAACCTGACAATATTCCATGGGAGCAAGGGCCAGGCCAATCCAAAGACAGGTCCAACAGCCAAGTACTAACCACCACCGGACACTTTCTTCCAAAGCAAATAATCATCCACATCCATCCTTAAAACAAAAAAAAAAATCCTGTCACACCACCAAAAAGCCCGCTCCGCCCGGTCCCACCGCCCCCGCTCCGCCAACTTCTCCCGCAACCCAACACTTCACACCTCCCTCCCTCCGTCCCTCCTCCCCCTCGCCTCATCTCACCACCTCCAACTCTCGAAGTCTCCAAGCCAAGCCAAGCTCCGCCCCCCCGCACTCTCCACACTCCACCTCGGATTCCCCAGCGCGCGAGCGAGCCCTTCCCGTCCTCGATGGGCAACTGCTCCCCGTCCCCTCGCCGCCGGGGCCGCCCGACGTCGCCGTCGGGGTCGCCACCTCTGGACCGCACCCCGTCGGCCAAGGCCGCGGGTGGTGGCGCCACCACCACGGTCTCGCCCTACGCGCTCGCCAGATCCCCCTCCGTGTCCGCCGCTGAGGCCGACGGGGACGACGGCGTGGTGCGCGTGTACGGCTCCGACGGCTGCCCCGTCGCGTGGCGGGTCCGCGTCGCGCTCCTCTACAAGGCGGCCGCGCCGGTGCACTTCACGCCGTCCGAGGCGGCGCCGCTCGGCCGCCCCGTGCTCCGCCTCTCCGCGTCCGACCCGGAGCTCTGCGGCACCGCCGACGAGCTGCTGCGACACGTCGACGCGCGGTTCGAGGGGAAGCCGCTGGTGACGCCGCCGGAGCGGCCGGCGCGCGTGTCGGCGGCGGCAGCGGCGGCGGAGGAGGTGGCCGAGCTGGTGCGGCTGCAGCACCGCAGCGCGGAGCGGCACCTGGAGGGCGTGGCGGCGAAGGTGGCGGAGATGGTGAAGAAGGGAGCGAAGAAGGCTGGGAAGGGGGCGAAGGTCGTCGTCGTGGAGGGCGCCGAGGTGAGGAGGTTGGGTAAGTGGTACGGTGACGCCATGGAGGTGATGCTGGAGCACGCCAGGATGGAAGAAACGGTGCTCTTCCCTGACATCCAGAGGGCCTCTTTCCCAGGTCGATTTCAGCTTGATCCCATTCCATATGCGTGTGTTAGATTTTGGTTTCATTCCTCGTTTCATCGGGTTTAGGTTACATTTGTTCCACTTGTTTCCAAAAAAAAATCTGTTCGATTCGTGTTATACCTTTTTTGTCTCTGCATTTATGGAGGAGGGTTTAACGTACTACATATAAGGTACATTCGCCATTTGCTTTCACTGGCGCATTTTACTTGGACGGTTTCTTTCACTGCTTGCATCTGCATTTCTCATGTGGGCGATTTATGAGTAGGTGCGTTAATCGCAGTCGGCCATTTACTCGTTTGCACATGTCATATTTATCCACTAGTTATTCCAGTACTACTTCTTTTGGTGACTGTACTTGTGATGGTGAATTTTGATGGCATTGAAGAATCTGTTGTGATAAGAAGGGATAAAGATAGATTGTTCTTTTCCCATTTTTAATCTCTGTGTCCCCTACAAGATCCGAAGGTCTGTCTTCCCCTACCTTTCTAGCTGTACAAGTCTGGATTTGTTCTGATCAGTATTAGGAGTTAACAAAGGATAGAAATGTCACGTAGTTGAGCAAAGCTGCTTCTGAAAAATCTTGCCCTACCTTTCTAGCTGTACAAGTCTTTTTGTTCTGATCAGTATTAGGAGTTAACAAAGGATAGAAATGTCACGTAGTTGAGCAAAGCTGCTTCTGAAAAATCTTGGATTATTTGGAGTTTACCAATGGCAAAGAGAACAGAGCGCTGCGAGAATCCAACTCGCGATCTCTCGTTCATGCTCTAAGCGGGGATCATACCACTAGACCAGACACCCATCTTGATCCAAATCCAAGAGCTTCGTTGTAGAGTTGTTTAATTGTCAAATGGTGGCTATCATATTTGTAATAGCAATCTAATCTAAATCCTGGGTACTTTATGTGCAGGGGTTTTGGATAAGGCTAATGAGCAGCACGGGAGGCACTTGCCCATGATGAACGGCATCAAGGAAGATATAAAAACACTCCTCACTCTGGAATTAGGCAGCTCCCTCTTCCAAGAAGTGCTGGTTAACCTCTCAGTCCGGCTCAAAGCATTGCAGGTATGAGCTCCAAACATTTAGTGGTTACACTGCTTGCATCTATTTGTTATTTCATTTAGCATAGAACTGTGGAGTTCAGTGTACTGTGTTGCTTCTGTTGGTTGGGACGGAGTAGCTCATTAGCACACAATTAATTAAGTAGCTAAAACTAACTTTGAAAAATGGATTAACATGATTCTTTAAAGCAACTTTCCTATAGATTTTTTTTTTTTTTTTTGCAAAAAATACACCGTATAGCAGTTTGAAAAACGTGCACATGGAAAACGAGAGAAGAGAGATAGGAACACAGACAAAAGAACACAGCCTTAAGAAGTGTTGCAAGTTCAGTAGGTTTTGATATCTTATTTGAGGGGAAGTTCTAGTGCAGGTAGCTTCAGAAGTGTGCCATATCAACAGTGAATTCTTGTTGGTAGTTATGCAAACTTCACCTTTTGTGACTTGCAAGGCTTCTCTACTGCCTTCAGGCAAAAGGGATATAGTTAGATATTAGTTATCCTCTCATAATCTACTTGCAAGGCCTCTGCTTTAACATTAACCTGCCATGAGAGATGCTCAGAAAAGGAGTAACCGAAAGTGAAGTGGAGTAGAACTCTGAGAATTCACCAAGTTTACCCCAGGAGAAAAAGATTCCTTCCGTTCTCCTATGAAAAAGATATTTGTTGGCTCACCACGCACTTGCACTTTCCAAGGAAGCATGAAGATCATGTGGTCCTGGATAAGGACCACTTCTAACCTGCTTGATCTGTAAAGATTGTGTTGCTTCAGCAGCGCATTGTAGGGTTAATTTTGTTTTTGAGTTGGATACACAGGAACCATCCACGTTGGCTATTGCATACAGCTTGATGCAACGTTGGTATTATTGTTGAAAGTAGGATGCAGCCTGGCCAGCCTGTTTACTCTGCAGGATTTGTTTTTCAGGTTTTCAAGAAAATATTATAGGGCTGATTTAGTGTCCTCTTTCTTCAAAATTGGATATTGATTCACCACACAACTGCTGTTCATACAGCTCTATCACCCTTAGAATTTTGTGCGTGGAACTGGAAAGTTGGAGGGAGGTAGGGTGCAGCCTGACCCAACTAATTAAGAAAGTTGCTTTAAAAGATAAAGCATTTGCACCTTTCAGCTCTTTATTCTCACTACAGCTGGGTCTATTCCACATTTTCCTACCAAGCTGATGGATTGAGTTTGACATAGGTCTTGTCTTCTAGAGAACTACTAGGATTGCACATGCTGCAATCATGACGGGCACTTCCATGGATGTTTCACCACTTTGGTTGTGACTTGCAAAACCAGTCACAAATCTTTGTTGCCCACTTGAGACTTCCTTACTTTTGTTGGGCTACACTTACCAGTTGATTTATATCTTTGTTGCACAGTTGAGAATTTCCTATGCAATTTGGTGCTAGAATGCTAGTAGATCATATTATACTGAAAATTTTATACAACTGTATTTGTCATACAACCCTTGGCATTATTTTTGAAGTTGTAATAAAGTTATATAAATCTGGCTCAATCTCAATAAATAGAATGCAAAATTCATTGGATGAGAAGGAACAAATATTATTTTTACAGGAGCATCTTCTTCAGTTGACACTTGAAGTATCGATCTGTACAACTATTGCAGAGTTGGCAAATATATTTTTTTAAGGATTTGTTTGCTCTAGCAGAATTCTGTATCAGCTATTAGATGTAGCTTCTTCTCTAGTCCTCATAAAACCATCTAGTAACAGATTGGTTGACCTACCCTTATCAGGACTCACGGTCAACTTCCTGAACAGGAGGGAGTGTGTTTAAAATAAGCGTAGTGGTTACTGTAGAGAACTCTTTCGTATGCTATTTAGAAATCCTACTGAAGGAATTGATCCCGTAAATGTATAGCTGTATATATCTCTTTCGTCATGTTTGCTGTGCATCTGAAATTTATCAAACATTTGCAGGATCACACCAAAGAGCACTTCAAGGAAGAAGAGAGGGAGCTGCTCCCAAGATTGGAAGGAGTACGGCGGATGCAGAGAGAAGAGGGGAATGTATCTGACAAGTCCAATACTGCATGGGCGTCGGAGGCCATGGGTACAATGGAAATGACGCACTCTAAGCTGTTTCCATTCTTCATGACGGGTCTCTTGCCTCAGGAGGCTATGCAGTACTTAGACCTGGTATGCCGATGTACTAAAAACACTAGGCATTTGGTCTCCATGCTCAGATCGCTCGCAGAGCGTCTGGAAGACGCAAACCCAGCAATTATACACAACAATCCCACAAAACTATATGAGCACCTACTTGTAAAATCCCCATAAGGTATAATTCCCCACCGTGCAGATAATTGTTATGTGCCACGTAAATTGTGAATGCTAACCTCATTTTCCTTGTCTGGAGTGCAGCTATGTAATTTTCGGGTTTATTGAGCTATTGTGAAAGCCTGTATATCTTATGGTGTTATTGCAGAAGTGTGTGTGTGTGTGTGTGTGTGACTACAGGGAAAAAATTGACAAGTGATTGCAATGGCAATGATTGTTACTGACCACTAAGCGTTTTTATGTTGTTTTTTTTACTGTGTTCATACTAATCTGGCCCAAAATGATGCTGATCTCTGACCATTCATCTAATCTGCTCTGTATGTGGTATATCATATACTTACTCCGTAGATATGTAAGAACCTTTAGTTCTACACCAGATAAATTGTTGAAATCATAAGCAGGTGAACTGGCATGCTCTTCAGAATTCAGATATTGTAATACTGTAATTTAGCAATGGACAGTTGGCAGATTGTCTGTTTACTCTGCCAAATGATCGTGGAAGAACACTGCTTTGCTTAGCAGTTAACAGAAAAACCATTTAAGCGCTGTTCCAGTAGAATAGTGGACTGATCACTAAAACGTATGCGCGTGTACTATTCAATTTCAGGACACTACATATTGCACCAAAACGTGCAACATCAATTACTACATGGGACAACATGCCGATAGTTTATTTACCCAAAAAGGCGAAAATGGTCATAAATCATAAGTCATAGCCTCGTACCACGGTTCGACGATCTTTCAGGTACAATCTTCAAAGCTTTCATCATCTCCGATGCTCCCTTCGTGTAAGATCTGCTTCACCTTGTTCAAGATCTCCTGCATCTGCTTTCTGGAATGGAGAGGGCAAGGGTACATGCACGCGAACTCCAGCTGACCATCTCTGATGGAGTCAAACAATCCGATGGATGGCCCGACGCCATGCACGGTGGCGCAGCACACGAATTCCTCCACGCCGGCCTTGCTCTGCAGATCGGAGAGGTCGTACACCACCGGCTCCTCGAACACGGAGACGACCGCCGTCCGGAGCGCAGAGCCCGTCGTCAGCTGCGGGTTCTCGATTGCCCGGCACATGAGGAAGTTGAGGTCGGCAATGTCAGTGAGGTGCTTCTTGTTGTTCTTGGCGTTGGTATACGAATCTTGGCACCTCTTGGCCAGCTCCCATAGCTCTTCTCCGCCATGGATTGCGTGCGTGTTGGTGATAGCAGAATGGTAGAACCCTGCAGAATCAGATCAGTAATGTCAGCAATGCTTTGCTTGTAGAATGTTTTGTGTTTCTCGTGGTGCATTAATGAGCAGTGTCCTGCATTGTGACCAATGTGAGTAAAAGATGTAGGGGCTCACCAACGTTGTGATCATCCAGGGCCGGTTCGAGAAACTTGCGGCAATTGATAAGGGTCGCAATGGAGTACGTCTCCTGCTGGTTGCTCGCCAGCTGCAGCTTCGACTGCCGTGCAGCGAGCAGCGTCGCGGCCGCCATGGCTGCACAAAGCTTCACTCCGTTCTGCTTGCACGCCTAGATCAGTGGCAAATTGGCAATGTGGTTAGGAGAAGTGATCTGATCTGCGTGTTTGCAATTTGGAAGTAAAATGTGAGAGAGAAGCTTAGGCTCACATCGAGCAGCCTCGTCGTCTCGTCGCGGTCGAAGCCGAGGCGCAGCATCTGCGTGGACCTCTCCGTGCCGGTCACCTCGAACGGCAGCGTCGACGTGCGTAGGCCGTTGATGGAGTAGCCCACCATGTCGAGCCCCCGCGCCCAGAACGGCTTCCACGAGTCCCTCTGCGGTATCCTCTCCTCCAGCGACGCGCGCACCGCCGCGTCCTCGGGTTCGCTCGCTGCCGCGGCGGCGGCGCCATCGCCGGCCAGCTGCGCGAGGAGCTCCCTCACCAGCGAGGCCGACGCCGCGCGGTCGCACGCGGCCGTGTGGATCCGGACGAACAGCGCCGACCCCCCACCCGCTGGCGGCGGCAGCTCGTAGAGCGTGGCGAAGAGCACCGGTGGCGCGTCGGGCTCGTGTTCGGACGCGGTTGCGGTTGCGGCGGCGGCGGTCCATGGGTTGCGGTTGAGCTCGTGCTCGAGGAGGGAAGGGAAGTCGGTGGCGGATTCGGGCACGGGGAGGAGCTCGAGCGCTAGCGGGGGCGGAGGCGGCGCGGCGGCGGAGGGGAAGGCGAGGGTTGGGCTGCCGGAAGCGGACCCGCGGAGGCGCGCGCGGAGGACGGGGTGAGCGTCCAGGATGGCCCGCAGCGCCGCCTGGACGGTCGCCGCCGCCACCGCCGCCTCTGCGCCGCGCGCGAGGCGGAGCGCGAGCAGCGTCGTGCCGGTTCCGCCCGGCACGGCGCGGTACCAGCCGTACTCCATCCCGCCCACCGCGCGGGCGCGCCACTCGGCTGCCGCCTCCGGCTCGCCGCCGCCGCCGCCGACGGTCGCGGGATCCATGGATGAACAAAACTGTTTGGTGGTGGATCGGAGATCGTAGTAGTGTTGGACTGGTGGTTGGTCCGCCGCGGCGGTGTGGCGCTTTGTCGTCACCTCTCCTTCCTATGATCCTATCCCGTGGTTTGCTTACGCAACACAGACGATTTCGCAACGAAACAGTCGAGCTGATGGAATGCGAAATGGCGCGAAATGCAGCTCGTAGCCCCGGACAAAGTCGTCCCTGTCTCGTGCACTCGGGTGTGGCCGCCCGGCCGGCCGGCTGCCGGGCTTCAGTACAGTCATGATAGCGCAGTAGCATCCGGCACACGACTGGGCGAGAGCGTCGTACTCGCGTGGAGAGGAACGGTGAAGTGTTCCAAAATCTTCTTTTGATTGGTTACCGATCCACCACCACCACACGTTCCCGTGGCAATGCAAGGCATGGATGGTTTGATGATTTGATGGATGGAAGTTACCGTCGGCGCTTGGCGTTGTTCATTGGTAGAATTCTGGAACGTGCGAGCGCGTGTTGCATACTTGCATTGCCGCACACTCGCACAGCACTCAACTGGCGCTAGGCACTTCCTCTCAAAGACGACGTGGTTGCCGCAGCTCATCGAGTACATAGAATCAACGGTGGATCTGCAGTGAACCTCAGATTGCATATGATGGAAGATTGGAAGGAGGCGAGGAAACAGTCGACACGGTATCATATTTAAGGAGCAAATTTAAGAGAATCATTCCATTTGATCAACCTATAATATTTCTGTTAAGTTATCCATCTTCAACACCAACTCAATATCCTAAAGGAACATAAATTCACTATAAATCTCTTTTATTAACATATTTCTTTTTTTTTAAGAACATCAACAGAGTAGTTCTCATCCAATCACAAAAACAATGTAACCCTCCAGTGGTAAAAAAATGGCATGTTAACAACCTAGTCAAATTTTAGCAGCTGACAGAAAGTTGGGAACCATTATCTCCAGTAGCCCCTTGGGATTGTCCACATGAACCCAATGGCCAGAGTTGGGGAGAACGTGAAGAGAAACTTTACCAGCATCAGGCTTGCTCTCTCTCCTAGACAACGCTTTTAGCCTCTGAACATCATCAGAAAGCCATCTATCACTGAGCTCTGCTTGCACTATGGCGATGTCCAAACCCTTTGGTGGGTTCTCAAGCAGTGTCCAATAGCTTCTTTCTCTGTATATCAAGAATAATTTTCGTCAGTTTACAGATAGCAAAACAGAATTAAACATGTCGATGTATGATTCATATGAGCAAGCAGCTATTAACATTCATGGTTTATAATAAGCAGCTATTTCACAGATTTAGAATGGGTAGGAAATCAGAAAAGGAAGTGTGGTCAGAAGAAAAGGAAAGGTGAACATTACCTATAAGAATTAAACATATCTATGGCAGCCTGAAGATCAAACGCCCATGTCACATGTTCATTGTCCTTTTTTAAGTTGCTCCCAATCCATTCTGAAAGAGACTTTGAAAATCCCAAGTTGATCATGTGGTCGACAACCCACCTGACAGTAAACAGGCATCATCACTAAGGATATAACAAACATGAATCATTGGTCCTTCCTGATAAACATTATGATAGGGCCAAAACATTTGCTATCCTTTAACAGTAAGGCTCCTTGGTTGTATATACAGCATTATGAGACAATTGATCGAAGCAGGCATCAGTTATCATCTATATAGGGAGTCTAAAGTTATTTATACTGCTTCAGCTATAAAACAGAACAACATGAAAAAACTCAGGAATAAGACATTATAACACACCAGGTGTTACAGAGGACCAAGCTTGATGTTTGCTTCTGTGCACTTCTTTTATACGCATGGTGACATGCTCATAACATACAGGGGCTGTTCAGCTGCCTGGCTGCAGCAGCTACTGCTGCAACAGGAACAGTTATGCAAGCACGAGCATGAAGGAAGCAACGGGCTGCAGCAGCCCTGCCTGCCGAACAGCCCCACAGTTTACAGCGAAATAGTAACAATGTACAAAATTGAGTAAAATTCTGTCTTAGGATTGTTCTATTTGTGTGCGGAGTAACTAGTTAGTATGATATTCAAGATTCTATAAACTGCATTTTTTGTACTGTCATGCACTTTGGATTACCCAGGGGCTAGACAATTTGGCGCAAAAATAAACATGTTAAATCATACAGTTCAAATTAACAAATCAAGCAAATAGCAGGGATAAATTAAAACCGGAACAGCAAGGGAAGAGAGAGTACTTGCGCGATGGAAGCGATGAAGGAAGACTTGCCAGCGTTTGCAAAACCCGTTCAACTTCACCATCACTGTTATCTGTTTCTACTTGACCAGGAACAGAATCAAGCACCCAAAGCTGTTCTGCATCAAAACAAACGTATAACACAGTGAAACATATGTCCTTTCTCTTATGAATCAAACAAGGGAGAATTGCAAATATACCACTACTTTTACACTCGAACTCGAAATAGCCATTAAAAAAACGCAAACTGCAAATTTGCCACTGAAATAACCTCCGTTGGCTATTTCTGTTGGTTAAGGACAATTAAGAGGATAAAAACAATTCAGGAGAAATCAAGGCAACAATTAAACCGATTTGCCATTGCCAAGTATCGATCGATCCGGCCGCTCTCTGGTCTCTGCCTCTTCTCCAGAGTCCGGGCCTGACATACTCATCTTCTCCCTTCCCCTCGATCCCTTCTCTCTCCGCCCTCTTGAGAAACCCTAGATCCTCAAATCTCATCTCTTCTTCTCATTCGAGAACAAATCATCTGAAAATTGGTCACAATGAGGTAGATTGCAATGGAAAAGTTATAGGAGAGTGATTTTGAAGGGTTAGGGCAGCAAGGGGTCAGGTTTGTAGTGGCAGCAGCAGGCGGCTTGGGCAGTGATGGGCGACTGCGAGCGATGGAGGTTGGCGCTGCAACGGTCGGATCTGCAGGCGGCTTGGGCAGCGATGGGGGCGAGGCGAGCGCTGCAGCGGTCTGTTCAACATGTGGCTAGCTGCAGCTTGGGCGGCAGCAATAGGCTGTTGCGGCAACAGCAGCAGCAGCTTGAAGCACATCATCTGCCCACGAATTTACAGGAACACTACGACATCATTTTACCATGTAGCAGTAGAACTGTAGAAGGAGGATGATAAATTCATGCCATCACATGTAAATCTTACAATTTCCTGGCAGAGCATCCTGTCATAATTATCAGGAAACCAACCTTCTAAAGGTGTTTGTCCAAGCTGTCAATCCAATGGCAGATAGGATGGGTTCCAACCGATTTTGGTGGCAAATATGCAGTTGTATTTTTTTAAGAGCAAATTTCACAAAACTACATATTTTGTGGTCCAAGTTGCAGAAAACCACACGCATTTGACACTTGGCACTTGAGTACATATATTTTGGTCGTGTAGTTTCACAAAACTACACTATCGATGTATAGATTCACCCGCGAGATGATGTGGCTGTTTCACCTAGGACGAGGACATGGCATCCTATTACCAGCCATCGCACGAAATTAATATGATGCCACGTCCTCATACTAGATGAAACAGCCACGTCGTCAGATCACAAGTGAATCCATTCATCGATAGTGTGGTTTTGTGAAACTAAACTATCAAAATATATGTACTTAAGTGCCAAGTGTCAAAATATGTGTGGTTTTCTACAACTTGAACCATAAAATATGTAGTTTTGTGAAATTTACTCTTTTTTTAATGGCAGATTCACAATACCGGTTCAAACTAGTGGCATATATGCAATTGGCCCATCAAACAATGTCAGGTAATTAGAACGGCACTGTGCAATGAAATAAATCAAACCATGAACAAGAACAGGTATGTTTCTATGCCAAAAGGAATTCTTCACACCTGTTTGGGAAGATCAGCGGACTCCCCGTAATCACCGCGGGAACAGCTCTCTGCAAAATCCAGTGCCACCTTCCCACCCATGGAGTGACCCACGACAACATCCGGCCATGCCCAGCCACGGGCCTTCACCAAATCGGCGAGGTCCCTGGCCGCAGTTGACATGTCATGCGGCGGCCTCAGGCCCTTGATCCCCGCTGATCTCCCGTGGTTCCTCAAATCCACGAGAACCATTCTCCACTCTACAGGCAGAGGCATGATCACAGAACGGCACAAAATTCAGCCTAGGTGAAATGATTCCCTCCATCCCAACGATCAAATCCTATCGTTGCACATCGAGAACATTGCTAAATAGTACGAGGAATTTGAGGCATACCGTCGGAAGGGGAGCGGTCGCGGAGCTCGGAGGCGAGGGCGCGGGAGAAGGAGCGCCAGTTGCGGCCGGAGCCGAGGAGGCCGTGGAGGACGAAGGCGGTGGCGGTGGACGGCTTCTCGGGGGACAGCTGGATCTCGTCGAAAGCGAGGGTTTCGGTCTGGTTGGAGGCCTCCGAGTGGACGGAGGAGGAGAGGACGTGGCTCCACGGAGACCAAGCGGCGGAGGAGGAGGAGAGGAGGCGCGAGCGGAGGGAGGAGGACGATGCCCGGAGAGACGCCGCCATGGCCAATCGGAGTCGTCGCCGAGGCGGCCGCCCGCGATGACGATGCGACTGCGAGGTGGCGATGTGTTATTGGTGGCCGAAGACTTGGGAAATTTCATGAGAAAAACAGAGGAAAAAAAAGGGAAAAAGAATAAATTGTGACAGCTGTGGGATTTGAACCCACGCCCTTTCGGACCAGAGCCTAAATCTGGCGCCTTAGACCACTCGGCCAAACTGTCGTTGATGCAATAATCCGAATATTCAAATTTAATAAGTACTTCCTCCATACTCGCAAAGGAAATGCAGCGATACGGTCTCCAAAACACAACTTTAACTTCTTGTTTTTATAAAAATATTTATTGAAAAGTGATATGTGTATACTTTTATGAAAGTATTTTTTTCAGACAAATCTATTCATATAATTTTTACATTTTCAAACTAAACAACTTGAGAGTTATTTATAATTTATATTCCCAATATTTGACTTAAACATTGTCCTAAACGACTTTCTACGAGGGAGTACGTATTTATATTTTACACACCAGAAAATGTAATAAACTCATTGATGAACGGTTCAGATCATGTCCTGTGAAGCTGGCTGGCTGAGCCAACGGCCAAGCAATTTGCTTGAGCGAGCGGTATCACTTGCACCAGCTTATCCATCCTCATCCTCACACAAGCGAATCCGGTGAGCTCATTAGCTTAGCTCTGTGAACTGTGATTCTACTCCACTTCGAAGTCCAAAGCCTCTGAGGCAGAACGCCGCCATGGCGGTGGTGAGGCAGCTGCTGGTCCACAGGCTCTCCTGCAGTGGCCTGCCTGCTTCCCGCTGCAAGACCAGTTGCTGGAGCAGCGGCGAGAGGCTCCCTGGCTTGAAGTCAAGGGTAAGGTTGTTGGCCGTGGCCATCAAGCCACCGCGCGCCGCCGCGGGGAAGGACGAGATTGTGCGGGCGGACGACGACGACGACGGCGTCAGCCTCGGCACGGTGAAGCTGCCCGCCAACATCGACATAGCTCGGTTCGAGACGCTGCTCTTCCAGGTTAGCTGCATGAAGCCATGAATGAATTCTTCAGCCTAACCGATGCGTATTCTGAATGAATTCCGATGCATTGCTGCGTTGACACTTACTACAGTGGGGGAACAGCCTCTGCCAAGGCGCCACCCTGCCGCTCCCGGTGCCCCTGAGGGTAAGCGAACTGAAGAGCTAAAACGATACGAATTGTCACTTCACTTCAGAAATCCTTCGGATGATGGCATTTTTTCATGTGCAAAAAACAGGTGGACAAGGTGGAGGGCGGTGTCCGGCTAGGATTCATGGCGGTGGACGACGGCGTGACGCAGGTGCTGGTCTACATCGACTGCCTGGTGTCGCCGGCGACGGCCGCCTCTGGGCCGGTATTCCGAGCGATCAGGAACGGTCCTATGAAGGACCAGGAGCCACCTGGGGAGCCCAGGATCATGAGAAGCCTACTCGAGGCGCTCCAAAAATGTATCCAGTATGCACAAGTTTGAGTGTCCAAGAGAGGCGATGCAAGCCCATTATCTGAAGAAACTTGGAATTCTAAATTGGAGATGTAAATTCCCTGAGAGAAATACATGATACAGTACCAAATTAAAGTTTATTTTCCCTTTACTGCATCATTCTTGAGATATTCCAGTAGCAATATTGATTGGTCGTAAAAAGAAGGATACACACAGAGCAGGCAGGAAATGATGTCAATTGTATCTAAAAACTAGCCCTTTTTCAGAGTCAGTTGAAGTATACAGGACGCGGTGTCAAGGTGGCCTGGGGAAAAAACAGCCTAAAACTCGCCGATTGTCAACCACTAAACCAAACAACATAAGCTAACACGGAGCATTTATGAAGTGGAACAGGCTTCGAGCTTTGGGAGGACGCCTCGCCATGCATCAGCAATATCTTTAGCTAACTTTGCTTGGCCTTTGGCAAATTCATGGAATGCGAATCCAATATCAGCTGTTTTCTGCTCTTGGAAACGTGCAAGCTCTTCATTCATTACTGCAACTATGTGCTCAAACCTCTTTGTAGCCTCCTCACTGTCTGCTGTCAACTGCATTCACCCACAACACTAGTCAATACAACTTATTAATCCACAATTATGATCAATGACAAGAGTTCATCAAAGTGAATAAGAACAACTTGCCTCTCGGACCTCAGCTTCTAGTTCAGAAAATTTATCAGGGTTCACGAACTTCAATTTTTCGCTGCAGTAAGAATAGGATTACAAAACTTTCAGATGATATAAGGAAACTAAACGGATTTTAGACCCTGTATTATGTATTACTAGATTAGGACGTTTAATCACAAGGATTTGGTTGTTTAATCAGAAGAATCTTAGGCCACAATATTTATAAGGTCTATCGTGGAAGATGAAGATACTCGAATTTCATTGTTTATCCAGAATCCTTGGCAGAGAAAGAGACGAGTAAATGCAAAATATGTTGTACGTACAGATTAACCCCTTTATATTCCTTCTGCTGAAATAAATCATGATGCTGCCTGAAAGCATTGGCTCGATCCACCATAGTTGCCTGTCATTAACATGAGAAAACATGAACTCAACTTACTCAACTATTTGTCGATATTTAAAAGAGATTCCCGGTTTACAGTTAATAGATGCTGGGAGGACGGCACTACTCACTTTTATTGACTGCACAGCACGTACATAATCTTTCAAAGGCTCTTCAAAGTTAAAGAGAAGGTTGTCTGCCTACAGGAACATTGTGTCAACATCATTAGGTCATAGAAACTCAGGAATGAATGGTTATGTGGTATTTAATGCCAAGTGGTACTATCATGATAATTCTCAGTACCTCTCTTTGCAGCTTTACTGATAACATCTCTGACTTTGATCCAACTTCTGAAAAAACTTTTTCCAAGGAGTCCCCTTCGCAAGCACCTAAAAGCTTAATAGCCTTACCAAAGTCCGCCAAAGATTGCCCAAGTTCTAATGAATAAAAATTAGGAATGTGAGATTGGCGTTCCTATCCAGTTACACGGAATTATGTAGCCAAGAAAGGAACATGAGGTGTTGTTGATCATTGCTGACCAATAGCTTCATGCCCATTAAATATTTTGTGCTAAGTAAACTATTTCTTTAATTCGAAAGACTAAACTTGGATCAAACATGCATCTTTACTGCCATTGTACTTTGCGACTTCCAAAAATATAATTTTACGTGAAAATCAAATAACAAACTAGAAAAGCATGTAAAATATAGAGAAATGCAATACAACTAAAACAGGCTGTTTGCATACGATCAACTGATAGATATACCTCGGTGTCTTTTCACAAGACGGAATGCTTGTTTCTGTGCCTCTGCTAAATGGTTTTCTAGCTCAAATATGTAATTTTTAAGCTTTTCATATTCAGGACTAGATTCCTCCACAGGCTTTTCTTTTCCCAGAACAACATCACTGACTTTTGATTGTACATCCTAAGAAAATGATTAAGAATTAGTAGTTAGCCCACAATTTTAGAGTATATATGGAATTAGGGAGAGCTGGTAGCATGACATTCTGTTATAATCCTGTTGAAGACAAGTTAGCATCAATAATGTCTTACTGGACATCATAGATAAAAGTACCTTAAACATCTGTAAGAAATCAGAAGGCTTCTTGAATATACCAGTTTCATAAGACCTTTCTCTATCCATTTTCTGTTTTGCACAGGCAAATTAAACCAAAAAAAAAAGCATTAGCACAAGGAATATCTTAAAAATTCAGAAGTAAACCAAGAACTCTTTTGGTGAAAAGAACCAAGATACATATTATGTGGACCAGTAAATATATAAAGTTCCAAGAAAAAGCTATCAACAGATGATAAACCTTATGAAGCAAAAGGCTAAAGAAGACAATGGGACATTCTGCGCTTGAAGTCACTAATCAATTTGAATGGTCAAATGCTACCACAGCTGGATTGTCTGATGAATTCTTTTTCATTATCAATTTATTATGTTCTGATGAAAATTTCAGTGTGAAATACAATTAAAAAATATAGCATCATTTAGCATTAATACAGCATAAAACATGCATAGGCTAAGGCCAGTTGACCATTTAGTTACTTGACAATATTAGCAGTGATCTTTTAGGCAACTGTGAAATTTTTAAAAAGGATGACTGTTACACAGATTGATATCATGAATTTAAAGCAATACACAACCTAATAAGAAAAGAAAAAAAAAGTAAAGTAAAAGCTTGGCATGTAAATAGTTAACCTCTTCATCTGCCTGCAAAAATATCTTCAAATCTCCACTTTGCTTGAGTTCAGGATGTGAAGCTATTCTATTGACAAATAGATCCAGGGCTTGACGCCGTAATTCAATGAACTCTTTGCTAAACCGGAATTTTTCTGGCGGAAAAGCAAAATAATTACAGCCCATAAGCAAGAGAACACAATATTGATAGTTCTGTTCAATAGTCCACTTTTTTTTTCTGTTCTAGAGATAATAAAAGAATAGATTGTTCAGAAAACTATGCTGCCATCTTACCAACAGCATTCTTCTCTGGAAGGGGAGGTATAAAAATGCCTTTGTACTTCTCAGCAAGACGATCATGCAACCACTCAAAGTCACTATAGCGCCGGATAACAATTTTCTCTTGCCCCTCAAAGTCAGGCAGGTTGGTCTACACAGGCAAACCTTTCCAAATTAGTTGGTCATGTTAGTGCCAAAAATAAAATATTGCTCGAAACAGTCAACATGGTATGGCTACTGGGTAGCATACTTGCATTAGCCCAAAAAAACGAAGGGATGAAGAAACGTAAAATAGGTGTTCTAGGCTAGCTCTGAAGAGTATACAACGAAACGGAACCAAAAAAATAAAAACAAACTGCACATTCATTTGCCAGATTACAAGATTGCCATGTCACCCCATGAAATTATCTTGGACGGTAGCTTGAACGAAACCTTATATATATTTTAGTTCATTGCTTGCTTATATGTGAAAGTAAAAGTACTATTTTGCAAAACTGAAACTCACAATCCTTTTCTTCAATGCATTAGGTAACCCTCTCTGTATCACCATGATGGTGCATAACTTCTCTTTATCCCTCAATGTCAATGTAATGTTAAACATTGTCCTTTTTTCCTCTAGTACATAGTTGGCACTACTAATGACCGGGCATGTATTAAAGCTCGCTACTAAAATCCATTTGCATGCCACCGAGTTAATTTAATACTGGATTTTAAAAAATCAGATCTATATTAGCAAATTATATTCCAGAATTTGAGTTATACCAGTCCAGCTTTCACAATGGCATCACATATCGGGCAAAAACTTCTCTAGAATTGCCATAGCAGGGAGACAAGCCCCGTATCACGAAATACTCAATCGAACTAACTAACTATTTTGAGGGTTTCAGAACGAATCAGAGAACCTTGGTGATGACGCGATAGGAGATGTAGGCCTGGACTCCGGTACCCATCTTCACAGGATCTGTGACGGAGATCGACAGGAACGGCACCCCAGCCGCCGACGCCGGCGACCGGGGGCTCTGCGACTGGCTCCTCTCCTGCGACATGGGGGCTCAGTTGAACCTCCCAAACCTTTTGGGGAACAAACGAACTGTGATTAGTATCAAGGTTAAGGCAAATTAAGAGAAAAGCCTCCAGATCTACAAGAGAAGCTAGGGTCACCGCAAATTCGAGAAAGAACAGCGTGAGTAGAGAGAGATCGGTGATGAGGGGGATGTGCGTAACGGATGGATGCTCACCAGGATGCGGCGGAAACAGCAGGACGGCGGCGTCCCCCTGCTCGCCGGATAGAGAATCGGAGATCGGCGCAGACGGCAGGTGAACTCGCGAGGAGACGAGACGGGAGTCGACGAGGAGGGGACGGGGGCCTCGGGGAGATCCTGCCCGAATTATTTTTTGTTTATAATAATTAATTATTTTTGTTTATAATAAAGTCTTTGTAACGTACTACTATTGAGTTGTGATATGTAGTATATCTGTCTCAAAATAAATTAACTTTTGTATATAAATTGCATACAGCCTATATTAAGATTCGTGTAGCAAAGTTAATTTATATTGAAACGGAAGAGGACAGTTTATCTACTGAAGTTATGTATTATATAGTAAAATCGAACGATATCACTATGCTGTCCATGCACTAATAATGTTTTTATAAATGTTGGTAGATTTTTATTTATCACCCTACAATTTTCATCCTTCATCGATGTTCGCTCATGCTCCTCCCATCCTACATCCGATTTTCTATCAGGATGTATCATGGACTCACTTGTCCGAAGTCAAATGGGCTTTGTGTTCTTCTCATGATCAATGTTCTGGTCATCCCCCAAGCGTCATGTCTAGAGATCCCGCGTCAATTAGTGCCTCTCTCTGTATGCATTCTTCCTATTCCTAAACCGATAGCGAGACATGTGGGTGCGGGAGTGTGGTGTGGTGTTGGACTACAGTGCATAGAGTTCACAACAAGTAGTCATGCACTGGTGTGTCTGGGGGAAAGGTTCTCTAGTGGCTTCCTTTGAAGCACCGTTAGGTCGAGCAATCCTTCATCAAAACACCATCACCAACGAGTCAGAATGTAAGTTTGATGGATTATTTGGTTATTACTACTTACTAACTTGGTCAAACCATTCTTTCTCATTAGTTAAGATGTGGCTGCCATAAGAAGTGCGGTATGCTAACCACAGTTTATGCAAAAACCAAAAGTAAATCAATCAAGAATAAAAATCTTGAACTCGTGACTGTTTAGATTCGTAGATTCATAGGATGAATGTATCTAAGGTCCCGTTCTTTTATTCAACAAGAGTTGGATGAAGATTAATATTTTTGTGGCACGCTTTTCAAACTGCTAAACGGTGTATTTTGTGCGAAACCTTTATATATGAAAGTTGCTCTAAAATATCATATTAGTTTATTTTTCAAGTTTATAATAATTAAAATTCAATCAATCATATGTTAATACCACATAATTTTACGTAAAAAACTTAATCTTTATCTTCATATTTATTTCCAGGAGAAAAGAATAACACCATTCATTCTAAATAATTATATTTTGAAACGAAGAGAACACATTTCATTTTGAGTAAAATACAATAGCGGTCCTTAAACTTGTCATGAGGTTTCACTTAGATCCACGAACTTGCAAAACGCATATCGAGATCCCTAAACTTGCTTTATTGTATCATCCCGGTCTAAAATCTAGTTTAACCGTGGTCTGACCTACGTGGCACAGGCGTGCCACGTGGACGATGAGATTGGATTAGTGGGTGCTACAGCTCCTGCACGCCACTGTCGTCACTCCCTCTGTGCGTCGTCGCTGCCCCCTCCGTGCGCCGCCGTCACTCCCACTGCCTGCTGCCCCCTCCCTCCCTCTGCGCATCAGCGCCGCTATCAGAATCCAGACAGCATTCAGAGGCTTCCTGGTAAGCAATGGGTGCTCGTGTCCTAGCTCTGCTTCAATGGAGTAATCATGCCATGTGTTTGTGCAGGCGAAGAAGGTGCTGCGAGCGCTCAAGGCGCTGGTGAAGCTGCAGGCGCTGGTGCGTGGCTTCCTCGTTCGCCGGCAGGCCGCCGCCATGCTGCAGAGCATGCAGGCGCTCATCCGCGCGCAGGCCACCGTGCGCGCCCACTGCACCGGTGCCGGTGCCGCTGCCAACCTCCCGCACATCCACCACGCTCCCTTCTGGCCTCGCCGCTCGCTGGTACGCCGCTGGCGAAATCTCGCCGACGACATCACCATGTATATATTCGCCGTACTAGTTCTGTTCGATCTTGACGTTGTGTGTTGGCGATGGATGCAGCAGGAGAGGTGCGCCACCGACGATACGAGGAGCAAGCACGGCGTAGCGGCGTACAGCCGGCGGCTGTCGACGAGCATCGAGTCGTCGTCGTACGGGTACTACCGGAGCCCCAAGATCGTGGAGGTGGACATCGGGAGGCCCAAGTCGCGGTCGTCGTCGTCGCGGCGGGCGAGCTCCCCGCTGCTCGACGCCGGGTGCGCGAGCGGCGGCGAGGAGTGGTGCGCCAACTCCATGTCGTCGCTGCTGCCGTGCTACCTCCCCGGCGGCGCCGCCGCACCGCCGCCCCGCATCGCCGTCCCGACGTCGCGCCACTTCCCGTACTACGACTGGTGCACGCTGGAGAAGGCCCGGCCGGCGATGGTGCAGAGCACGCCGCGCTACGCGCACGCGCCGCCGAAGCAGCGGCCATAGCCGCGTCTGCCGCCGCTCCTCATCCCTCCGCGCACCAAAGCCGCCTCTCCCTCCCTTCCGCCGCCTCTGCTGCATCTGCCGGTCGCCGTGCCGCGTTGTCATCGTCACTAACCATGGCGACCGGATCTGGCGACCTCGCTGTCCTCGTCGCCGCCATGGTTGTCTGACAGTCGTGAGGAGAGTGGAGAGAGCTCGAGCTTGCCGATGGAGAGGGGAGAGAGAGTTCGAGCTTGTTGTCCTCTGCCACACGGAGCTCGACGCTACCGATACCGTCGCCCTTCGCCTAGGAGTTCGTCGGGGAGGAGAGAGGCGGCCCGATCTGCGCAGAGAGAGAGAGAGAGAGAGAGAGGAAAGGCGACGCCACCAGGGATGGGAGAGGCGGCGCTGCCGCCGGTGGTGAGCGGAGTGGGAGGGGAGGCGTCGGTGGCGTCAGGCCATCTCCGTCGGTGGGGAAAAGGAGGTGGGGAGGGGAGGAGAGGGGAAGAAGGAAGAAAAAAAATAAAAAAAAATCTATGTCATCGTCCATGTTGCGTGCCACGTAGACAAGACCACGATTAAACCAGACTTTAGACCAAGATGATACAATAAACCACCAAGTTTAGAGATCTTGATGTGTGTTTTGCAAGTTTGTGGACCTAAGTGAAACCTCATTACAAGTTTAAGGACCGCTGATGCATTTTACTCTTTTATTTTCAACGCACATAGATATAACACCTCCGTAAATACTTGATGTGCTATTTTTTGTTTCAAATTAACTATTCAAATCGTTACTACATTTTAGAGCGAATGAGAGAGCAATTACCAAATCAGCTGCCAACCAGAAGATCTGAGCCAAGCTACCAAATCAGCCTTAAAATATCTTAAGGGTGTGTTTGGATAATGGGAAATGTGGGGTAGGATTGGTATTGGAAAATGAAAGAAGGGTTAGAATTAAATGGAAGAGGGTGAATAAATGGTTAGGATTTAAAGATAGTTGGGAAATCATTTCCCTTTCCCATCTGTCAAACACCACCTAAAAGGACAAAAAGGCCACGCTACCTGAGGCCCCCATGGCCCAGAGTCCGCATCGGCACGCATCCATTGTTGCGCTGGTCACCCCGCTCGCCGCCGGCTCGCCGCCTCCCACCACTGGATCGGCCAAATCCGACGCCAGCGCCGCCGCCTAGCCACTCCATGGACCGCTCTCGCCACAAGAACTCGCCTAGTTCCGAGCGCTTCCTCGGCTCCTTCCTCCCCTCCGCGGCCGCCGGCGACCAGCCCGGATCGGCGGCCTTCGAGCTCGACGAGGACGACCTGTTCGCCTCTGGGGCTGGATCCCCCGAGCGGCCGCAGCCGTCTCGCCGCCCTCTCATCCTCTCCGCAGTCCGCGCCGCAAACCCTAGCCCCCTCCCCCGCCTCCGCCGCCCGCCGGAGGGCATCCTCGATGCTCTCCCCGAGCGCCGCTCCCCTTTCTCACCGCCTCCATCGTCTTCGTCGAACTCGTCGACCACCGCCTCCCCAGCGGCGGCGGCGGCTGCTCCTCCACGCCTGATCCCCACCATCCCCCGCCCGGCGGCGGCTCTGGCACCACATATCCCGCAGTCTGCGCCGGTGAATGTGCCGGTAGCGCAGTTTAGGCGGTTATCGGTGGAGGCACTGATGGATAAAGCTGAGGATGACGACGACGACGACGAGGAGATGCTGCCGCCGCACGAGATGGTGGCGCGAGCGCGGGCGCGGGATTCACCGATGACCACCTTCTCGGTGCTGGAGGGCGCCGGCCGCACGCTCAAGGGGAGGGACCTCCGCCAGGTACGCAATGCCGTGTGGCGGAAGACAGGATTCCTCGATTGATCCGTGCCTTCTGCATTCAGCTGTAGCTTAAGTTAGATTTGAGTGATTGGTTATGCACTATGCATGTTTGAATTTGTCTGTGTACAACATGGATGATCGGGTGTTAATTTTGGTTGCACCTGTAAAATATGTCTGTCATATTATCAATCATTATTACTTGTAAACCCTTGATTGGAGCTGTCAATTGTTCAGCATTGAACTATTGGATAAGGTGAATTGTGACCTCATGGTGGATACTTCTGTGTTTATCTACTTAATTTATGTTGGGGTATATGTCTCCCTTTTAATGATGCTTTGGTTAGATTACATCATGAAGTGATTTTTATTGAGCGCGATCAATTTTTGGGCATTTTGAGGATTGGTGGTGTGGTCCGTAGATTGCTGTGTTGTGGCTATGGAGCTTGACTTTTTAGCTAAGCTCATTACTAGCTACCATAGCTCGTATGTTCAGCTAGCACCTTGATTCTGTAAATTATGGACAATTTTGGCCACCTCTTGTGAAATTGCTTATCTGTTGATCATCAGTCATGCTTGATCTGTGAATCACATTAAAGATGGTACCGTAGGATGTGGAAATAGATTTTGGATTCATAGATTATGTTATTTAGTACTTGAGCTAAACATTTTTTGCTTACTGTGTAGCTATGGTTGTATTTGATATTTACATCTATTATAAGTTCTGCTTGGTAGCTTACAGAATAATCTTAAGTGCCTAGATATCAGAGTCGATAGCCTAATTAATAGCTAATAGATACTGAACTTGGTCAGGTAAACAGTTAGACAGTTGAACCCTCTGAACTACATTAGCCAAGGAAAAACACGAACAAACTTACTCTAAAACAGGTTTTAAGATTGTCCAGAATGTAGCTAGATACATTGTTTTGTATCTGCTAGACTGTTAGGTCCTATAATTAACTCCACAGCTAGCTGTTGGAATGGTTTAAGCATACAGAAAATATACCTTGATATAAACCCATGGCCTCCCATTTGGTCACCTGTTCTCAACTGTATCAGCAAGGAAATGACTAAGATTATATGTATATATGTATGGGAAAAACATTATATATGTGATGATTGGCTTCCAAGTGTCTAGGACTAGGAGTTGTTTCTCTTCTTGACTTGTTTCGTTTCCAAACCATCTTATAGTTATCCCATTGGGTAATTCGGACCTCAACTTTCATCAAAGTCCATTTTTCACCCTGAACTACAACATCGGTTATTTTTCACCCTAAAATTTCAAAACTGGACAAACTTCACCCCATGATTGTTTTTAGTGGTGGTTTTAGCCATGTTAAGAATCATTTTACTATTCTTGTGCTATATTGGTTGCTAACTTGGTACCGCTTCACAAATACGCTTTATATCTTTCTCTCTTTGTATTTCCCTGTCATCTCTCTAGTGTGAGGAAATGAGGGACAAATGTGTCATGTGGAACTGGAATCAGTGCCATATTAGCAACTAGGATAGCATAAAGTGGTGTTGTCGCTTTAGACTCAGTAGGTACCACCATTGAAATTAGTCGTAGGGTGAAACCTGCCCGGTTTTGAAAGTTTAAGGTGCAATAACCGGTTTTGTAAAGCTTGAGGGCCAAAAGAGGACTTTACCCTCTCCCGTTCAGCTTGGTCTCCCCAACTTCAATTATGCCTTGCCTACTTGCTAAATGCTGAAATGCTTTTTGGTATTGGTAAGCATTCTCAAGCCCAGCCTAGTGCATGGCCCATAAGGCCATAACACCAATGCTTTGGTCTTAGGCTTTGAGCATTCTGTATTGGGCCTCTCTAAAACTTGTAAATTCTGTGTAATAAATAGTATTTGAGCGAATAAAAAGACGCAGTGTTGGCCACCATGTGATATAGTAAAAATTTACCACCGTTTGGTGAGCAGTACACAAGTCAGATTTTCATTGGAGAGTAGTCAGGTCTCATCCGTTGGGCGGGTGAAAGAGTTTACCTTCATGTTTTGGAAGTGAAAATCGTCCCTCGCTAGTTTGGAGAAAAACTTTTGGTCAACTCCATATGAGGAACAGTTTTGTTAACTATGGTTTTCTGCACTTTTACCTCTAGGTTCTAATGAAGAGGATCTGTTTCCTTCACCTGTAAATGCAGAGGATCCGTTTCCTCAAGGTGGTAGTTCAGCAACTCAGCAGCGTCTAGGCAGAGAGATGCAACGGAAGAAGCGAAGCATCAAACTTGTGCTAATATCTTTGTTAAGTACAACTCTGATGCTAATATGTGCAAGAGTAGATGCACTTAGTCTGATTATAGTAGCTTTGTAGCCACTAGATGACTGGCGGTTGGCAAACACAAAATGTCCATTCCAAGGTTCATTCTTCACTGATTGGACTTAAAATGAACAGAAACAAATTAAGTCTTGGCTAGCCATCCAGTTTCTGATCTTGTTTTTACTAACTCTCTTTGTGATGCCCGTGCTGTCTACAGTGTAGCCATGGCGTATGGCAGCTCAGTGAAGAGCTGGAACCAGGAACTGCTGACCGGATGCCTCCTGTAGTCCTGTGACCAAACTATAGACACATGAACGAAATTGCAAGCCTGGCTACAGAGGTATACTGAAGTTTGGATAAGATCACCAGGAGCAGAAAAAACACGGGGGGTTATCCTGCGCCTCTCATTTGACATCCACATGCAAAAAATCACTCGCTGATGGCTGTGCCAGTGGCTCAGTGTAGAGTGTAGACAAGTCATGTGGCTATCAATAGATCATGACAACTGCCGCCAGCTTAATTAGTCGAAAAATCAACACTGAATAATGCTGCGGCTGTTAGCTGAGTTCAGTTGTAAAAAAAAAGGGGGCCAAGTCTAGTTTCAGAGTCAACGCCTTGACGCATACAATGGCCAATTGCGCTTTACCATTCACGTGATGAAATCCAGTGTATTTGACTGATATGGATGTCTGCAGAGCTACTAGTACCTATTGGGGGCATGGAAGGATTTACTAATTATGATAAGAAAAAGGTCAAATACAGACAACAGTAGGTGGGTTTAATTCAAAAGGACGCTAAATATATGTGCTTGGTTTCTCTACCCTTATTGCTATTTTGCTTTACAGAACTCTTGTTTCTATCACTGATATCACATACCTGGTTTCTTTCCTTTCAAACTTTTCATCTTTTTGTGTCTAATTTTCTTTGGAGGATTCTTTAGCTCCAGCATTGGGCTGTCCGATCCCTAGCACTAACTGAAACCTTTCCTTGATAATAAAAACCTTAGAGAAACTTAGAAAACTGAATGTTTTTTGCCACATTGTTGTTGTGTAAGCTAACAATGATGTCAGCATTCGGGCACAATTGGACTGGGGGATTTCCTGTTTTAGAAACATTAGCAAAATGCCCATACATTGTTACAGAATTAAGAAAATCACATTGGAAACAGAAACCTATTTTGAATTTGAGAACTTAATTTCAGAATTAAGTAAAGGCTTTTGGTTGCTAAGTTTTCGCTCTCTACGAAAATGCTCCATTTATTATTAGCATTTAAGGATGATCAACCAATGGTTGAGAGCTATAGTGCATGTCCATTAGAGCACTCGCAATTGTAAAGTAAGGTGCTACCTATAAAACATGTATATCTCAGCAATAGACTAGATTAATATTAAACCACTTTAATGGTATGTCTACTTGGGTATCTATAGCTCTCTAATCCATTGTCTCGTTTTTCTCTATAGACTATCTATATGTTAGTAGATAGTTTTGCTCTCTCTCTTCATTTAATCTCTTCCAAGTAAGAAAATATGCTGACATGGATCTCTTGTAGAGAGCTTATAGATAACCATTGTGGGTGCCCTTACTTATATTGTTCTTCCACATGTTTGGTTTTGATATAGGATAGAAAGTAGTCCCACATAAAACAATTTTAAGGAGTTGATAATAGAGTGGTGACAGAATCGTCACTTTGCAGTACAGAAGTTTTGATAAATTTATTAATGAGCCATGGATAATAAGGTTCAAGAAATAAAACCGATTTTCCCTATCCCATTTGTTTCATCGTGAGAAGGACCCTTTATCATATTCTGTATTTTACTGTCATTAATAAATTCACATCTCGTGTGAACGTGAAAAACTACCGACCACCGGACGAGTTAGAAGTGTGAAAACACGGTCATCCTATGTGTGAAAGCGAAAAGAACATGAATATGGAACCGATGAATGATTCTTCCTTCGAAAATGCTATACATACAACCAAAGCGTCTGACCCTTGTACGACTAAGACGTTCGCCGTCCGTGTCTCCACATCCGCATAGATCGCTAATTTAGTTGGGCCTTACAAAAGCCCAACTCAATAATCTGGCCGCACGTCCGCACATCGTTTCATGTAGCCGATAATATTGCCTCAACGTGACTTTCCATCTCCTTCTATCCTAAACCCCACGGTCTAATTCCTTTGTCTTCCATCTCTAATCAATTGCTTGAGTTCAATAAGATGTAATTTAGCCGCACGGCCACATTGTTTTATCTAGCCAATAGTATTCACTGATCACATCACACAAGGTATGTGAAAGCTACTGATTTATTTATGCCTACTCCAAATTTTCATCTGAAAAATCATAGACATGAGATAAAATATCGTTGTGCGGCTAAAAGGACATGTTGTGTCCTTATAAGTTTAGGCTTGAAATAATATATGGGCTTTGATGTGGATTATGTTACGTGGGACAGTTGGAGCAGCAGCCCATTTGACCAAGTCAGTGCTGCCTCACGCCGTGTAATTCACCGTTGAGTCGTACGCCAGTCGAACACGCTAGTCGGATGTATAGCAGCGTTCTCCTTCCTTGATGATAAATTTCGTATGCTGTTTACGGCAATCATCGATGCGCTCATCCCTACCGACCACGGCTACTGATTCCAGAACTAACGGCTACCGGACGGTCACTGCTCGAAGCAAGTTTTGTTGTGATCGGTTTGGGCCTATTGGATTGTGACATGGACGGCTGAGGTTACGTGCAGTTGCAACAGCTCCACAAATAAAAATTTTAAGGAGTTGATGATAATAGAGTGGTGACAGAATCGTCATTTAGCAGTACAGAAGTTTTAATAAATTCATTAATGAGCCATGGATAATAAGGTTCAAGAAATAAAACCGATTTTCCCTGTCCCATTTGTTTCATCGTGAGATCGAAGGACCCTTTATTTTATTCTGTATTTTACTAGCATTAATAAATTCACAACTCGTGTGAACGTGAAAAACTACCGAACTCTCCCCATAACTTTTTTTCATCCAAAAAAACTTGTCAACTAATCTTGCAAAATGCCAGATTGAGCAACGCACGGATACGACGGTGTCCCGGCCGGGGTTGGGCTGCCGTTGCTGCCTGCCCGTGTAGCGACCGTGCGACGCAGAGGTACGGGCGGTCCCTGTCCACCGAGCCGCACAGGCAGAGGCAGCGCGTGCGTCGTATCTGCCGCGGGATTCCGCCGTCCGGTCCTGTTCCGGCGTCGCGCGTGCGTGGAGCGATCCATCATCCACCGCTCAAGATTCGCACGTCTCCCCTTGCACACGACTCATTCTCGTCCCAATCATCCGCCGGTTCGATGTATCCAGCGACTTTGATGGCACACGTCGATCCATCCATCCACCAGGGGGCCCGTGGATCCGGTCTCGTTGCGGTGCTCTGCACGGCGCCGGCGTTTTATCATTGGCGTTTTGCTGATCCGCGCGCGCGCGCAGAGCGAAGAGGAGGATCTCCGCCTCCGCGTGTCGCATTGACCGCGACCCCCCGCCCCCGGCTTGGCCGAGAGGAGGTGTCTTGGGCGGTCGGGCGAGCGCGGGTGCGGCGCGGACACGGCCGAGAGCCCGAGACGTCCCTGCGTGCGCGGTCTCCTCTCGGTTTACTGGCTCGGAGGAGGGCAGCGTGCGCGCGCGCGTCGCCGTCGTGGTGAGCTGGTGCGCGCTGGGGTGAAACCCGGCCGCGTACCGCCACGGAAGTAAACGGATAGGTTGGGAGGAGCTAGTGATCGGACTGGGTCTGGCCGAGCGGGGAGGGAGCAGAACAGCAGTCGTGCCGAGCGTCAAGGCGACATGGACACGATCCTGGATGGGCCGAAACCGTGAAACCCAAGTGCCGGTCGGTCTAAGTACACGGGCTCTTCTCACGAATCAGTCAGTCAATCACGATGCTCTTTCTCTTCCTGGTGCCGTACGTACATGTGGTGCGGTTCTGTCTACTTGTTCCTCATCGTGGCTACCGTTATGGTCCACAAACATTCCACTAGGCTCGGTAGCTCGCGACCGTAGTTCAGCTGACGTACGTTAGTACGTACATGTGTGCTGTGTCCGTAATTCTAGCATTTTTTTTACCCCAATAAAATTCAAATCATGTTCAGGTAGTCCAATTTACGTGCCTCGTCTCTGACTGTGTAAACGGACGTGCATGCAGCAGATATTGTAGATGTCGACATCGGTGAGAGACTGAGAGCAAACGTTTCATTAATCCATAACCGGTGCGATTTTGATTTGGATCCTCGTGATTGACTTGTTAAAACTGGCAGCAATATTGTGTTCGTTCGTGCAGGAACGCGCGTGGGCCATAGAATCAGGAGTTCGAAGACCTACGGAGCACGTACCCTAGCGACGCGTTTTGCCGGGGTAAAAATGGGCCTAAAAAAGACGGCATGGCTGGATGACACGATAGCAATTTGAGCGACGGGTTCACCATTCTGACGCCCTTTGGCTCACGGCACGGCCGGCCAGTCGGTGTCAGTGCTGTATATAGTATCCGGCTAACTTGGAGGTACAACGTACAAGGCCAATCTTCCATTTCCTTACCTCTTGTGGAACTTGACTTGGTGAAAAGCGCACCCATTAGGCCATTACTCCGTTATCTTCTTTTTTATGATACTATTGTAATTTATAGGCGCTGAGATATTACCTTTTTTTTTTGCGGGGCTGAGATATTAATGTTGATCAGACAGCAGAGTTATCCCAGCCGATAGAAAAAGTTATGCTTTCGTACATCAGACGAGTGTGAGAGTGATATGTTGTTGTTGGTACTGTAAAATAGGTTTTCCAAATTGGTTGAAATAGCCCCTTCACAAAACCAATTTCAAAATGGTATTGGTCCCATATGACATACGCCAAATGAATGGCTGGTGTAACAAACACCAGTAAGAGCAGGTAGTACAATAGCAGGCCATTAGCAAGCTACAAATATATTTTAATGAGATAAAAGATAAGATAGAAGAGCAGCGGGCTACAGATCTGTAGCCACCTGCAGCACGGACTCTAAGACACATGTGTGTATAACAGGTGAGACCATATATTAATAGTATAGTAAGCAACTATTGTATGAATTGGCTATAGATTGGCTATAGATGAATTGGAGCTAGTAGTGGGCTATACTATTAAACTTGCTCTAAGGTTGAGTTTGTTGTTGCAAGTTGGGAACTAATCTTCCGCACACGCAAAACTGAGTAAGTATTAGAGTAAGTATGATTTTTAAAGCAACTTTCGTATAGAATTTTTTTTTTTTGCAAAAAACACACCGTTTAGTAGTTTAAAAAGCATGCGCGCGGAAAATGTGGGAGATGAATTGGGAAGATAATAAACGAACACAGCCTAAGTAGGAGCAGGGGTAAAAATGTTTCTATAAGAAAAACATATAGTTAGCCCCACGTGTTACATGACATAGCAATCCAGTCAAATAATATGTTTCAAAAATATAACATTGTTCCAAAATATAACAATTTAATACTAGAATAAACATCACACAATAGTATGGATGGCCTAAAATTATCTTGTGACGATGGGAGTAGTAACTAAAATGTTGCGGCCTTCTATCCCTCCATTTTAGAATGTAAGATGTTTTTGGTTTTGTCCTAAGTGAAGATTTTGAGCCAACTTTATAAAGGAATGTAGAAAAACATCCACAGCATCAAATTAATTGTATTAAATCTAACATTCTCCCAAAGTCCCTTTTCACAATTGATATTGAAAACATTGTTATGTATTTTTATAAACTTTGTCAAACTTTCGAACTATAAAGCAAAACAGGGTACGTAAGTTTCAAAAGCTTATGGAGATTTTCCAAAGTATTAGTAAAAGCTACCGAACGAAAGCATTCAAATTTGGCAAAACATTGCATATCACATTAATGTAGTATCATAGAAGAGGTCAAGACAGGAAAGTAGGAAACTAACAAAAAACAAACAAACAAACACACACACACACACACACAGAGAGAGAGAGAGAGAGAGAGAGAGAGAGAGAGAGAGAGAGAGAGAGAGAGAGAGAGAGAGAGAGAGAGATGGGAAACAACAATATTCAAGGACCACAACTTTGGGCCGATTCAAGCATGCCAAAGTGCATTCTGCAAATGTGTCTCAATCCAGCAATAACATATGAGAATCCGGTTCTCTGAAAATTAAACGCAGGAGCAATGCTTGTAAATTCACACTACTGCGGTTCTAAAGGATATTCGCACTCATGTCGGCAGAAAAGCACAAACTACCCGTGCTAACTCTATCCGTATGTCGCAGTAATATTGAAAAAAAAACAAATATCATGCATAGAAACACTTGGTTTGTTGAGGTTCTTTTGGATGGTGTCTGATGAGCCGACACAAGTGGGCGAATGAACGAAAAATAGTTTTAGGCGATAATTTTATAGTTCAACTAAGAAAAGCCAATGTTAAGAGTAGAAGGCCACAATAATATACCTAATTCGTTCAGAACTTATTCACTCCATCCTAAAATAAATAAATTCATAGAGTTAAAAATTTATCCTAAAATAAATTAATTGTTGCCTTCTTTTGCGTGGACACAATTTTCTTTTGTGTGGTAATTCTTGCTTTCTTATCCACCATTGATTCACAAATCAAGAAGTTTATCCCTTAAACACTCTTCACATTCCCCAAAATAGAGGGCACTTTAATTTTTCATCCTCACCACTAATATTTCTCGTGATACGGTTTGGCTTATTTTAGAAAAAAAAAATTATCTCCATTTCAAAATAAGTTAATCAAGAATATATCAAATTCCGTATTAGATTAATTTATTCTGAAACGGATAGGACGAATGGAGTAGTAAGTCTAAAATTTTAATCTGACCATGGCTTATAGAAGAAAGAGGTGCCAAGTAGGCCCGTACGTGGAATTGTACATAGCCTTAACTGCAAGACGTAAAGGAAAAACATATAAAAAAACAGAAAATATCAAGCACGCGTCATCACCAGCAAGTGACGGTAGCAGTGTTCTTCAAACAAACCGAGTTAAACTCCTCTGCTAGTTAAAGGCGAGACAGCTACTTAGGAAAAGGAGGATAAAAACATAAAATGGAATTTCAAAAGGGAAAGGGAAAAGGAAATGAAACTAGACCCAGTCCTCCGCACGAGTCCACTGGATTAAGCGCCTCCCTCCCACGCCACGGCTACACCAAAATTTGCCCCCACTCTAACTCTCGTGTTGATTGCAGCGAATTTAGATTTGAGAAGAGCCAGTCAGGCAGTCCCACCACGCCACGAGAAATTTCTACGCCCATGTCAGCGGTGACGACGCGCGCGCGTGCTTCTCCATATATACACCGCGCGCGTGCACTCACACCTCTCCTCACCACTTTCACCACCAAAAAAATCGACCAAACCACGTAGTATTACGCAGTTCGCACACTATACTCCGATCCGGCCTCTCCAACCCAGCTTAGCTTTTCTGCTCCCAGCTGCCAGCTACGTTGCAACCCCACCACCGGAAAGCTACACCGTGCGTTTCATATAAGCAGCGCCCAGTCGAGCGAGCTCGACCGGCAATAGCAATAGCGCCAAGACATACAGAGAAGCCACAGACGTCGAGGCAGCTAGCGCGCGGGGGAGGACAGGACACTGCAGCAAGTTGGCCGGTGATAAGCGCGCGAACTCGCTGGCAATATGGCCGACGGCGGCGGCCGCCGGGCTCCCGGGTTCCGCTTCTACCCGACGGAGGAGGAGCTGATATGCTTCTACCTCCGCAACAAGCTCGACGGCCTCCGCGACGACATCGAGCGCGTCATCCCCGTCTTCGACGTCTACTCCGTCGACCCGTTGCAGCTCTCAGGTACCAGCACACGCGTGTACGTGCATTGCGTTCGTCGTACGTCGCGCGAGCGCCGCGTCACCTGTATACACACACCTGCTGCAGAGATTCACCACGAGATGCTGGGCGGCGGCGGCGAGGAGGGGGAGCCGTGGTTCTACTTCTGCCCGCGGCAGGAGCGGGAGGCGCGGGGCGGCCGGCCGAGCCGGACCACGCCGTCCGGGTACTGGAAGGCGGCGGGCACCCCGGGGGTCGTCTACTCCGCCGACCGCCGGCCCATCGGGATGAAGAAGACCATGGTGTTCTACCGCGGCCGCGCGCCGTCGGGAACCAAGACCGCGTGGAAGATGAACGAGTACAGAGCATTCCACTACCCCGACGCCTCCTCCGCCTCCGCCTCCAGCGCCGGCGCCGCCGCGCCACCAAACCATCTTCCTCCGCAGGTGATTAATCAATACCTAAGTACACGTTGCTTTCTTTGCCGTTGCACATACTAGCCGCATACCTTGTCACGTCATCTATCGATCTCTCCGTATAAATCAGAAAGATATGGCCGGCGGGGGCAAACTACTTGTTTTGCAGGTCGTTCCCTTTTATTGGCGGCGGGTAAATATCCAAACTTGTATATTCTGAGTGGTTCTTGCCAAACTGCCAATGAACCGGGTGCTCCATCATAAAGCATTTGAACCACACGCGTTGATCCATACGCACCAGTGTATAACTATACAGTACATGCAAGTATGCAACTGGGCGAATGCATGATTCGTGACTCCGTCCGTATGCAACTTTTTAAATGGTTGCATGGTTGACGCACTGTTTATGATTTACTCATGTACGAAGACAATTAATTGACTTGTAATTAAGTACATTTGAAAACACGATCAATGACGACTAATTTGTCTTGTGGGCTTTCGCTGTTGCAGCTGAGGAGCGAGTTCAGCCTGTGTCGACTGTACACCAGATCGGGAGGCATCCGGCAATTCGATCGGCGGCCGCTAGCGGGTGGTGGTGATGAGAACCCGGGGCCATCCATGGCTGCCGCGGCGGCGTCACCCGAGGAAAACGACGGATCAGGAAGTTCCATGCAGCAACTGGAGCTGATGGATCAAGGTGGCGCCGTTGATCCGGATTGGGACCAGTGGGACGACTTGGCCACCTTGACCGCACTTCTGTACTGGCCTAGAGATTAGGGATGCCAATTGTTTACATGATCTTGCTCGTAGTGCTAACTGTGAAGTGCATGTTACACGTATCAACGACCAAGTGTAGTACATGCTTTTTTTTCTTTTGCCGCGCAAACTCTCCAGTATTAACATAAGAAAAAAAAAATCAGAACACACACAATTTTTTTTGGTTTCTCCAAATATATAATTAATTAATTATTGTTTTCTTCAGTTAATCATATTTTTCTAGTTGGATCTTCGCCCTTGGCCCTGTGGGATCTCCTCCAACTTTTCTGATAATAGGATTTGTTTATACTAGTTCATCCGTCACAAAATGTAAGGTATACATGTATTTTAGATGGTTTCATTAATACAATACTTCTTTGAATGTTTATTTGTTTTATAATTTCTCCTGAACAACTACAAAATATATCAACTTGATATGAGCACACTGTCAATACGAGACTAATAGCATCACTTGGGTGATATTAAACATATTGCTATTTTGATTATTAGTTAAGAGTTATGAATATTGACTTTCTTAAAAACATGGGTGCACAATATATGTTGTGGGGGCAGAGAGAGTATTCTTAAAAGAAAAAAGGTAACGATGGGGGTGGTGGCGGTGACCTAACCAACCGTATTTATATTTTTTTATTAACTTCTCTATCAGTTTTAAGTTATAAGATGTTTTGACTTTGGTCAAAGTCAAACTACTTTAAGTTTGACTAATTCTGTAGAAAAAGTAGTAATATTTTTAACCCAAGACTAATATATTATGAAAATTTATTCAATTATAGATTTAATGAAACTATGCTGGTGTTGTAAATATTACTACTTTTTCTATAGAGTTAGTCAAACTTAGATTATTTTGTCTTTAACCAAAGTAAAAACGTTTTATGATGTGAAACGGAGGGAATACTCTTTTACGTGTTTGTAAGATTGCAAAATAGTGTAACACATTGGTTATATCTGATACGAGTAAATTGCACAGTGGGCAAGGTTTTATTACCTAATTAAGTTTAACATACCAGGTCTTTTTTTTAGAAATTTATTGGACCAAGTCTTTGCATACCTTTTTACTTAACATCATGTATTAGTTGCACACTGGACCATGTCTTTACATACATTTTCACTTAACACCATGTATATGTATTGTTCATTCGTTTGCACTTTGGATCGGGTATACAAGTTAGCTGTGCTTCCTGCCCAAAAAATCGGGACCAGTGTATCCAACATGAGCCATTTACATAGATAGTTGACTCGAACGCGTACAGTTTAATTTGGACGAACCGTCGCGTGCAGCTAGCCGCCTGGCCTTGCAAGGGATCGACTGAGGCTGCCCAAAGCAGCTAACTTATTACCCGATCCGAAGTGCAAATAATGTAACAAGATATGGTGTTAAGTGAAAAGGTTTGCTAAGACATGGTTCAGTGCGCAACTTAGGTAATACTTTGCCCATTGTGCAATTTACTCTTATCTTATTTCATATATAAAATGCAAGTTTGTCACGCAAAGACATATGTAGAGATGAATTGCACTTAATTTGTTCCAAACAATGCTTGAATGCATAATTTTTAATATTTATCAGTGTCAAAGTAGGGTATTTAGCTAGTATTAATGGCATACTTTTACGTCTATTGTTATTGAGATGGGTCCCATTCCTCACGAAACGCATATCGACCAAGTGAAGACCCCTAGACCAATGAAAGTTGTTCAACCATATAAAGCCCCCAACAAGGTGGTCAATAACGTATTACGCCAGAACCCTACATCTGTGACGGCACACCAGTAACGGGTTTATAAATTGGTCACAGATGACCGTCACCTTTGACGGGTCGTTAGATTTACCATCATCGGTGAGGCATCTGGCCGCGGCCCGTCACAAGTATCACCTCACCTGTGACGGGCTGGAATTTTAAGCCGTCACAGGTAAGATAGTGACGAGTTTGACTTCCAACCTGTCACTGGTATGACCTCATTTGTGACGGGCCAGGGAGTTACAACCCTTCACAGGTGATGGGCCGTCACCTGTGACGGATATGACTTCTGGCCCGTCACTGATTTTAAGTTTGCACCCGTCAAAGGTGATCAATTTTGACATATAAAAAAGGAACCCCCACCCCCACCCATGGGCCCACCGCCACCTGCTCAGTCTCTCTCCTCCTCCTCTCAGTCTCTCTTCTCTTCTTCCCACCAACCGCCAGCCTCCTTCGCCCACCTCCAAAGGTCGCCACCTCCTTCGCCCTTCGCCCCATGGTCGCCGCCGTCGTCTCTCCGCCGCCCCGTCATCGGCTCCTTCGCCCACCGCCTCCGAGTCGCTGCCTCCTTCGCCCACCGTCCACGGTCGCCGCCTCCTTCACCCACCGCCCACGGTCGCCGCCATGCCTCCACCACTCCAGATCCGGGTCATCGCCTCCTTCCCGCCTCCACAACGCCAGATCCGAGTCGTATCGAGCCAAAGACGAAGACAACGCCGGTGCCAGGACCATCGGCGAACGGGGCACCACGCCGCTGCCCAACGCCATCGACAAGCCCCTCCGTCCATCGCCGCTTATCTCCGGTCGACGACGAGCTTCTACATCCCCCACCCTCCCCCTGACGGTCCCAGCAACCATGAACTCGGGGGCTCCAGATCCGGACACCCTGAACTCAGAGGTCGCGGATCCAACCATCCCGAGTTTGGGTGCTCTAGATCTTGCGCTCCTAGCTTCAGCGACGCCAGATCCGTTCGTGAGGTAAGTGGTCCGCCGTCCACACCACCCCACGTCGTCGAGGTCAACCTGCTGTGGGGAGAGCAGGCGTCGGCTGTCCCCTTCCACCCCATCCTCGGTAGTCACTGCCGCCTCATCTATTTTACTCAGTTTAGTGCTAAGCAGAAGTCACCCTTTCCTTCTCTTGCATCCAGATCTGAGCTTGCAGTCAACCGATTCCGGTGTCTCCTGTGGTTCCTGTGGCTAAATCCTTGTCCAAGGATGCATCTAGCTTTAACCCCATCAAAAATCATGAGCTATTGGATCATTAGTTAGATGCTCTTTGTGTACTAGTATTTTGTTTGGATAGTGGGCATGCATGCTGTTTCGCTTTGTTTTCTTGTTCTATTTAAGTTGATGCATCACTAAATCTGTTTTTATTTTCCTTGTTAGACCTCTTACCAGAAGTTTTTTTTGGGTGTGTTCTTGGATACTCTACAAATCCCCCAATTTCTATGCTAGCTGAACAAATTAGACGCTAGTTCTTTCTACAAATGGTGAGCTTCCTCTGCCAGTTGATCTATTTCCGTTTCTTTCAGATAATATTTAACTACTGACATGCATATGGATGACTATCAAGGATGGTTGAAAGGCTAGCTAATGAATACTAATCTGAGGTAAACTTATTTTTGCCTTCTCAGTCAGAGTGACCCCATTTTAATTTGTTGTTTTGGAGCAGCTTATGCTGATTATCTGGCTGTTAGGCTATTCTTGCATAGTTATATGCATTTGTAACATATCGAAACTGTTCCTGCTACTGTCATCCCATCTGTAACATATATCTGGTTGTTAGGCTATTAGGATATTCTTGCATTAAACTTCTCTGAATGATGTCATTGCAGGCACTGGGGGCTGTACTTATGCTGATCTAATTGTAAGTTTGTATGTCATACCATATTCGTCAGGCTCAGAAACCAAAGATGGAAATGCTATGTTCAAGTTTGTGGCACTTAGGCTGTATTTCTCATTTTTCAGTATGTTGGCATCGAAGTATGTTCTCTTTTTTTTCTGGATTTATTTCTGGTGCTTTGAAGCATCGGCTTGTCTCAATTTGAGAACTTGCAATGCATGTGTGTGAATGTCTATGGATTTTCGGTGACAACTTGGAATGCATGTGATGTTAGTTTGAAACTTTTAGTGCAATGGGCTGAAACTGGAGACATATATATTGCATGTGTATGTTTTGTTTTTCCAGAGACATGGATAGCAAATCCTAGGGGAAATTATTTTTTTTTCTGGATGTAAGCTCACCACTGACGGTTCATATTGCAAAAGCCGTCACAGGTGAACATACCAGTGACGGCTTTGCACATACATGTCGTCACAAGTGACACACCTGTGACGTTTTTTACTCTCTGAGCCGTCACAGGTGAGTCATCTGTGACGGGTTGCAAAATGGCATGGGTTAGTGCAGACACTTACCTCTGACGGGCCATAAAGTTCTAGCCCGTCAGAGGTGACTGTCATCAGTAACGGTCTTCCACCCGTCAAAGGTGACCGAACTCACCAGTGATCACTGATCACTGACCAAGCCTAAAGCCGTCAAAGGTGAGGGTTTGGGCCCGTCACTGGTGACCTTGTCCAGTGTAGTGAACTCAGTATGCCTTAATGGCCAATGATTGAACTATATATAGAGATCACACTTGTAATGGACTTGGTATAATAATGTGGTTTTAAAGATAGCCCATAGACCCGTAAAAGAGGAAATAACATGTGTACAGTGCAATCACACTCTTTAGAGAAGAATAATGTAAATTCTCCTTTAACCAAACCCTATGTGGCCCATGCCTATAAATGGATAATGTAATTAATTAGGCAGTTTATTTGAGACCAGAAAATTGCAACATCGCTAGCTAGTCACTTCACGACTCTTAACTAAAGACGTTAGATTATTAATTTGTGTTTTCAACGAGCTCATTGTCTTTTATTATTGTTCTACCGCTTCACCCGGCAACTATATTACTGCGAATAATAATCATGCTCTGGTTTAATTCAACCAATCATCGAAAGATCGATAGGGACCCACAGGCCATATCATACATGCATGATTTTAATTTTAATTTTTAAATTTTTGGGAGTTGGGGTGGGGGGGGGGGGTGATTTTCAGCGTAAGAAGAATTTTCTCAGAACACATGGGATTAATTCTCTTGGAATTAATTTGGTCGGATAGACTGCAACAGCATAACTCGTTGCGCAGCAGTAAAACAACGTGCACAAAAAAGAAGCCGGCCGTAACGATCAGTGGACGCCACTTTCTTTCGTTGACTATCCATTGAACGCCACGCGAGTGATGAGTACGTACGACATATGCTTCTGGCACTCGTGCCATTCTTCGCTTGCTTTCGTTCATATATATGTACAGCGTGCTCGATAATAACAGCTACATGTTCATGTACCTGCAGGTTCCCTGCATCCGAACAGCTCGACTAATATTCGCAACTTGCAGGGTGCGTGTTGCGGTCAAACTCCGATCGATCGAAAGGTTGCGATCGTTTCGTTTTTCCACCGGATACCAGGAGGTCAATCGATCTGTACCTGCAAGTGACCAGTTCGTACGTACCCCGTCTCATCGATCCCTGCCCCAATAGGCGATTTGGAGCCTCATCACTTTGGACTATAATAAGCCAAATCAAAAGTTAAATATTAAATTTTCGAATTTGATTTTGAAGTTGATTTTAAGGCATTTTTCAACGTAATTTGTTTTAGCGTTGATTTTAAGTCACTACGAACAAATATATCAATTTTACCTATAAACTAATTTTTATTCTCTAATAAGCCAACACTTATTAGAGGAATATGGGTAGCCGAATAGCTGATGAGGCTCTTGGACTACTTAAGCTGGAAATATTAGTGTATACAACGTGTACACCAATTAATAAATTTCACCAAAAAAACAAAAATATCTAGAAAAATCATACAAGTATTAATAGTATTACACTTATGTGTAAAGTCTTGGCCTTAAAATTATTATATTTTAGACCTTAAAAAAATTAAGAAAATCCGACCGTATTGAGAGTATAAATTTGTCAGAATTTTATTTTTTTTACAACATATATATAATGACCTAGCATAATGACTAGCGCAGATTACGCTGCTAGCATCGTTATATTTCTTCTCAAATAGAAGCATGTATATTTTCATATTTTGTTATTGAAACGGCAATATAGTTTTAAACTTTGTTCTAACACGACCAAACTAACCAATGTTTAATATTTATATTGTATTGTACATACATGAAAGTTATTAATTATTTTTTTAATTCTAAAATTTTGTTATTTATAAATTATATTTCTACATGAACTACATACTCTTTCTTTCAATATTCATTATTTTCTAATTCTAAAGTTTCATTATTTATAAATTTTATTCTAATTCCAAAGTTTTATTATTTATAAATTTTATTCTTGTATAGACTCTAAACTCTTCTTTTTATATTTTTGTTATTTCTAAATTCCGAATTTTAGTTATTTAAAATGTATTCCTGTATGGACTCTAGACATTTTTCTTTCAATATTTCTTATTTTTAGTTCCGAATTTATGTTATTTGTCAATTATATTTCAATATAGACTATAGACTCTTTTTTAATATTTCTTGTTTTTCTAATTATGAATTTCAGTTATCTAAGTTGTATTCCTATAGGGAGACTATTCTTTCAATATTTTTTTTAAGTTCCGAATTTCGGTTATTTCGAAATTGTATTCATGTATGGAATTTTTTTTAAAAAATGCATTTTAGTTTTTTCTAAATTGTATTTCTATATGGCTCCAAACTCTAACTTGTATGAACTAGAGTCTACTACTCCGATGTTACATATTTTTTTATTTCGAATTTCAGCTATTTTAAATTATATTTCTATATCAACTCTATTTTTTTCTTCTTATCCGGTTAATATGAGAATTTCAAATGGTGAGAGCGAATGTGGATGTTTTTTTAGTTACTTTAGTAAGTTAATAGATCCGAAGATAAAACTTATATATATATATATATATATATATATATATATATATATATATATATATATATATATATATATATATATATATATATATATATATATATATATATATATATATATATATATATATATATATATATATATATATATATATATATATATATATATATATATATATATATATATATATATATATATATATATATATATATATATATAATTTTTTATAGAATTTTTTATGATATTTTTAGTTAATGTGTATGGTGTATATATTAGAAGACGCGTGATTATATGATATGCTCCCACTTAAGCTTGGTATAATGGCATTTTTTTCAGATCTTGGAATACATATTTCTCATTACAGATTATAGTATAATTGGAATTGTTGCTCATCGGTCGCCCGGGGGGAGGGGAAAAATCGGTCGCTCCCCCCACCCCCAACAACGCGCGCACTTGCCCTGTGGGCCCACCACATGTCCCTGCCCCCACCTGCTACGTGTTCCCACCACATACTCCGTTGCAACACATCACCCACATATTTTGAAAACCCTCTATTAAGAGAATTCGTTTCATTTTTTGTTCCACTAAAATTTTTTCACCTAGTGTATTCATAATATTTCACTATGTATAGATCTAATGTTGCAGTGAACTGAAACATTATTTTGTAACAAATCACCTGCATATTTTGGAAACCCTCTATTAAGGGAATTCGTTTTATTTTTTTTGTTCTATAAAAAATGTTTCACCTAGTGTACTCACAATGTTTCACTATGTATAGATCTAATGTTGCAGTGAATTGAAACATTTTTTCACTATTTGCTAAAACATTGTTTTTATATAAGGTGAAACAACGCCCGATTTAAACGATTGAAACATTTTCGATATACCTAGTGAAATAATTCCGATATACTTAGTGAAACATCGTGCAACATTTAAAAATAATACAATAATAAGCTATTTTTTTCATCGGAATATATATGTGTGTGATCTTGTTTTAAAGATTTAATTGCAATGAATTTAATGATGTAATCGGATCATGATTTAGATAAATAATTTAAGAGAAACAATAGTTTAAAGTGGTTTTGCACGTATGCGTCATGCTGACGTCATCACCCGAATTTTCGCCCTCCCCATCGAGCGCTCGATCCTGAGTTGCCTTCTAGGCCCTTTTTAGTTCCCCAAAAACTTTTCCCAAAAACATCACATAAATCGCGAGACGAATCTTTTGAGCCTAACTAGTCCATGATTAGCCATAAGTGCTACAGTAATCCACATGTGCTAATGGCGGATTAATTAGGCTCAAAAAATTCATCTCGCAGTTTCCAGGCGAGTTATGAAATTAGTTTTTTTATTTGTGCTAATGGCGGATTAATTAGGCTCAAAAAATTCATCTTGCGGTTTCCAGGCGAGTTATGAAATTAGTTTTTTTATTTGTGTCCGAAAACCCAAATGATATCCGGTCAAACATCCGATGTGACACCCAAAAATTTTTATTTCACCGACTAAATAGGCTCCTAGTATAATGCATAGTGCTAATGGCAGATTATACAATCTCTGAAACAGGAGTGTGTGACTTCGTATAGTGTTTAGGTTGACAATTACAGAGAAATTATTACGGTTTGACTGCTTCGCTGCTCGATGGGGCACGAGTTAAGCATGCGCATAAGGCCATCAATCTTCAACGCCCTGGTTGTACGAGCGCTCAGAAAGAATCCGGTTTATTTTTCAACTTGACGCACAGGCTAGTTGCTACTTGGTACTGAGCTACGACATGATGTTGCGATCCTGCGACAGTTTCTAAACACGTCAATTGCCGGCCCGGCGAAAAACACGTGAGAATTAATTGAACAAGCTCTTCGACTTTTCTTCAGGAAATGTGAACTAACTCAATACTACTCCCTTCGTTTCATACTATAAAACGTTTTATTTTTTCCAAATCATTTTTTTCACATTTTATATAAAACTAGAAAAAAATACTCGTACGTTGGAACGGGTGAATGTTATTTTAATATTATTATTGTTATACGGTTTAGCTTGGATAAAATTCACTATGGTAATTCGCTAGAATATTTTTTTAAGAAAATCATCCATTGCAATTAGGAGTCGGACTTTCATCTGAAGTTAGAATGCGAAATTTTTTAAAGAGATTTCTTACGCGACTCTTTTTGTATTTTCAAAAGTAAATGAACTTAATCAAATTCAAACACGAATCTATATTTCCAAAAGCGAACGAACTTAAAAACCGACTCAAATACGGATAACGTACCAAAATACCGGTAAAAACATCTTCATTTTTTATAATATAGTAGAGAAATAGCAACGTATACAATATTAAATTAATTTCACTATATATATTGATTTTGTTTTGTGTTAAAATAGTACTATACTTTTTATAGTTTGATTTAAAAATTTCAATATGTTTATAATATAGAATAGAACGAAACCGCTAATAAGCGGCTAGTCACTGTTAACGACGAAATTTGGTAAGCCCCTAAGAGAATTATCACATCGCCAATAGTCGGATTCCTGCTATATTCGGTTAAGGAAATTAATCTATAAGGACTTTATGTTTTCCTTTTATCTTTAGGAAAGTTTCTTTGTTGTCCAACAAGGACTAGTATCTCGCCATGGGTATAAATATGTACACCCAGGGTCATTGTAAAATAATCTCTCGATCAATACAACTACTCTCGGCGCATCGCCACCCTCTTTCCCGAGATTTTTACTTATCATCCGGCGGAATTTAGCACCTAACGTGGGGCTGCATCGGTTCAGTTCATTCTTTGGCGAAAGGGTAAGTCCTACGTTTCTCCAGCCCTAGTGAATCTATCGGCTGCATTAGTGTTGTTTAAGGCTGCATCGCTTCGATCTCTTGGATCGCTCTAGTTTGGTTGATATATTTGCATAGCTGATATCTCGATTCTATCTCAAATTGCATTGTGTTTAGAGACGCATCGGTTTAGTTGGGACTGTCTCGGTTAGGTCCGATCTTCTGTCTTAGCCGATATATCTCTATAATCACAATGTTATTGTAAATAGATTTGTTATATCCATCACATTAGACAGATCTATCGGCTCATCGAGTATTAGATTATCATATACAATCTCGTGCTGCATCGGTTAGGTTCGATCTACTAGATTGTTGTTAATAATATAAATCTTGTTAAGCCGATAGGTTTATGCTAGTGCTTTATCGGGATGCTAGCCGATAAGTTATCTGGACGTTGCATCAGCTTATAAGGATTGCATATACATATAAGTTGAATTTAGCCGATGACAACAAAGGTTTCACTGTTTAATCTAATCTTATGGATTTTATGACATAGAACCTCCAGCCGATGTATACTTTAACCATCGGATCAGTACTTGTTCTATCATATCATATTGCTAGCCGATTGGTTTCTACTCGATTATATTGTTATACTATATTGTCATCAGCCGATTGCCTTTATATCATTATTTACTCAACTATCAGAATCTACATTGGACATATAGTAGATGGATCAAAACCCTATTGCTATCAGCTGACATTGGCACCGGCTGGAATTACTTCATCGGCTTGTCAGCCGATCGGCTGTTTGATCTGCTATTTGTATATCTTGTCAGTTGCAGGATCAAACTGACTGGCATGCCCACATATCACCAACCTTTGGATCTACACTAGAGTTGAGCAGTTCTCTCAGGCCAGTGTGTGTTTTTCGCGTCAACAGTCACGTGTGAATGCGCCCCCGGAGGCGCATCGGGGGGAGCCACGCAGCGGTATTTTCCCCTTCAGGGTTTTCCCGATTCTTTTTTACGTTCTTTTTTCATTTTTTTATATATACGTTACAAGCTTTATATATGTATGTATATGAACTTTATATACGTGAGTTTTTTCTTATATGATGTCGTGTATGTACTTATACAAAGTTATACATACGTATACAAACTTTATATACATGTATATATATATATATGTATATATATATATATGTATATATATACATATATATATGTATATATATATATATATATATATATGTATATATATATATATATGTATATATATATATATATATATATGTATGTATATATATATATGTCGTGTATGTACATATAAAAATTTATATATATAGCGTTTATGCATATATATATATATACATACATACATAAAGTTTATATATATATGTGTATATAAAGTATATACATGTAAAGTATATACATGTGTATACAATAGAAGGAGAGAGGACAGACTAGAGGAGGCAGACTAACCGCACGAGCACGTGCCCAGCCGCCGATCAGCCACCCCCGAAACGTAAGCAGAGATGTGGGACTCCATAGTTTCGCTTATCAGCGGAATAAGCGAAACGATATATTTGTAAACAAAAAATAATTTATAAATAATACTTTTATATACGTGTTATTAGCGATCTAAAAACAAAGGTTGATAAATAAGTTACAATAAAAAAACTTAAAATCAACTCAAAATATAAGGTTGAAAATTTAAATGTTTGCCTTATAAGCATAAGCCTAAGCCAAAATATGAGGCTTGTGGTCTTTTCCAAGAAGAATAAAATTCCGTTGGCCTTAAAAGAGGAGGAGAATTTTCAGAATATGCCATCAAATACGCACTACTTTCAGGATATGCCACCTAATTCGTGCTACTTTCAGAATACACCATCGGAGCACGAGTTTTCTTCTTTCCATACCACTCCGTCTCTTGGAGTCAGTAGCGTCGTCGTCGGCCGTCCGGCCGGCGCCGCCGTCGTCAGTCCGCCACCGCCTGCGTTAGCCGCGCCGTCGTCGGTCCGTTGCCGCCATCGTCGTCGTCAACCGCCCGCACTTGCCCATGTCAGCCGCGTTGTCGTCCGTCCGCCTGCCAGCATCGTTGTCCTCCTCCGCCATGGCTTGGCGAGTGTGCTCCGGGAGGAGTGCCGTGGCTGGGCCCGGAGCGTGTGCGGCGGACGGACGACGGCGCACGCGAGCGCGGGCGGACAGAGCGGCTGATGGTGAACGACGACGACGACACAGCGGACGAGGCGGCTGACGACGAACGGACGACGCCGTGGCTAACATGGGCGTGGGCGTGGGCGGTGGACGACGACGATGGCGGACTGACGACGGCGGCATCGGGTGGACGGACAACGACGGTGCTACCGACTCAAGAGACGGAGTGGCGCGGAATGAAGAAAATTCATGCTCCGATGACGTATCTTGAAAGTAGCACAGATGGCATATCTTGAAAGCAGTGTGTTCGATGGCATATTCCGAAAATTCTCTGTGCTACTGCAGGACTAGCGAAAGTACTTTTGCTCCATTTGTGTCAGCTGTTGAAAGTGTTTAAGATCATTAAAAGGCTGCGTTGGAACTTCAGTAGGAGAACGATGACGGCGACCGGAATCACGGCCTCACGAGATGAAGTCAATCAGAATATTTCGATTTCACTATTTTTTGGAAAAATATATAATTCTTGGGTTCAATCCTAAACATAGGTGGGCTGCAAGGCCCAAAAGTTACATCTGGGATTTGACTATTTTTTATTTGTGGATTATGATATGGAGCGGAGGGTGAGGGGATTCGCTGTTCTTTTCTGGAAGTGGGAACAAATCGAACAGGGTGGGAGATCGACGGCGAAAGTGCATGAATTAATCACTTAATAACTACTATTATAAATTATAATCATATAGGTGAGCGTGCACGTGCAAGGCACATCAACACATATGATGATGCTCTCTCTCGTGGCCCGATCTTCTGGTGAGGGGATAACTCTCGCTTTGATCGAGTGCGACGTTTGCGACGTGGCTACCAACCAGAACAAGTCCAGAACGCCGTGCAATCGCTACACCACAAACGATGTCGTACCAACCGTGACGCGCGGTTGATGATTCCTGCAATGCAAACGAGAGAACACTGCAAGAACAAGATAAGATGCAATCTAAATATTGCGAATAGGTGATTAAGCACAAAGAAATAGTTGCGATTGAAGTGGTAGATCTAATCGACCCGGCAAATCAACACACCAACTATTGGGGGCTCTGAATCAATAGTCGCCGACTAATCGAGCGAGGACTAGAGACAAGGTGAATGGCACTTGGCAAAATTCAACTAAACAAAACCCAAATGTTTTTGAGAATGTACAAAGCTATTTATAGCGGAAAATAAAGCTAGGGTTAAGTGCTAATTCGTGGAGGTGGAGGGAGACACTTCCGAGATGGGCCTAGTCTATTACAAGGTCTAAGGCCTAAGTTCGGTTTCAGCAACAGTACTGTCTTGTTTTGGCGATTCCCGTAGACTCGAGATGAATTTGGACGTGAGACTGGATGCATTTGAAAGGTAGCGAGATAAGCTTTCCACGAAGTCCAAGATCACCCAAATCGGAGTTGGCATGAAGGCGCTAGGTCCGTTTGAAATCAGTGCTGTCTCCGGAGGCCGAACTGGATTCCAAAACTCATTGGACTTTAATATCCTGTAGATCCTCCATTTATCCAACGCTTTATATGTTCAATCTCGTTCTCTTTATACACTCCTGTCATTGTTAGTAAGCAAAAGAAACTCACGAGAAAGTGTTAGTTCCTAACAATCTATAGATATGTGGAGCTTTTGAAGGCACTCAACACTCAAGCATATACCAAATTCTTACAATGTTCTCAAAGAATGCAAAAACAGGTCAATCACCGTGGCTGGTTCGTGGCACAATGACAAGCTTGATGAGTGGAGCGATTGCAAAGCAGGACCTATAAAGGTTAGTAGTATGTGGATCTTGGTAGGCTTAATTATATCACAAGGAATAGCAAAAATCAAACAGATTTGCGAAATTGAATAATAGTCCAAAGTACTAGTCAAAATTGCTGGCCTAGCCTAGACTCAATCCTAGCTCAAGCAAGCAAATGATCAAACACTCGGACTACAAACAACTCGATTTTATCACACCGCTCTCTCCAAGAAAACCAATAGCCTAAAAAAAATTTCCACACTTTCTTTTTTTTTTCTCCTTATTATTATTATTTTTGGTGCGGCTCTTTTTTTTTCTTTTTTTTTTTTTGCACCGTCTGCCTTTTTTTTTTGTATTTCTTCCTCTTTTTTTCTTTTTCAAGTAATTAACTCAAGCACATATGCACGATTGTGTTGCATGCATACCTCGGTCACAAGAGAAAACGATGGATACCTCCTATTTTTGTGGCGCAAGGAATATGGGAACCGATCTTGATTTATATACTTTCTATTTGCGCGTGGCAGCTCAAAAGGAAGAAAAACTGGGAATTGCTATTTTTTTGGCACATGCACTTCGGATATATTGAAACACGATTAGCTTCCTAATTTCACGCGCTATTTACTTGGTAACGTACCAGAATTCCACGGCATGCATGCACTAACACAGGAGGATGAAAAAAAGATCAGATCTAATGTTTTCTTCTCCTTCAACCGAACGTACAGGCAGTGAGCAACCAAGATGCAAAACTCAAACCAGACGAAGCTAGAACAAAAACCAGCACTGACACGACAGCGGACCAAAACTCAATAAAGCAAAATTGAATGAAAATTACAAGGCTCAAAACTAATGTTTGGTAAAGGAAAAAGTGGTGCGGCTGTATAGTGGATGATGGGAAAAAATTACAAAACTAAAATCCTCACCAGGCAACTGAAGCTCTGATACCAACTGATGATGCTCTCTCTCGTGGCCCGATCTTCTGGTGAGGGGATAACTCTCACTTTGATCGAGTGCGACGTTTGCGACGTGGCTACCAACCAGAACAAGTCCAGAACGCCGTGCAATCGCTACACCACAAACGATGTCGTACCAACCGTGACGCGCGGTTGATGATTCCTGCAATGCAAACGAGAGAACACTGCAAGAACAAGATAAGATGCAATCTAAATATTGCGAATAGGTGATTAAGCACAAAGAAATAGTTGCGATTGAAGTGGTAGATCTAATCGACCCGGCAAATCAACACACCAACTATTGGGGGCTCTGAATCAATAGTCGCCGACTAATCGAGCGAGGACTAGAGACAAGGTGAATGGCACTTGGCAAAATTCAACTAAACAAAACCCAAATGTTTTTGAGAATGTACAAAGCTATTTATAGCGGAAAATAAAGCTAGGGTTAAGTGCTAATTCGTGGAGGTGGAGGGAGACACTTCCGAGATGGGCCTAGTCTATTACAAGGTCTAAGGCCTAAGTTCGGTTTCAGCAACAGTACTGTCTTGTTTTGGCGATTCCCGTAGACTCGAGATGAATTTGGACGTGAGACTGGATGCATTTGAAAGGTAGCGAGATAAGCTTTCCACGAAGTCCAAGATCACCCAAATCGGAGTTGGCATGAAGGCGCTAGGTCCGTTTGAAATCAGTGCTGTCTCCGGAGGCCGAACTGGATTCCAAAACTCATTGGACTTTAATATCCTGTAGATCCTCCATTTATCCGATGTATTCTTTGGCAATATTTTATATTTCTCATGCTTGGTTGTATGCATATACTTGATGGTCACATCAACATATTGAATGAAATCTTTACTATTATAAAAATCGAAGATGTTTTTATTGGTATTTTGATACGTCATCCATATTTGAGTCGGTTTTAAATTCGTTCACTTTTAAAAATATATATCCATCTTTGAGTTAGATTTTAAGCTCATTTTCTTTTGGAAATACAAGAGGAATCGTATAAGAAATCTCTTTAAAAAAAACTCGCATGCTAACTTGAGATGAAATACACTCATAATAGCAGCTTATGATTTTATGAAAAAATTATCCAAGGGAATTCGCAGAATGAATTTTTTCTTAGCTAAACCATATAACAATAATAAAATTAAAATAGCATTTACCTGTTGCAACGCACGAGCATTTTTCTAGTAAATTAAAAAAAAACATCCATGATCCATTGCTGAAACCAATCTTAACCCTACATGTAGCCGATCATTCTTTCATAGACAACTCGACTTGGTTAGTGCATCAAATACAAATTATGTGCAGAAGAAGAGTTTTTTGGGTAGATCATATTCAGGAAAAAAAACAACATTGTACTCTAATTAACATTCATTTTTTCTTCAAATAAGAATCTTATCGGGTAATTATAATCGTATAAATGTTTCATATCCTATCATACTCCATCCATCCCAAAATATAGCAACTTAGTATTGGATGAGACCCATCCTAAGCCAACGAATCTGGACATGAGACTGCTGTATTTTGGGACGGAGGGAGTACTATATAGTTAGTACTCACTAAGGAGCATTTACTCCTATAAAGCAAGACAAGCAAGAAGCCACATCATCAACAATTTTAAGCCATCAGAATACATTACTACAAGTCTACAAAGATAACAACCATTGGATCAAGAAACTACCTATTCATCTAATTCAATCATTTATTAGTTATTCAATCACATCCCTTTGCTCCACCTCATAGTCACACATAGCACTGTTATATTATTTTGTGCATAACACCATGTTTTCTGAATACAACTCAAATTATTGTTTAAGGTGTGCGTTTTGTTTTATTATGTATGATTAGATAGTATATAATTATTAGGTATCGTTACCTAAATCAATTTTTAGAAAAAGCTTGAATTAAGCAGAGATATGCAAATCGTCTAACTACAACGGTACCCATATTGTGCATGAAAATAATATTCATATATTATAACAATATACAATGACGTTTGAAAAAATAAAACATGAATTGTATTATAGTAACATAATGTATATATATAAAGACATATTATCATATATTTTGTTTTTGTTTATATATAGAGTTGTATCTAACCATTTAAAACTACGATTTTGTTTTTGTTTGACAATAAAACTACGATTTTGTTTTTGTTTGACAATAAAACTACGAAGCCGCGGCAAGACGCCGGGGTGCCAACTAATTTAGGATAAGACTGGATCAAATCTTTAAAGACGGGATGAGTGCTGATGGGAAGAACAGGACGCTCCAGGAACACAGCAGTGCCGCTGCTCATCGCATTGCACGGTTCGGTGAGACGAATCCGCAAAAGGCGGGAGGAAAGCCAGGGGAAACACCGCGGTTTCAGTCGGAGTGCGCTGTGCATTTGGCTGCTGTACCGCGGCATATGGCGGTCTGTATCCCCGCCGGTCCCGCATCGGATGTCGGCGGAATCGGCGCTACCGGAATCCCCAAAAGCCGCCCACCGGAAACAAAATGCCGCCCACTTGTCAACCGTCCAGAAAATATTTGCTGCTGCTATGGTGGGCTCCCGGTGAAAGCTATTCAGGCCGTATATACGGTCCATGGGCTAATGCCTGTATCGGGCTCAAATGCAGTGGGTCGATGCTTTGCCCACGAATGACGACAGCTTTACTTTGGGAGAGTACTATCTAAAGTATAGTTATCGTAACTTTTCCTTAAAAAATATATAATATAATTATAATAACATTTTAAATTACATTGTAATAACTATATAACAGACATATTTGGCAGCCTTTGTTACAACAACTGACATCTTTTCCAGTCAATGCATATACAGGTCGGATAAATTACTTCACTATTCTAAAATAACTCAACCTATGATACAATATGATATAACCTAGTATAACGAATTTGAATATGAATAGATTCGTTGTATTAGGTTAGATCACATTATATCACAAGTTTAATTTTTTGGAACAAAAAAGAGTACCCTATCTTAATAATAATTAAAAGATTTGGATTTTTCCTTTCGTCACATCTTCACCCCACGCGGTTTTTAGTCCGAAACCCCTTTTTTCGTCCGTAACCCTTTTTTTTGTCCGTGTTTTCCGTTTTTTCCACCGCAGCCCCCACAACTGCGATTTCTGTTATCCGATTTGTGATCGGATCTAATCTAATATGACACTACTTTTCCCACCCCATCAAAAAAATAAGAACACCACCGATTCCTACTCTAGAGCAAATCACGCAAAAAAAAAATCCCATACCGATTCCTACTCCAGTCTACCAGATTAAGCCCGCAAGCCCAAGTTTAAAAAAAAACAACACCGATTCTAATCCAGTTTGCGCGCACAGGTTCAGTATCCCCCACACCGATTCCTACTCCAATTTAATATTACATTACATTACAGGCAATATAATGTAGAAGTATAAATAATAGAAGCAGACAAGAAAACATATATCACAAGGCTCTTCCTCTAGGACATCAAGCCACCTTTCAATCAGGCTATAGAAATAATAGAAGCACACAAGAAAATATTAATCGCAAGGCTCTTCCTCTAGGACGTCAAGCAATCTCCAATCAATGTCGATTCTAGGTTATCAACCAACTCAATCCTGAATACAATTTTAATTTCATAAGATAAGTCAGCTTATGAATTCGAACTAACAGTACCATCATAAAATAAAAGAGGTCAACCAGACATACATGAAGTTTTTATACATAAATTAAAGAGGTCAACCAGACATACATGAGCCTTGTTTTCAGAAGAGAATGTTTAGCTGAGCCTTTCATATGCACAACCAATGCTATGTATGGTTTTTTTCCCGTCGATGTAGAACAGTTAGCAACAGTCAATTTTTTCAAGTTAGCAACAACCAATTTTTTCAGTTGTTCAGCGGCACGTAGCAACGTGGAAGTTCCAGACGAGTCCTTCAATTCAGACATTCACATGAATGCAGAACATAAATCATGCACACAGCAAAATCATCACAAGAGCTTGCAATCAATTAGGCTACTCAAAATGATTGTTCAGATTAGACATATAATGTTTTGGTGTTTTCATGCTACTATTACTTGACTAACTAAAATATACAGGATACAAGCTAGCTAGCAGTAAGTGGAAGTGCACAATATAAGAACCATGACAGTAATCTGATTCCTACAGAGATAACATATCAAAGACAGTAATATATTTGATATAGTACCAGTCATAAACCAATCAATCTATAACCAGCAATATTGCGCAACGATTAGAGGTGGTGTGGGGATTGAACTTACCATATATCTTACCTATTGACCATATATTTTCTTCCTGGGCTCCTGGTGTACTGCCATACCCACCATCACCCCCATAGCTGCTCAAGTAACCACTAGCACCTGGCATCCCATTGCTACAAAAGCCTTTGGGTTTAGTGAACCTAGATTTGTGACCCGCAAGAAAAGTTTTGGTGTCAGTTGGAAGACATAGAATTAGACAGTGTCAAATACTGCATGTGTCCTGAAACTGATGAAAATTACAGATCTGAATCTCATCTTTGATTAGTTAAGATGTATTTGTCTCTATGTGCTGAAATGCCATTGTTTCCTATTTCAACAAAAAATATCACATGAAAGCATCGGCATTCAACCAATATAGAGTAACAAGACAAGTTTTTAATCAATATTGTTACACTACTCCACCTACACATGTGCTCTTGGTTGATCTACTCAAACCAAACAAATCAAATAAACTAGGGTCTGATCTAATTATTATGACAAAAAAAATAGTGAAAACTCAAATCAACTTAAAAAAACTCACCAGTTCAAGCACCTCTACTGCGGGGGAGTCAATTGTCACTGGATCCGGCGGCCACAGCAGCATCCTTGTTGGAAAATCCATAGAGGTCCACCTTCGTCCGACAATTTGAACCCTCCTATCCGGACTACCGAACAGCTCTGCTTGTACAACTCCACCTCCAGATTCGTCCACTGCACCATATCCTGAGACATCCAACAAAACAAATACTTATGACGCCGTTAACTTTTTAATCATCATTTGACCACTCGTCTTATTCAAAATTTTTGTGCAAATATAAAAATACTTATGTCATGAGAACATTTGATGATAAATCAAATCACAATAAAATAAATTATAATTACATAAATTTTTTGAATAAGACGAAAGGTCAAACGTTTGTCAAAAAGTCAACGGCGTCATACGAGGGAGTACCAATCAGACCAAATAGTGATCATGGAGGACATTACGAGACAAGAAAAACCCACAGGATCCTGCATCCACGACTCAATCGGCCTCCTCGTCTCCGACCGCTTCCTCCGCCTAAAGGACGAGACCGCCCCAATCTGCTCGGCACCGAACTGGACCATTGTGGCAGCTCGATCCTACGATGACGAATGCCACCCAACGGCGAAGGCCGATCCATCGCCAGCGAGCTCGGGGGAATTGGATCCGTCGCCGGCGGGCTCGGTGGGGGGACGAGGAAGGGGAGCGGAGGAGAGGGAGAGGCGCCGTCGGTGGGTGGTCGAGGAGGGGGATCGGCGGAGAAGGAGGGCGTCGCTGAGTGGCGAAGGAGAGGAGAGAAAACCGAGAGGAAAGAACGAAAGGAAGGAAGTAGCAGAAGGAGGAAGGCGACGGATCCATCGAGAGCATTTGAGCACGAGGAGGAGAAACATGGAGAAAGTGACACCACCGCCTATGGGAACCCGCCGCCCATCGAGGGCCCAGCCGCCGGCGCCGCTACCGCCTCCGCCGGGTAGGCGCCGGCCGCGAGAGCCCGCTGCCTCCCCTCCTGCCAGATCTAGCGGAGGGGAGGGCGCGGCCGCCGCCGCCACCACCTCCGCTGGGCAACCGCCGGCTACGGGAGTCCACTGCCTCGCCTCCCTACGCCGAATCCACCGCCCACCAGCCTCGTCGCCGCCCTCGAGCCTCCCAACCGCCGGAACCGCCGCTCACCAGCCTCACCGCCGCCAGCCAACGATGGAGATGAACATGGTGGTGGCTGGATCGACGCGAGGAAGCAGCAACCACGGCTTGGGCCGGTGGTGGATCTGACCGGCCCGTCGCCGTCGACGGCAGAACCGCGGGATCCAAGCGAGCACCACTGTCGGTCACCTTGGACCCTTGGTGAGTAACGAGAGATTGAGAGAGAGTGAGAGACAGAATGGGAGAGAGAACAATAGAGGAACTGCTTGGAGAGTAACGAGAGAGTAGAGGTGGCCAAACGGGCGGCCCGGCCCGGCACGGCACGGGCACGGGTCCGGCACGGCCCGTTTCGGCACGGCCCGTTAGGCACGGCTCATGAAACGGGCCGTGCCGTCCTGACCCACGTGCCGAGCCGCCGGCCCAAGCACGGCCCGTGGATGGCCGGGCCGTGCCCGTGCCGGCACGGCATGCGTGTGGCCCGCCGTGTCAGTACGGGCCCGTGAATGAAAAATGGGCCGTGGACGGGGCACGGTTGGCCCAGGAACCGAAATGGCGCGGAGGGATGCGATGCGGACTTGCGGAGGTGGCTGGCGGGCTGGGCCATCAGCTAGGAGGGGTGCTCAACGGACTTGCGGAGGCGGCTAGCGGGCTGGGCCGTCAGTTGGGAGGGATGAGATACGGACTTGCGGAAGGATGAGATGCGGACTTACTACAGTAGCCGTGCCGTGCCGTGCCGGCCCGCGGGCTCGGCCGGCGGCCCAAGCACGGCACGGCTACTCGTGCCGTGCCGGCACGGCCCGTTACTGTAGCAGGCCGTGCCGGCTACAGGTTCCGCCGTGCCTCGGGCCGCCCGTTTTGGCCCGGCCCGTTTGGCCACCTCTACGAGAGAGAGAGGGACACGACACTGCGACAGACAAAATGGGAGAGAGAACGATAGAGTGAGGGAGTGATAGGATAAGGATGTCGACATACCACACAAATTTATCTCCTCGCTAATCTTTATTCTGTTTTTAATTATGTAATTATCTAAAATCAGAATAATTTAGGTCTCGTTCTTTTCTCCAACAAGTGTTGATGAAGATTAAAATTTTCGTGGCACGCTTTTTAAATTGCTAAACGGTGCGTTTCAAGCAAAAACTTTTTATATAAAAGTTTCTCTAAAATATCATATTAATGTATTTTTCAAGTTTGTTATAATTAAAACTCAATCAATCATACATTAATACCACCTCGTTTTGCATAAAAAAACTTAATCTTCATCTTCATCTTACGGAGAAAACGGAGAAAAGAAGATGATAAAAAAGTATGAAAAACCGGAAAATAAAAAAAACGAAGGAAGGAAAAAACAATTGTTTGATATAAAAAATATCGATTGTGAAAAAAATTGCGCAAAATCATCATATGTTACGTGACCGGTCTCCACGCGAGTCCACATATGATCTTGGAAACTAAGACGCATGCTTGCAACACGAGAGTTGACAAAGCGAGAAAACACGCGTGACCACTACGAGGCTATAAATAAATACCCAAAAGTATTTTTATCCATCCTGATTATTCATCGGTATTACGATAAAAATGATAAAAATACCTATTTTAAATAATTTTTTTTGTTAATCACAACACCAGGTACATCGTCAAGTTCAACTTCATCAACTGCGATATTACCCGGTGTAACGCACGGGTATTTTCCTAGTAAAATAAAAATCATGATGTACCACCAAGCAATGTCCGGCCCTGTTCTTGCGCTTGGTTTTTAAACCTATTGCGTGCACGAATCTCAAACCGGATACGACGACTCGAAACTTTCCCCTTCAATTTTCCTGCGACGGTAGAATATCAATTCCGTTGGTCCAAACGAGTACTGTGACACCTCAAAAACAGAATGAAACAAAACAACAACCCACCGTAAGACGCTCCGTGCCCAAACGAACTCAACGAGAATCCCAGAATCCAGCGGAAAGCAACCCCGTCCGCGCGCTACGCCACCGCCTCTGCCAGCCGACGGCCGTTCGGCCCTCCGCGCACGCGTCCACCGACCCTGGCGCCGCCCGTGCGCGCACAAAGGATATGCCCCGATGGCCCATGGCCCCGCCGACTCGCACCCGACCGCACGCCCAAAACGTGTGCGTCCACGCGGCCAGAGCATCACAAAAAACCCCCACGGGATTCCCAACCCACCGTTCCATTCTCTCGAGCTCACCCCGTCATCCACCTCACCCGCGCCGTCCCCACCCCCAAGCGAAATCTTTATAAATTCCGTTTCCCACGCGTAGCCGCAGCGAACCAAGCCCAACAACACACGGCGCCGCCCACCCATCCACACACCCACCGGCACACGCAACGCCATCATCGTCGCTCGTAGCAGCAGTAGCGTACCACACTTCGCACCGCGATCGTCCGTGTTTGTGTCGTCCACGGGAAGGGACCGAGAGGCTTGGAGGAAAGGAGGGGAGACTCACTCGGCATGGATTTGTACGGCGCGGCGGCGGGCGGGGGACCGGTGGCGAGGCGACCGTGGAGCAAGGTGGAGGACAAGGTGTTCGAGAGCGCGCTGGTGCTGTGCCCGGAGGACGTCCCCGACCGGTGGGCGCTCGTCGCGGCGCAGCTCCCAGGGCGCACGCCGCAGGAGGCCTTGGAGCACTACCAGGTGCTCGTCGCCGACATCGATCTCATCATGCGCGGCGCCGTCGACGCCCCCGGGTCCTGGGACGATAACGACGGCAACGACCGCCGCGGCGGCGGCGGCAAGCCCCGCGGCGAGGAGCGGCGCCGCGGCGTACCCTGGTCCGAAGACGAGCACAGGTACGGACGGAAGCACACCTCAAACCCTCGTCTCCTTCCCTTCCCTCCTCCTCCCCTGCTCGTCTCTGTTCCAGAGGCTTCTCGATTTTTCTCGCGATCTTTTCCGCATTGCTTCGTCAAAGCCGAGAGAAACCAACAAACTCTTCCCAGCTGGCAGATGGCCCCCACCTGCCAGCCACCCCCCCTCAATCGCAACCGCCTTTCCCGTGTAAATTCACTTCGTTTTGCTCCACCATGCGTGTGTGTGCAGGTTGTTTCTCGAGGGGTTGGACAGGTACGGGCGGGGAGACTGGAGGAACATCTCGCGGTTCTCGGTGAGGACGCGGACGCCGACGCAGGTGGCGAGCCACGCGCAGAAGTACTTCATCCGGCAGGCCAACGCCGGCGCCCGCGACTCCAAGCGCAAGAGCATCCATGACATCACCACCCCTTGACCAGCGTCGGCGACGGCGACCCACCCCCTTTCTTTGCAACTCTTTGGATTAAGTGAAACAAGCAAGGGGTAGGCGATGACGTGTACATTATATCCTACACCACAACATAGGCAAGTAGTACTGTCAAACCGTTTGTCACTTGGGGCTCTCTGATCCATAACCGTGGACGGCCTACTTGCCGGAAACAGAGGCTGTTGAGAGCTCCGGTCGGCACACGGTTTGGGCTTTAGGTTTTTCAGCATTAATTAGGATTAGCTAAGTCAAGGACTAATGGGGTTTGACGTGGCAACGTCGTGTCTAGGTTTGGTTGATGCAGACGAAGATGTCACTGTTAATATGGGTTTTGTGCTTTTGTTTTGATGAATGATGCTGTCGAAATCATTTTACATAGTCATTACGGTGCTGTGTTGTGATAAGCATGCACTGCTGGGAACATCTGGATATCGCCACGTAGTTGGCGGCAGTGCGGCACCGTTCCGAGGGTTTGGGCGGCACGTGGTTGATAAGTGCGCGACACTTGGCAGTGCAAACAAACGCGGGCTTCTCTTTTGTCGCTAACGCACCGTCGTACAGAGGTCACACCTCACAAACTCCAAAAGTCCTTACCATCTTCTAGCTATCCAACTGTGCAATGTCTAGCTATCCATTTATGCGGACCATGCGTGATCTGCCTATGTATCACACCACACAAAACTCCAAACAGTGTTTACCACCATTTCCTCCGTTCTAAAATACAGTAATTTTGAACAACCCAAGTATTAGGAACAACAACTCAAGAACAATCCGGGTGATAAACACGAGATATATCTCCAGATTTATATTATTAGGATTTTACCCATATAACCATATGATTAAAATGCATTATATTTTAAGACCAATGTAGTTCAGAGGTCACACCTCATCACACAACTAAACTCCAAAAGTCCCTACCATCGTCTAGCTATCAAACTGTGCAACGTCTAGCTATCCATTTCTGCAGACCATGCGTGATCTGCGTGTGTAGCCTGCACTGCCAAGTCGAGTTGCATGCTTATCAGGGCATGATTAAGGTACAGGGAAAATTTCCCATATTCATCAGCATATCAAATTATCAGATCCTTAGCTACAGAGAAATTTGGTCCTCTGATAGACTGATACCAACCTCACTCTGTCACGCGTCCGTTCTCTTGGACAAGGTTTATACATATTCATATATGCAGAAAACAGTAGATAAATACATAAAGCAAAAAGGGCTCCAAATTCGAACGATAGACAGAATGGTACCTGGCGTTCTTACAAGCAATTCCGTAAAATACTGTCAATGGTACCCCTCAAAATCAAATAAAACAGATCATGATGACAGCGCAAACGCTGCAGTCTATCAGGAGGGTGCTCAGGGCTTTCTGTAGCAGCAACCCAATCTCTAGCATTTGGCCTAAGTTATCAGCAGAACCAAGGTTGCTGCCAGCTGGTCTACCCCTCACGTTGGGGTCCTTGTTCTCCATCAACAAAGTGAAGACAATGGTTATGTTCGTTACAATAAGAAATAGAATTGGCCTTGTAGCAACTAATACTTTGGTGATAGTGCCACCAACGTCCAGCCCCCAATTTGAAAGAACCACCAGAAAACCAATGATGACGGAAGCCAAAAATCGGTTATACTCTGTAGCTGATATGGCCTGGGTAATCTCATGTGGTGCGAAATTCAGGATTTCCTTCAGAGTTTCCACAGACCAACCTGCACTATCAGATTGATTAGACTGATTTGGAGGCACATATCTGGATCTTGTTTCCATTTCCCTCATAGGCTGTGTACTTGCCGATCTGTCATGACTGTTCTTCTTCCTGAGGGTTTCCTCACTGTGCCTTTGAAATGCCTTTTCATTTACTGGCTGAATTTCAGGAACCACATTGCTTGTCTTGAGCTTTTGGAGGTCACTTTCATTACCTTGGTGTTTCTCTTTATGAGTTTCCAGGTGGGCCTCACTAGTCGGTTGAACACCAGATTCTGATTTTTGCAACTGAGTTATGTAGTTGAATATGTCATCACCAATGCCAACTTCATTTAGCTGACGTTCAGATCGCTGAAGGGAAGCAGCATCAACAGTATAAAGTGGTGAATCTGCAAAATAGCAACTAATTCTGTTAAGATGTGGCATTTAAGAAGCTATATGTTTTAACTTTCAAGTACAACTGTGAAAACAAAAATGACAAGAATATCACTTAAACCAAGTGTAAGCTACTAAGATATGCAAATAGAAGTCTAGGACGATTTAATTATCAATAGTCCATAAGTGATGAACTAGTTGTTAGGCAATAATAGATGGACAGCATTATGCTTGATATCAATATAGAGTAGGAAAAATGACAATACTAAGGAAATCTGCATAATAAAAGTTCAGCTTGTGATTATGGTACTGCAATGTGTGTGCTTTTCATCAAAGCAACACAGGCAGCTGTGGAATTTTTCCAACAGTCAAATTTTGCTACATTTTCTTTGAGAACAATATTTTATTCTTATCATCTGTGTGGATTGGATTATCTTTTTGTGAAACTTAGTGGACTGGATTATCAGTTCCATTATCACAACTAAGGGCCTGTTCTAAAGTGGGGATCAGCTTGGCCACTTCCTCGTTTTCTGTTAGCACGCTTTTCAAACTGCTAAATGATGTGTCCCGTACGAAAGTTTTCTATATAGAAGTTGCCTTTTTTTAAAAAATGTTTTTCTTATGTCAATCAGTCATATGCTAATCACAATCTCGTTTTGCGCGTGACTAATCATCCGTTTCTAACATCTGTTTAGAACATGCCCTAAGTGCAATACCAGACAGAGCCCGAGAAGTACCAAGAAAACTCATGATGCTAAATATCTCCAAAGTTTACAAACTTACTACTTATCATGCCTCATTGTGACAATTTTCTAAGGAACCTACAAAGTAGGTAAGTGGAAAGAGATGTTACATTGGACTCCCTTAGTTGCAACTCAATGAGTATGAAGGATTCCTGTCTCAAAAATGTTATTTCCTCTGAAATTTGTACACTCCAGACAGTGGTTCAATTAATCAAACTACACTTGAGTACTTACTACTCCCTCTGTCCACAAATATAAGGGTTCCAAGCATTTGAAATTTCCCCCAATCATCCACCCACAGCCAACCATCCATCATTTAATGAGGGGTATCAAAGTCTTTTTGCCTTCATCTTCAATCTCTCCAAAAAAAGGTCTAGGAATACTTTATGTTAGTGTGGAGGGAGGGGGGAGGGGGGAGGGGGGCGGGGGGTTAATTTGGTATAAACGTTGCTTGCATAGGTCTTCGCCGTATACAAATACAACTCTGTGTTCTGGAGTATTAGGCAAAAAAAACGTTGTAGATAAAGAAAATACCCAGCTAGCACACTTCCTAGCACCTAATTATGTACTATCCTACAAGGTACATCCTGTTTCATTAATAGGACAAGAATTTACTCCTGACAACAAACTAATAAACTATTTCATGTTTCTATCCCTCCTTTTTCTCAACATAGTAAATCAACAAACTACTCCCTCCGTCCTATAATATAAGGGATTTTGACATTTTGCTTGTACTGTTTGACCACTCGTCTTATTCAAAAATTTGTGCAAATATAAAAAAACAAAAAGTTGTGCTTAAAGTACTTTGGATAATAAAGTAAGTCACGAAGAAAATAAATAATAATTTTAAATTTTTTTGAATAAGACGAATGATCAAATAGTGTAAGCAAAATATCAAAATTACTTATATTAGGGGCTAGAGGGACTAATTAACTTACAAGTCGCAGAACGAGCGCTGCAATGTAGGCAGTTCCTGGCTTTCTGCCTCGCAAAAATAAAATTCAAATCTATCACCTAATTGGAGATCTGTACATAACATGTGCAGCAATCCTCCTAATAGTTGCGCGCATCCAGGCAACGCACGCATAGTTCCCTAGTGAAGAACTTAATACTAACCCTATCACAACCACAGTAATCCCGCGAATCAAATCTGGATGCGGAAGCAACATCTTTCACAAGACCCATATAAGAGCAGGCGATTTGAGATTTTGAGGTTTGTTCATCAGAGGAAGAGCAGGCTTTCCTGTGGTTACCTGGGGACGGATCGGAGGGGAGGCTCTGAGCTTGGCCGGTGATGAAGGCGAGGCGATCGGATCCCCTATCCACCAGCCGCCGCCGCCGCCGTGCGTTCGCGCCGCTCTCCATCGCCCGCCCCCTCCGCGTCGCACGCCCAGGCCACTACTTTCTCTCCCTCCTCCTCCATGCGCCTCACCTCTCGTTCTTTACCTTTCCTTTTCGGAAAAATTCCCCTTATTTTCTCCAGGACTCTCCAGCGAGTTCATCGTGGGCCAAATCTTTTCCCCAAAACTGAGGCCCAACTAAAAAGAATTCCTCGTAGGCCCAAATTGCGTGAAGCCGTTCACGATGATCTGCGAACCGTGCAGCCAGCCAGCCCCCTCATTCACTGCACGCCTGCACGTATACTGTAGCTAATTTACTCGCGGTTTCATTCATTAGCAAGCTGTGTGCCTAAATGCACCACGCCTGTGAGCAGATTAACTGTGCGTCGCGCTTGCAATTGCACTTACTTTGGACGTCCGGAAACTTTTTTTTTTTCACATCATCAAGACGCCTCATCATCGTCATTCATCCCGGTTCTATTTGGAGGGCTCTGGCGAAGCATAAAGGCCCGGCACATGCCGCGGTTGCGCCCGCCCCGCCCCGCCCCGCCTCCGCGAGGGGAGGAGATATGGATGGATGCCAGCTATACCACACGTCTCTCTCTATCGCCGTCTCGCGCGAGAGCTTCTTCATTCGTCGCCTGACTAGCTTTGTGCTTACGCCGTGTCGTAACTCGTAATAAGCGGAGTCAGGGCCATAATGCCATTGATGTCGCGACTGCGCGCCCTTGGGGCTGGACACGCACGCTAGGCAGGCGCAGTGACCTCGGCGGCAGGCAGGCCGGCAGCTACAGTTAATTTCAGGCCAGTCTCTGAACTTTTACTAATGGGTCGCATATGATCTGCAATGATCTGCGCATGATGGCATAATCATGCATGGATCGGGATTTTTTGAAACTGTACTTTCGCAGAGGCTATTTTGGATGGTACGAACCAAAAAGTACGGTGAAAAGCCAATAAACACCCTCATAATTAGGGGATTAGGGGATGCATGCCTTCCTTCCGGTCAAATGATCTAGAGGAATGCACTAGTAAGATGGAATTATTTCCTCCGCTGGTTTGACCGATCTTTTGTGATCTGGATTGCACACAATTATTTTCCATGAAGCATATAGGATTCAACTAGCAGTTAGGCCCTCTTCTCATACAGCGAGATGCTAATAAGATAGACGAATAGTGCTGGCCCCATTAGTACTTCTGTCATTTTGCCCAATGTTTTAACTCACCCTTCAACTTTAGGTGATAAAAAAACATGGCCAAAATGACAGAGGAGTACATCGTACTCGGTTTAAAAATTTGAAGGGTGAATCCTATCTGACCATGGAGTTAATCAAAGAATGAATATTTTATAGCTGCGCCAAGAGTGTGAGAGATGTCATGAGCCCCTAATTTATTAAGAAAAATGTTTAGTCAAATGTGTACTCCCTCCGTATTCGTAAAAGAAGTCGTTTTGGACAACGACACGGTCTTCAAAACACAACTTTGACTTCTTGTTTCTATAAAATATTTATTGAAAAGTGATATATATACTTTTATGAAAGTATTCTTCAAGACAAATCTATTCATATAATTTTTACATTTTTAAACTCAACAATTTGAGAGTTATTCATTATTTATATTCCCAAGGTTTGACTTAAACATTGTCCTAAACGACTTCCTTTATAATTACGGAGGGAGTACTTCTACACTAATACCCCGCTCATGTATATTACATGATAGATTTTACGATCATCTTGTTACATGAATGGTAGTACTTCATGTTGTTACAGAGGCCATGCATTAAGGAACCTCCAGCTAGCTCATTAACATACCCCCGTACAAGTGCTTCCCTTTCGATCTACAGAAACACCTGCTCCTTGTCACGTCTATCCACCAATTAATTAATAAATATACTCCAATATTTTTCCACCCTCCAGAAAAGCTACAATATTAATGGAAAATACAAGTATGGCGGGACAGCGTCCAGACTCCAGAGGCTTGGAGGGAATTGACCAGCGTTTAAATGTGGCTGTTCTTGCCTTTAAGAAAACCCACCTCCTCCTCAACCCCTCCCCATTATATAACAACAGGAGTGGTGCATGACAAATACTCCTACCTAGCAAAAGCTATATGCAACCAAGTGGAGAGCTCCAATCCACCAACACGTCGAACTGCTCCCTATATTAGAATCCGAGGTAATGCATTTGGTCTAGTGCAATGTGACTGAATTTTTCTTCAGAACAAGTTTAGTGCAATGTGTCACTAGCTAGCTAGGTCATATTGTTGGATAGTGGCTAGCTTAGCTAGGTCGTGTGTGTTGTGAACTTGTGCTGTCTCGCTAATGTTGTTGGCGTAGCTGAGTGCAGTGATCGGAGGTGGTGTTGGTGGAGGCGGCGAGGATGAGCAGGAACAACGGCAAGAGTTCCAAGCTGGAGTGCCTGAGGCTGATGAGCCTGTCGAGGGCGCGTGGCGGCGGCGGCGGCGGGCCGTCGGCGACTGTGCGCCCGGGCGGCGACAGCGGCGGCGTCAACGGCGCGAACACGTCGCCGCGCAGGCTGTCGTCCTCGTCGTCGTCCACCGCGTCGCCGCCGAGCTCGTGCGTGTCGTCGGAGGGCAGCCCGGACGCGGCGGGCGGCGGCGCGGGGCCGCCCATGGTGCTGGCTGGGTGCCCCCGGTGCATGATGTACGTGATGCTGTCCCGGGAGGATCCCCGGTGCCCCCGGTGCCACAGCGCCGTGCTGCTCGACTTCAACGACGACGACCAGCGCCGCCCGCGCCAACGCCGGTGATCCGATCGGCGAGGCTAGCTAGCTGGTGCAACAGCCGGGGGCTCAGTTCTTGCGTTTAGTTCTTCTTCGTCGTCACCGTCGCCGTCGTAGCTTTAATTTAATTACCATCATTCATGATCGATCAGAGTTTACGTGGATCCCGAAAGGAATTATTTCATAGACCTGTTTCTTGCGTGCGGTGCACCCTGTCAAACGGAATTGGTCTAGGTAATAATTTCGCGTTTCAGTAGTATTTCCTGTTCTAGTGTTCAGCTGAGAGCTACGTGCAACAGTGCAAAGACTTTAAGTTTATCATGTCATCAACATTTAAATCATTTAATGGAAGTAATGCTCTTGTCCTGTCATATAGTATTGACCCTTTTCTGTGGTACTGAATGGTACATAAATATGTTGCAGCAATGTGTAATGTGATTGATTGAATACATGTGCATTTGTACACAGTTGTACTAAAATTACAGAGCCGGAAACTGAATTTCCAACCGAAGGGAACTGTTCTTAGATAAGAAATATATCTTTTTCTTTTAACTGCAAGTTGTTGTATAGAAACTAAAATAAGGCATACATCCATCTGAAAGATAACCCAAATGACCTAAAAAATGAGAAAATAAATTGAGGGTTTGTCACCCTTGATGACCTGAAAAGGTTCACTTCAGGATTGCCACATTAGTACATTACATGTGGATGCCATCCATGTTAGTGAGAGACCACTTATCAGTGAAACAATATAATGTAAGAAAAACACTTACATGCCAATTTCCCAGTTGTCAAAATAATTAGTACTTCATCCGTTTCATAATGTAAGCCATTCTAACATCTCTCATGTTTATATTGATGTTAATGAATCTAGACATATATATCTATATAGATTCATTAACATCAATATGAATGTGAGAGATGCTAGAATGACTTACATTGTGAAACGGAGGGAGTACCATTGATGAACTGTCAGAGTTTTAATGAAACCAAGCAACTTAAAGTAACAACAAGCAGTATTTTAAAGCAGATATTTGCTCATATTGCTTGAGGCGCGCGATTCACCGTGCACTATGTTAATAGACTCTGGTCTTAGAGTCTTGGACATAATTAAAACAAGGCCGGACAGGTAATTCAATTAGAAAAAACAGAAAAGGTAGGAAATAAGTCTGTTTGTATTATTTTTCTTACTATTGTCGTTTAGTTCAGAAAATTCTGGGATGGATTGGTGGGGATCATATATTCTAGCATGTGATAGCTCATCTTGCACTTTTGCATGAAACATGTGACATGGCATGAGTTCTGTTGCCCACCCTTTTTCTTCTTTCTTTCTTTTTTTTTTTTGGCATCGGCAGACACAGATTTGTGGTGGGAGAAGTGATTGTATGCTTATCAACATAGTGATTTTGTCCAATTTTAAAGAACGATTTCAGTGACGTTGTTACTTATCACTGGAAGTGCTTCGAGATAATGCAGGAGTACAACTCTAGTGGAGACTAGGAGGTGAGAGCATGAAAGCCTATCGCAATCATGGTTCATACGAATATCATTTCAGTCTTTCAGACAGTTCCATTTCTTTTCGTAAATCATAATTTGATTAATTTAGATGGTTAGACAATGAAAATTTTTGTTGTTAGCTTTCTACAAGTGTCTGAGAAAAACATTCTTAACTTTCACTCCTCCTGAAATTGTTCAGTTTACTTCTAGTTCAGGTGACATTTTGTTACTACTTTTGTGAGTTTGCCAGTTGTCATGTACTCAGAGATTAACACAAATATCATCTGAGTAATCAATTGTTTGCCAAACACAACCTGCTTGGAACAAGGAACACGCAATCATCGATCCACTGCTCCTGCCTACAAAAACCAAAGTTCTCAGATTAGCGGAAGCGCAATCTTTTCTCCTGTGACGCGACGTGAGGGAGAACTGGAAAGATGCTCGGTGGTTAGGATCATTCAAAGGGAGACCTATTGCCGATTAATTCGCTTTTAAGCCGTATAAATGCACGAGTAATTGGAGACAGTTGTGCAGCGACGCCGAGCGGGGAGGGGGCGCGCATGGCCGGATTGGTGTCAGGCGATTAAACCGCGCGCGGTCTCTCTCTTTCTCTCTCTCTCTCGCTTGCCAACCCTTGTCGCTTGAATGCGTTGCTTGCTGCTGCTACAACGATCGATCGATCGATCGGTTCCGAAGAAGCAACAGCTCTGCTCGCCAGATGCGGCGAACTTCGCAGGCTGTTACCAGGTTGCGTTGCTCCACGTCTGCTGCACACGGAATTAAGTCATGTCCTCTGCCTAACAATTTTGCCAACTGGAAGTTTGGAGTATTAGTAGCGGTACTATACTCGACTATTACTACGGCTTTACCTACGATGTCGACACCACCATGAATTGAAACATGGCCGAATAGATAGCAGCACACTTGCAGATAAATTCGCTTCAATACAGCCTGCATCTACAGACAGAGTAATCGTGTTCTGACAAACAGTGAGTAAATACATTGATTACTACGTCACTTCAGATTATCGCGCCATCTTCTTCCTCCTCACTCTCCGCACGCATCTGAATTCTGAAGATCACTGATCAAATAGTACGCCTACTAGAGAAGCATTGGGCTAAGGCTAAAAACAGAGGAGGCAGAGATGCTACGGGTTGCATTCAAAGCGTGGGCGTCGGCAGCGCAAGGCAGCACAAGCACAGTTCGCCTGGCATGCAGAATCGAAGATGCAAACCTGGCATCCTAGTAGTCGCAAGCCAAGTTCATGCAGTGAAGCTCCAACAACTCCTTAAATCCCTCCTCCTAAAAGATCAGCTGGTAACCTCACGGCAATTAAAGTGACGATGAATGCCACATAGTGCCTAGAGAAAACGATTAAGTGCTCATGAATTGCGGTTGTTGCTGTGGCCAGGGTTACAGATCCGCATGACCTGTTTGATCTGTTGTATAGCCATCTGGCGATGCAAATGCCGTGATGGAGAGAGAGGTGTCAGTACCCCCCCCCCCCCCCCCCCCCCCCCCAATTTAGACCACTTTAGTTATGGCAAATCTTGCTGGCTGCTGCTATTTAGGGCGCTGCTCACCTGTTCATCCCGAAGGTGCAATGGAAGCTTCACTACTTGTCTACTTGGAAGTTGGAAGCCGAGTCCTTGCGGGTCATATTAGGCTGATAACCCGTAGCGACCCTATCATTCAAAGGGCCTCTGTTGTGGCCGTACCAGGCTTCCAGCCCAATTCAGGGCCTAATGTGATGGGCCGTTTCTGGAAGTTCTGACCCAGTTCCAGCCTCTCCAAGAGTTTGGCTGTTTGACGTGTGTGCACGAATACGACCGGAGCGGCACAGGCGAACAGCGGCCAGCGGGTAGCTGCCGGCGAGGAACCTGCTTCGGTGCCAAAAGCCCAATTCCACGAGACAGCCGAACGACAGCGGAGAGCCTGAGAAGTGAGAACTTGGACGAGTGAAATGTGACCACGAATGCAAAAATGATATAATCATCGTTGAAAAAGAAAAAACTACTACTCCGTTCGTTTTACGTAATAAGACGTTTTAACTTATTTTAGGTTTAACTAAGTTAAATTATTTTAGGTTTAACTAAGTTTATAGATAAATATAGTACTCCCTCCATCCACAAAAGTTACACATATTACTTTTGACATCAAGACTAAGGAAGAATTAAATCATCTTGAATGTTATAAAATCAAAGAGTGAATGCAAACATGTAACCAATAACTATTTAGATGACTCCTTGGATTCTAATAAAATATTTAATTTATCTCTTAATTTAAGTCTTGAATGCGTAAAGATTACAAATAGGAACAACTTATTTGGAAAAACTCAAATGTGAAATAGGTGTCACTTTTGTGGATGGAGGGAGTAATATTTATAATACTACATTAGTTTCATCAAATAAATAATTGAATATATTTTCATAATAAATTTGTGTTAGATTGAAAATATTACTACTTCCTCAATATGAATGTGGGAAATCTATCTATCTATTATATTATTAAAACAGCTTTGAAAGGAGGCACCACGTTCGCCATGGGGACTAGAAATTCCCACATTAATCGGAGAAAAAGAAAAAAAAAGAAAAGAAGAGTCCAAGTAGAAATACAATCTAAAAACAGCTGAAATTCGGAATTAAAATCTTACCCGTTAGATTATAGTGGGTCCGAATTATAATGGTATAGATTAATTGATATAGTTGTATACAAGATACAATTATATCTACATAAATAGAAGTTAAGAGCTGTATGTCTATTAAACTAAACTAAAAGTTGTATAAAATCAAAATACACTTCTACGTATAAGATTCCTATAAAAATAAAAGAGTAAATTGCACTTTGGTCCACCTTTTATTACCCAAGTTTCAATTTGGACCACCCTTAAACCTATCTTTTCAATTTGGACCGGGTAAATTTACCGTCATTGCGGTTTGGACTACCATGAACAACTTTTCTCGTCATGTCTAACTTTCCTTTCGGCAAATATATGAACCATACATAGAAGAGTTCGGCCGTATACTTAGAGCTGATGTGTTTAAGGTCGTTGATTGCACTAGAAAAAAAAATCATTTGTAGTGGTTCAAATCGCAACAATGACAAATTTATCTGGTCTAAAGTGAAACTTAGGTAATAAAATGTGGCCCAAAGCATAATTCACTCAAAATAAAATTTTTCAGAGGCACGCAGCCTTGCGGAATTGAAATCAAACATGATATAGGATCTATACGGATGTACGGACTCAATATAAATTATTGTCTGATTTCTGTTAGCCAAAAGAAGTTCCGTATGAATTAGATTATACATATATACTTCTATAAATCAATCATGTATCACAACAATATTCAGGCTTTGATATGGACGGAAACAGATCAACAAATATTAGAGGGACGAAAGCTGCAGCAGCGGGTGAAGCAACGTTAAAAAAAGATTTCTGTAAAAAAAGGGAAAAAAAGATTTCTGTACGGAAAAAAACAAGCGCTAAAAATTTTAGGAATTACTAACTAGCAGCCTCCGATAAAAAAAAGTGCGAAAAACGGTTTCCGCCTTCTGTAATAAAAGGAAAAAAAATAGTGCGAACAAAATATTCTGTCAAATTGAAAAAAAATCCCGTCCTCCGTGCCAAAAAAAAACAAGCGCGAATTTTTTTTCTATCCGATTAAAAAAAAGTGTGTTCCCATTTTCCTTAAAAAGGAAAAAAGTAGTGAGAAAAAAAGATTTCTGTCCGATTCTTTAAAAAAAAGTACGTATAAACTGGTCCTCCTGAAAAACCTCCGTGCCCGAAAAAAAAACAAGCACGAACAAATGTACCCGTTTTCCTTAAAAAAAGAAAAAAATAGTCAGAAAAAAGGTTAATGGAAGAAAAAATTTTCGTGAAATGTTAAAAAAAACCTAATTCCATAAAAACCGATGCTTTTCCAAAAATTCCTAAAAAAAGATTGATGGGAAAAAACAAAGAGTCCATAAAAAAATCCAATACGGGATATGTAAAAGTTAGGAATAAAAAAAATAAAAAAAGCAAAATTATAAAAAAAAAGAAAAGAAAAGAAGATTTGAGTAGAATACAATTTAAAATTAAATATAATCAGTATTGAAATAAGAGTACAAGAACCCAATAGTAGATGAATTAAATTCGGAATAAAAAATAAAATAAAATCTAAAATCAGGCAAATGAAAAAGAGATTTAAAGTAGGAATACAATTTTGAAACAGTTGATGAAAATAAAAAATAAAAAGAACAAAAGAACACAATAAGAAAAATAAAATAAATTCTGAAATTGGTGATAAAAAAGTAAAGACTATTGAAAAAAAAGATCATCTAAAACACATGACGAGATTAATTAAGTAACAGGCCTATAGAGGAGCAGAGTGGTGGCGGTTGATGGGACATCTAAAAACTATTAATAAATCACCAAATAAAATCCTAATGACGATTAAAAGGAAGGACGACGGCCATGTCGTGAAGTAATCGGTCAAGACGGTTGGCGGGACTTCTAGAAAGTAAAAAAATAAACCCCAATGAAAATCGTATTTGATTTTTAAAATCTCAATTACAAAAAAAATGAGAGGCAGCGGGCGGGTCGTTTAGGAGTACAATGGCAGAGCCGCTGATGGTTGGTGGGTCTTCTAGAAAGTAAAAAAATAAATTCCAACGATAGTTATGTTCGATTTTACAATCCCAATGAGAACAAAGAGTATGCGGCGGACGGGTCATAGAGGAATATAGTGACACCGTTTGACGGGATTTCTATAAATCCTATCTTATTATAAAGTTATCCCCCACTAACTCTTTAAGCTTAACATGCAAAGATGCTACATCATCATTCACTAACAAGATGCCACATCATCATCCACTAATTAACAAGATGCCACATCATCATCCACTAACAATGACCATATTTAAATATCATGCAAATATGTTATATCTTTATAGTCTTTATAATTTAAGAGCTTTTCAAATACAAATATGTTAAATTATCATCCAACATAATTCACATAATGTTTCAATGAATATCTTTATTATGTTTTTTGATATCCTATATACTTATATAGTTCATCCTATATACTTAGTTAGTGCTTAAATGATTAATCTATGGTCCAAATTATCTTTCTCCTTTTTTTTCTCTAATTAAGTCATATCACATCAATTGTTTTTAGCCTTGAGATGAATAATCTACGGTCCAAACTATCTCCCTACTTTTCTTCTTCCATAAAGTCATACCACCTTACTTTTTACATTTGAATCACCATTCTACATGCTATTTAAATTTAAATTATCATAAACCACATTAATTTACTTAATCTGATGTTATCTAGCTATCTTACACATTATTTTTTTTTATTGTTATCATACTAAATTCCCACAACAATGCGCGGGGTTTCACCTAATTATAAGAAAAAATGAAACCCAACGAGACAATAAACTCTAAAAAGTATAAGTTCAATTTTTAAAGGTTAGGGCTTCTAAAAAGTTAAAAAAAAAACCCCAATGATAATCATGTTTGATTTTATAATCTCAATGACAATAAAGAAGGGCGGCAGCGGGCGAGCTGCGGAGGAGTATAGTGACAAAGTTGCTGACGTTTTGGCGGAATTCTAGAATGTAAAAAAATAAACCTAAAGGATAATTATGTTCGATTTTTAAAATAATACTTCCTCCATCCCATTTTAAATGCAGCCATAGTTTTTCGCACCTAATTTTGACCGTCTATCTTATTTGACAATTTTTTAAAAAACAATTAAAAACATTAGTCACGAGTAAAGTACTATTCATATTTTATCATCACATAACAACAAAAATACTAATTATAAAAAATTCAAATAAGACGGACGATCAAAGTTGGGCGCGAAAACTTATGGTTGCAATTAAAATGGGACGGAGGGAGTAATGACAATAAAGAGAAGATGCAGTGGATGGTCATAGAGGAGTATAATTGAAGCGTTTGACAGGACTTCTAAAAATTACAAAAAAGAAGCCCAACTGGACAATAAACTCTAAAAACTATAATTTTTTAATCCAATTTTTAAAGGTTTCAAGGAGAATGAATAGAAACAATGGTGGATCGAGCAAGCTAATAAAGAATAATATGACAGAAGTAAGCGGTAGCAACTGGTGTGACTTTTAAAAGCTATAAAATTATAAACACGAGGATGATAAGGTTTGGTTTTTCAAAATCTTAAGACAACGAGATAAATTTTTCAGAAATTTTAAGTAAAATCATGTAAAAAAATAATTTTATATGGGTGCTAGCCGCGCAATTGCGCGGGCCACCTAGCTAGTTATATTATTAAAGGAATAGAAAAAGGAGCCTCCACGTTCGCTCTCATGGCCTAGAAATTCTCACATTAATCGGAGAAAAAGAAAAGGCAGAATCCATATAGAAATACAATTTAGAAATAGATGAAATTCGGAATTAAAAAATAAGGAATATTAGAAGATGAGACTAGAGTCCATATAGAAATACAATTTAGAAATAGTTGAAATTCGGAATTAAAAAAAATAAGAAATATTAGAAGAGGAGACTAGAGTACATATAGAAATACAATTAGGAAATAACTGAAATTTGGAATTAAAAATAAGGAATATTAGAAGTGGAATATAGAGTCTATATAGAAATACAATTAGGAAATAACTGAAATTCGGAATTAAAAATAAGGAATATTAGAAGTAGAGTATAGAGTCCATATAGAAATACAATTAAGAAAAGAAATAGAAATTCAGAATTAAAAAATAAGGAATATTAGAAGTAGAGTATAGAGTCCATATAGAAATTTAAAACTAACTAAAATTTGGAATAAACATAATAAAATTAAAAGTAGAGTTTAGAGTCCGTATAAAAATACAACTTACAAATAACTAAAATTCGAAATTAAGAAAAACATGGGAAGAAGAGTTTAAAGTCAATATAGGAATACAATTTAGAGTAACTGAATTTCGAAATTAAAAATTAAAGAATATTGAAAGATGAGTTTAGAGTCCACATAGAAATACAATTAGAAATAATAAAAATTCAGAAATAAAAAAAATAATATTGGAAGAAGGGCATAGAGTCTATATAGAAATACAATTTACAGAAAATTCAGAATTAAAAAAAGAAATATTAAAAGACGAGTCTAGAGTCCATATAGGAATATATATAATTTATAAATAACTAAAATTTGATATTAAAAATAATTAATAACTAACACGTATATAAAATATAATATGAATATTACACATTAGTAGTTTTGTAATGTTATTACAAAATTTAAAATTATATTGTTATTTTAATATATTTGAATAATATAATGAGAAAACATATATGCTATTATATGAGAGAAAATATAATGATGCTAGCCGCGCAATTTGCGCGAGCCACCATGCTCGTTAATGCTAAAATGACTTACATTGTAAAACGGAGGTAGTACTTTTTTTTACGAACTTAATCAAATTTAAAGCAATTTAATTTTGACTAAAGTCAAAACGTCTTGTCACATGAAACGAAGGGAGTACTACAATTCTGCAACTCTCCCAGCAGCAAGACGAACTCGGAATAACGGTCATATAACAAGTGTGTTAGCACACTTAGCACGACGATCTCGTTAATCCAATCCGGATAAGGATGGTTCGATATCGTTTTAGGAGAAAGAATTTCCCGTCAGGTGAACAGGAACAAACCATCTTATATGACCCGTGCGCCAATATGGAAACAGTGGGTAGTGGCTACTGGCTAGAGGAGCACTAGTCGTAGAGGAAACCAAGGATGGGCCAAGTGAACTGGACATAACGAGAGTTTGATAGGAGGAGCATGTAAGGCTGTAGCCGATGGACCACCCGCGCCATCCCAGCCCACTCCGTGTCAAGGTATGCCCATGTATCGTCTCTATCACCTGAAACCGATCACACCAGAGAGGAGTACGTGCGCGCTAGCAACCTGCCAATCTTGCATGATTTCACACATGCACAGCGGCACTGCGCCACCTGAAATTATCACGTATCGCTCGCATCGCTTCCCCGAGGCAAAAAAGAAAAAGAAAATACTGTAGGCTGCAATTAACAGAAACCAGCGTACTCGCGGACTCAGAGAGTCGTACTAACGATTACCAAAGATCTGGCATGAAAACAAAACGCATGCATCGGACCGGCGATCACGCCGGTTTTGATCGGGTACGGCTCGTAATCGCGTCAGCTGGCACGGGAAAAGCGACGGCCACCGAGAACTCCGCCCAAATCCAGGCCGCCGGCCCGCCGCACCGCGTGTGCGGCCGTGCGCCTGTCGCGGGTCAACCTGCACGCTGCACCGGCCTGCGCCGCGCCGCGCGGCCGGATGGCGCGTACGCCTTCACGAGAGTGCCGCGCGCGCGCGCGCTCGCTCTCGTGCCGTGGGACGCCGCGCCGGCCATGATCGCTGGCTGCGCAGGTGGTGGCGTACCCAGGCAAGCAACGCATGCCGTGCACGAGCCGATCTAGGCGCGACTGCCATGCCCAGACGAGCAACGTCGCTACGAACTCTCTGCGTCAAGCAGCTAGCCCTGTGTGGCTGCAGCCGCAGTATCTTTTTGGTGCTGTCTCCCTTTCGAGTTTTGAGTTTTGACCCAAAGCTACTGCACCTGCACAGCTGCACTACTACAGCGGCACGACGCGCGGCTGTTTCAAAAGGTGAGAGGGATGAATTTCAAACAGTGGCCTGCCCCCTTTACGCTGCTTGCACGTAGTAGTAGGGAGCAAGTAATAATTTCCTGTGTTGGTCTGAGCGTAGCAGCGAGCGCTGATCACGGCCTGGAGCCCTGGACAATGGCGCACAATGCAATCATGGCGGAGAGGGCAGTAAGCATTGAAGGGAGGGGACCGGCTGGCCGGCCGCGGCCGCGGAGCTAGGTAGCCCACACCGGAGAAGATATCGGAGCGGCAAGCCTGGCCCGGTTTGCTGTTTCCTGGTATGCTATGCTAGTGCACGAAGACAAGGCTAGCCTCCATGTGGACTGTGCCGATCTTTTTCGTGGATTCTGGGCGTCTGTGCTGCTTGCTGTGCCATTGCCCTGCATCTGCATAGCTGCATGCGACCGATGCTGCATTGCTGCGGGTTAAAAAGTCCCTCGCTGTATCCAGGACATACAGGGAGAGAGAGGGTGAGCTGACGATACAATTGGTACATTTGTCTTGCATCCTGTTACAGTTACAGCACCTAGAGGCTAAACCCATCGTCTCAGACGGTTTGGATGAATTACGCTATCATTGTCATAAACCGACGAGACGACGGGTAATCCATAGATTCGTTTTTTTACAGATGTGACATAGAACCAGATGTTACACTTTTGTTCTGTGTCACATCTGGTTTTAGATTTGTTTTTCACGCGACAGAGGAAGTATCGTGCAAAAAGTTTTAAGGTGTGTTCTTTTGCTAATCGGTGCACATGCTTTTTTAAAATGCTAAACGATATGTTTTTTTAAAAGAAATATATAGAAATTTCTCTCAAAAATCAAATAAACTCATTTTTATGAATTTGTAATAGTTAATGCTTAGATAATTATAGTTCCGCGTGCGGTAAAAATCAAAAGCTAAACAACCTTGCATGAATGCATGATTGGTAAATGCATTGATAAAGTTTTTGAGTAAATTTCCTGTATACCCATGAAAACTCACTCAATTTTTTTTATACCCCTGAAATTTATCTGATCCCTTCTATACCCCTTGAAATTTTAACTTGATCCCTTCCATGCTTTTGCCGTCACATTTTTCTTCATTTCACCGTTAAGTTGGTGGCAAATGTCTTTAATGCCCTTGATAATTTAGGTTTGAATATAAGCTTAAAAACCATTGAAAATTTTGTTTGAGTGCACAATATGTGCATTTTATGTAAAAAAGAGACTAAATAATTAGTGCGGAAAATTTAGACATAAATTTTGAAAATAAAACAAATATAATAAATTAAAATTTTTATTTGAAATTTAATAGGACAATAGATTTTCTTATCGGGAGCATTCATTAAAAAAAAATCTTGACCATTCGTAGTTCTATCCTTGTATGAATGCTCCTTATTTTTATGATTTTTTTAAATAAAATAAATACATATTTTTTATTTCATTATCTAAAAATATTTTTTTCATAAATAATGTATCACACGTCTAACTCATAACTATAATAGTCTCATCCAATAAACTTTTGCATTTCCAGTAATGTAATTCGTAAATTTCTATGTTCATCCAAAAGGTAAAATGATCATTTTTATAGAAATTAGACAGTCAACTAACATAATTCATAAATTTCTATGTTCATCCAAAAGGTAAAATGGTTGTTTTTATAGAAATTAGACGGTCAACTAACGGGAGGGGTATGGAAGGGATCAAAATCATATTTTTGGGTATACAAAGAAGTAAGCAAAATACAGGGACATAGAAAAGATTAGCTAAAATTTTAAGGTTATACAAGAGATTTTCTTTAAAGTTTTAGTTTTAGAGTACTAGCCTAGTAGCTAGACGCACATTGGAAGGATGCAAATTAACGATGGCAGCTAGTCTCGCAGAAAGAACGAGCTACAGTATCATTTCTTCAGACAATAGTGCCAAAAACGATATTTGTCCCATGATAGCCATGAACCCTGGTGCCAGGCGTCTCGGGCAGGCGGGCTCACAGATGCTTTGTCATTTCGTCAATGATCACTTCTCTGAACCTATCAGTACGGACTCGTCAATTAGGAGTGGCAATTTGGCTTAACCCAAAATGTACATGCATGCCTTCTCGATTCATTTTTTTAACTCGACACGTACAGTTCAAAACAATGAAATCTAAGTAAATATATTAGCGTCAAATACTAGCGCTACGTGTTTTTTTTTACCCTGAAGGTAGTGTTTCCAGCAGATGATCCTAGCGATCAGGCATGATGGTACGTACACCTCTGCATTAGTATTGTTGAGGAATTTCAAGGAGGTTTTTATCAGTCCTTATACTCCACCGGCTTTGGGATACCACATAACAGACGACTGGTAGCTTTCGCGGGTACGTGCACTCGATATGATTGTTCAGCTTGAACGTCTAGCAGAAACCAAGACGAAAGAATTTTTATTGTGTAGACCCCAATATATCCTCCAAATGTACTATAAACTGCGAATTCGGTATACCGAACCATCAATAATTCACGAAGCAATCATACAAAATCATGATCCGAAATCCCAATCTTCTGTAGTATTGAGCTGACCCTTGAACAAAATCTCTATGCAACAACAATATTTTCAGTACCTTTGTCCTCAGGGGCCAGTGGGCTCTTGCGGACTTGCATGCCTTATAAACCACAACCTTCACCATATTTAATTTGCAGAGGGTCCCTGCTGGTCTGGATGCATATAGCCTTCCAAATTCCCTATTCAAACAGCATAGGATCCCAATCCAAATTAATAAGGTCGTTTACACGCTGAATGTTCTAGTACAGAGTCATGCCAATCTTGGAGTACAATATTGAATATTCCTAACACTCGTGCATTTTGCCCTGATTCAAATTGAGGATTCAGAAGAAAAAGGCACCGTGGTAGGCCAACGGTGATGCCAATAATCAGATGGTCCAGACAACTTGGATAGGGCCAGCCAGTATGGCGTATCCACCAAAATTCCTTTTGCCAAGCACATCTACCATAAATGACTGCAGGAACACTGATACGTGAGCAGCTGCCTGGAAAACATCTTTGAAACTTGCAAGGCAGCGCCACATCCTATCTCCTACAGTGACGAAGCAGAGGAACGGGGTATTCAGAGTTTCAGACCCGTGGAGAAATGGCAAGATGCATTCAGAGTTTCAGACCGTGGAAAAATCCCAAGGGAAGTTCTTCACGTCAACGGATGACATTTGCCTCCTGGGCTTGCCTCACGTGCTTTCACTTCAGGATAAATGCAAATGGCCGGTTTTGCAAATAGTTCCCTGATACTTCAACAGTGAGCTATTCTGAAAACTTCTGTGCATCATCCATCCACCCTGCGACTGGCAAGGCGAAGTGAGTTCGCTACCAATATGCAGCGAGCCACACACGACTTGCAATGAAGCAGGAGGCAAAGACATGGCCTCCGATCTTGCATGGAACCATGAAAGAGCAACGTGGACAGGGTACAGGGTCAAGCTCCCTCTCGGGGTTGCGTTAAACATGGCCGGAAAAACATTCGCTTGAAGCACGAAATGCCTTTGCAGTTTTACATGCTTCGTGCTACAAGACCCGGTCGTCTTTCCATCTGCAAGACAAGGTAGCCATTCAGGTTTCAATGGATGGTGTATCATGTATCAGCGCTGTCCTGTGTGTTTGTGTCTCAGCATCCTGCTCTTTTTGGCTTATGAACGCACATGTGTGGGACTGTGGGTCTTGCCCCCATAATCCGGATCGTCCGTCTGAGTGTGCCAAATGAGTTGCAAGGTTCATTTGGGTTGTCTGTTCTGAAAATTGCACCCTTTTGGTTTTCAGATGAACCAATGCATACATGGATCATCAAGTCATGGATACTCAAGTATGAGGACAGTACATACAGTGTCTTCCTGGACAATGAGAACCCAAGACTACAGAAGAGGATCCTCTAACTTAATTCTCTCTGACGACTACGTAGGTCACTGACATATGGGCTCTCTAGATAGCGGATCCACATGTTAATTAGTGATTTAAAATCAAAGGGTTAGAGGATCTCAATCCCGAGAAAAACCATTTTTCAGGTGGACTATGACTTAAATTAAAATCAGCTCAAAGGTTTCAGATATTTAAATTTTCATTGTGGCTGATAATGAGAGCCCAAACCTTTTTACAGAGTATAACAATATGGAAATAATCTAGAAAAAAAATCCAACAATATTATGTAAAATGAAGTATGCGGCCTTGGTTAATTTTACAAAATTGCTAGAAAACTTCCAAGAGATTTTTTTGTCCCTAAAACTTTCAGATTTGTGACGAGTGGACTGCCTTGAGATTTGTGCATGAAGGAAACAAATTGTTAAAAATATATTTTTACACCTGTCACGCGTAAGATCCCGGTTATTGACAACCAAACTATTGTTGAATACAAATTTTATAGAAGTTATATCATAATTACAATGTAGTTCCAAGGCATGTTTGTCACGGCTCCAGCTCCAGCTTCACCTAAAATAGGTGTCGAGTTGGTTGGAGTACTCTCACAAAATGAACTATAGAGATGTGAAAATGGGTTTAGGATGCTCCACAATTCCACTTCAGACCCAATTCCACATCAGACCCAACTTCTAGAGTTAAATTAGAAAGTGGAACACTACCAAACAAGTTCACAATACAATTACATAATTACACTTCAATTATACTATATTAACATATGAAATATTTTTATTTAGAAAACTTGCGACGGATTTTTAGATACTCTAATTTTCAAAAAATATTCTCGAAGATCTACATATATACAAGTAAGTGGCAGTTTAGTTCCAAAACAAATTTTTTCACGCTGTCACATCGAATTTTTGGATACATGCATGGAGTATTAAATGTAGAAAAGAAAACCAATTATACAGTTCGCCAGGAAATTGCGAGACGAATCTTTTAAGCCTAATTGCGCCATGATTTGACAATGTGTTGCTACAGTAAATATTTGCTAATAACAGATTAATTACGCTTAATAAATTTATCTTGCAGTTTTCTAACGGAATCTGCAATTTGTTTTGTTATTCGACTACATTTAATATTTTAAATGTGTCCATATATCTGATGTAACATGTAGGATAATTTTTTTTGCCATGTAAACAGGCCATAAATCTGAAAAGCCCAACAGAACTATTCTTTCATCCCCGTCCCCCCTTCCCCTCTTCCCTCCCAAAGCTCCTTTAAAACCAAACCGCGTCGTGTCCACGATTTGTGTCATATCTCCCCTGTTTTAAAGCCACACACCAAACCCTCTGTCCTCCGGCCGGTTCATCTTGAAACCCACACCGTACCAATGGTCATCGGAAGGCTGGCCTTGAGCTCCTTCTTCCACAACAAGGCCAGGGACACCTCGCCGTCCCCGCCTCCCGCCCCGGCAACCGCACCTCCGTGGGTGTGGCCGTCCTGCAAGAACCCAAGGACGCAGTCCTTCCGCGCCGCGACGGCGCCGCCGCCTCCCCCGGGCTCCAGGACCATTGCCTCCATCTTCCTCGACTCCGCCGAGTCCTCCTTCACGACCTCCTCCGCGCGGCACGACTGCTCCGACAGCCTCTCCACGGCGTCCGAGGCGTCGGCGGGGGCCGAGGCCGCCGACACGGCCGACGACGCCATCGTGCGCGGCCTCCGCTCCTCCGACCGGCTCCTCTTCGACCCGGGAGCGTCGGCAACGAGCTCCATACTGGAGGAGAAGTCGTCGGACGCCGCCGGCGAGGCCTCCTTCATCGGCGGCGTGGCGGTGGCGTTCGAGTCGGAGGACCCGTACGTGGACTTCCGGGTGTCCATGGAGGAGATGGTGGTCGCGCACGGGGTCGGCAACTGGGGCTGGCTGGAGGAGATGCTGGGATGGTACCTGCGAGCCAACGGCAAGGACACGCACGCCGCCATATTGGCGGCGTTCATCGACGTCATCGTCGCCATCGCCGACCCGGCCCTCGCGTCCTGCTCGTCGCACCGGAGGAGCTCGACTTGCACGATCACGGAGGAGTCGTCGTTGGAGGTCGCCGAGAAGCAGGCAAAACTCGCCGTGTAGTGAACTTCCTACCTATTAGCTCCTGTCTTTTGGATTTTGAGGTGAACTAATCTCTGGTGTTAATCTCATCGAGCCTAATGGCATATAGTAGACTACCAGATCAAGATATTTCATTTCATTAGCCTAATTAATTAAGTACTCTTCCTACTCCTACATGCTTGGGATCGATTGAGCGTGCATGCATGTGATCGTTCGTTGTACTTGTACGCACGTATGATCATGAGTTCCTAACGATACGGTAACTTAGCAGTAGATTTTGTAGGACAAAAGAAGACCAAATGCGTATGGGTGCAAAGTGTGGCCGGTGGTAGTGCTGGTGCGGTCGTGCCCACCGCCCAACTGTGCGCGTGGCTAGCAGCTAAGGTTTCAATGATTACGTGATGCGTATGACAGTACCGTACAGTAGAGTTGTCGCCAAGGTTTGGTAACAGTAGAGCGGAGTATTACGTAAGTCCAACACGTACCAGTGTACCAGGCAGCCACACTCGAGCTCACTAATAGTAGGCGGAAAAAGATCGGCAACCTACTGCAAACCAGCGAGAGCTTCTCGCCTCGTCACGCGCAAGCCGGAGCGTACAGTCGACGTCCATATCCGCGCCCGCGTGAATTCGATTAGAGAAGAACTTGCGCCCTATAACTGACAAATCGCAACCAGGCGGTGGTGTAGACGAGGGATTCGGCCGGCGTGAGTGTACGTAGTTACGGAGAAATCACTTGATTTGTTTACCCATTCTTCAATTACACTTGTGCTTATTGCTTATTAGCAAAAAAAAATATTTCCTCAGTTTTTAAATACGGACGCTCGCAAGCAATGTGTTCACACTCTACCGCTATTACCATACATGCACACATTATCTATATAAGCACATTCGAAAGACAGACATCATATCTTGAGATTTACAAAATCATTATGGACGCCTCATTATCTATCACTGAAAGAATAATTTAGTCGTAAGTGCGAGCACCCGTATTAATAGGGGTATAAATGGGTAAGCCGCGAATCCACTTATGGATCAAAATAAACAGGTTCGTGACTTATTTTGACATATAAGTTGGTTTTACGGGTTAGCCATTTACACTTCTATGTATCAAGTCTAGAACTTGAATTTGAGTAGGTTGATTTCGCCACAACAAACCTGACTACTTGAGCCACGCTTACTTCGCTTATTAATAAATTACGTGCAAATCTTAAAATAAAAATATTTCTTAAATTTTCTTTAGTAATAAATCAAACCACAACAAAAGGGAAGATGGTTACTTTTTAAAATGAGATAAATGGTTAAACGTAATGTAAAAATTTAACGGTGTCATATAAAAAATAGTAAAATATAGAGGTAGTAATTTATAAGTAAAACGTTTATATGTGTCCGTACTACTTAGTGATATAAATGTAAACGTTGTAAAATAAACTACAACAAAAACCAGAAAATCAATTTTAAATTTTAACTTATATAAGCATGGATATAAACGAAGCTGTTAGGTCACTGAAGACATGAGTTGCCGTAAGGCAGGTTTCGGCCGGCGAAGTCGGCTGGGTCGCCTAAAAGAGGAGAAAACGGCGTTGGAACTTGGAAGTAGGAACCGTGGATCTGATGGCCCGAGAAAAAAAGACGACCCACGAGGCCTTTCCGGCCCATTTTGTTGTTGGGATAAAATTGTTGTACGGGCTGCTTTACTTGGGCGGGATTTTTTTTTATTTATAATTTTTTTTATTAAAAGTTTTACAAAAATAATTTTCCATTTTGAAAATTGACGGAAGGAGTCGCCTACCGCCCTCTGGGAGGGTGATTTTTAAAAATCGCCCTCTCAGAGGGCGGCGAAAATGACGTGGCAGACGGCCGTTCGCTCTCGGGCGACGGCCGTCAACGAAATTTGCAGGCGGCCCCCTTGCCGCCCTCCGCTAGGGCGATTTTATACTGTGCGGGGGGCCGCCTGCAAATTGGCGGCGAGGGGGGGCATGGAATTTTGCAGGCGGCCCCCTTGCCGCCCTCAGCTAGGGCGATTTTGTACTGTGGGGGGGGCCGCCTGCAAATGGGCGGCGAGGGGGGCATGGAATTTTGCAGGCGGCCCCCTTGCCGCCCTCCGCTAGGGCGATTTTGTACTGTGGGGGGGGGGCCGCCTGCAAATGGGCGGCGAGGGGGCATGGAATTTTGCAGGCGGCCCCCTTGCCGCCCTGGGGGAGGGCGATTTTTGCCTCTCCCCCCATAAAGCCCAGTCCCTCCTCTGTGAAATTTCATTATATTCACTAAAAATCCAAAAAAAAACAAAAGAGAGAGAGGGGAGGGCAGCAGAAGGGGAGCGGCGAAGCCCTGCTGGTTCGCTCAATTCATCACAGGTATGCTCCCATACATCTTTTGTGCATTTGTACTAATATGTTATGTTTGAGTATATATGTTGCGTTTTAGTTTTAGTTCCATATATTTTAGCACATCTGTAGCACATAGCACATATGTGTAGATCCAGAGCATAGAATATAATAGTATGAATTGAGACATAGACAGTAGTGTTAATTGTAAGATGTAGTTTAGTTTGATCTGGAGAATGTAACGTAATTTTAGAAATTTAGAGAACAATATTGTAGAGAATGTAACTTAGGGCGTAGTACAGAAATGCGAGGTTAACGCAGTTATTGTTTTCATCAGGCACAATGTCAAGTAAGGTCACATTTCAGATAGTTCACGGTGAAGGAAATATTAGATTTGGTCCAGATGGTGTTGATCTGTCAGATTTTGTAATGACATCTAAGGGCATTGATAGGCCTGCGGAGAGAACATTTCAGTCAATTTATAGTTGGTTGTTGAGAGGATTTAGAATAGACCAAGAAGTCTACACAATGTCAGTGTCAGTTGTAGTGAGTCGTGCAACAGAAGGTTATTTTTGGGAACTAATGCCGATGGACAGCACTGATGCTTGGAGACGGTATGTGGAAATGGCTTTTGAACGGTCATGGCCCCTCGTTATATTTGTGTCGGTACAAGAGAAAGATATAAATGTTTCAATGCAAACCGAAGATGTAGAGGGTCCTATCAATGCAGGGGATGTTGTTGGACCATCGATGCAAAATGAGGAAAATCAACCAAGGGAGGAGCAGGCTATGGGCATGGCGGATGAGGGGGAGAGAGTCGGTACAATTGTTGATGAAATGGAGAGGGAAGATTCGGATAATGAGGAAGTGGACGACGACGCATCATCCGATGAGGAAGGTGATGTAATGGCCACTGATTGGGCAAATGAGGACTTCTCTGGACTTGTTATATCAGAGGGTGATCATGTACCCTGGGAGTATAAGGAGAACGAGGTAATTGAGGGTGCAAGATATGCTCATAAGGATGAGATGAAGGAGGCGGTGAAGCATTGGGCAGTTTCCTTGCAGAGAGAGTTTAGGGTGGTCAAGTCAACAAATTATGTGTATGAAGTGAGGTGCCCGAAGAATGCAGAAGTTCCAAGCGGCGCAGATGCTAGTCCATCTGGACAGGCAAGTGATGGTAGGCGACCACCTGGTGAAGGAACAACAAGCAGGCGCGCAAGGCCAAGGCGTCGTCGCGCAGCAGGCGATTCCATGGTGTAACAATGCTTTCGATTTAGGAAATAAAATGCTGTTGTGATGTAATGAGTGTTCGGACTAAATACTTCTATCGTGTAATTTCAATTCAATGTTGTTGTAATGAGTACCTCCGACTATTGTTGTACTAGTAGTATTGCGAATTATTCGGTGTTGTATCATAATGTTATCGTGATGAGTGTTCGGACTAAACACTTTTGTTTGTTTGTACTCTTGTTTAATATGTGTTAGTAATTCGCTTAGTTCAACATTTATTACTTATGTTGAACTAATTATTTATATGTTTCTGATCAACCTATTTGATGCAGGTATGGCGTACGACACACCGGCGCTGTTGAACCGTGGGATTAACAGGAACCACCGCTCGTTCCTGTCAGCAGTCGAGGGTGCACAGCTCGGCACCTTCCGTCCACGCACGTCGCGCGAGTGGTTGCGTGTCGACCCCCGTCACGTTCCTTGGTACGCGTATGTTCACATTTCAACTCAACTTTGCTTTGTGTTGTACTTATGTTTGAAGTTTGCTCTATACAGGTTGCGTGCGGCAGGCCTTCTACCACTTTGTAGGCTTGTTGAGGCGGCGGCGGACGACCGTGACCCAGCGAAGCGGTGGGATGCAGATCGGTCACTCCTTGCCGCTCTTGTAGACCGCTGGAGACCTGAGACGCACACGTTCCACCTTCCCTGTGGGGAGATGGCTCCGACACTGCAGGACGTGTCGTACCTGCTCGGGCTACCGCTGGCGGGAGCAGCAGTTGGTCCCGTGGACGGTGTTTTTGGGTGGAAGGAGGATATCACTGCGCGCTTCGAGCAGGTGATGCGCCTTCCACACCTAGGACCGACCACCACCCTTCCTCCGTACTCTACAGTCGGGCCTAGCAAGGCTTGGTTGCTCCAGTTCACTGTAAGTAAATAAGTTGTTATTATCATACGTGCTTATTTGCGACCGAATGAGTGTTTTGTACTAACATTTCATTCTTAATTGTAGGCGGACCTTCTACACCCTGACGCTGATGATTACTCGGTCCGACGCTCCCTTGAGGCGTACCTGTTGTGGTTGTTCGGGTGGGTGATGTTCACTAGCACCCACGGGCACGCTGTGGACTTCCGGCTGGTCCACTACGCACGGTCCATCGCGGATGCTCAGCCACAGGACGTGCCGCAGTGGAGCTGGGGTTCTGCCGTGCTAGCAGCCACGTACCGTGCCCTCTGTGAGGCGTGCACGAAGACTGACGCGGGAGCGATCATCGCTGGCTGCCCTATGTTGCTTCAGCTTTGGGCAGCCGAGAGGTTTGCCATAGGTCGACCAGTGGTGGACAGCGCACCCTATGGGGTTGGTCGCAGCGCGCAGTGGCCAGAGGACGGTCCCACGATGGGGACTTACTGGTGTCGACGTGGGGTTAGTGCAACTTCGCTGCGTTATAAGTTTATCAGTCGTCTTTTTTTTTTCTTCACATAACATGTCTAATTCCGATCATGTTTATTGCAGCGTCGTTACGCTCACATCCAGGTGAGACGTGGTTACCCGGACTTCGTGTTCGAGTTTGACCGTCTCCAGCCGAGCGACGTCATCTGGGAGCCGTACACAGAAGAGGCCGTCGCTGCGAGAGCACCGCTAGGACTTTCGTCCTTGTGCACACGCGACCAGGCTTACTGGCTCACCATCCTGCCGATGGTGTTCGACATTTTCGTTGAGCCTCACTGCCCGCAGCGTGTGATGAGACAGTTCGGACTTAGGCAGGTGTTTCCGGGCAACGTGCAGCCGACCGTCCTCCCTGCCGACCACTCGTGAGTTCGGATTGTTCATTTCTAAATTTTTATGATAATTACTTCATCGAGCCATATAATTTACCTCTCTTCACAGGTTGACTCGACGGGGACAGCTAGCAGGCGCACTTTGGGCTCCACGTGTACAGCAGTACGTTGACGACTGGGTGTTAGCTACAGAGGAGGTGATCAACGAGCTCTTCCCACACACGGAGGAGAACTACCGTGACTACCTTCGTTGGTACCTTCCTCGCACTCGTGCGCGTGTGACCTTCACTCCAGACGCCCCAGAGCCGCACGTTGCCGCTGTCACGGACGCGTATCCCACGCACCGTGACCGAGACTACTTCGTGGCGGTACATCCAATTTGTATTACTTCTTACAATTATTTCATTTATCTTGCATAATATAGGACAACTACTGAATTTGTTATTTCCATCTTGCATAGGCTGATGCCGCACGGGATATCAGTGCCGATATCACCGCAGTCCAAGTGAGGTTGAACAGAGGTTTGCACTTGACTGACGTTGAGCAGAGGGTGACCTTCGACCGGATGCAGGAGAAGATGCGTGCGGTCATGCGCGTCTTCTCCTGTCGCAGCGCCGTGGACGTCGTACCTCCAGCTGGTCCGGTACAACCACGGCCTCGCGCGCCTACCGTCGGAGCAGGACCTCGACCTACGGCACCTATTTCGCACGGTACTGCTCAGCCCAGAGGTTTCTTAAGTTTTGTTTCTATTTTTGTACGAAAACATCACCCCGTCGTAACTTGATGATCCATCCTCGCAGGACCTCGTTTGCCTTCGAGCGCCCCTAGCTTCGGATCAGTGCGACCTACAGCACCGGTTTCGCACGGTACAGTTCAGCCCAGATATTAGTTCATTTTTGTTTCAGCTTTTGCACGATTATGTCACCATGTTTTAACTGCACGTTTCCTCATCGCAGGACCTCGTCTGCCTTCGAGCGCGTTCGCAGGCACGACCGGCGCTTCCACGAGCTCCGCAGGGGCGTTCGCCACCTCTTCGGGCGCGTTCGCCAGCTCTTCCTCTCACGGAGCGTCGATCCCTCGCCCACACGGTACTTTACTTTTTATTAATACTGTTAAATACCTGTACGAAACTGATGGTCCTTGTCCAGCAGGATTTGCAGCCGGGATCTTCGGTACTGGGGCCTCTTCGTCTCACGCCGGTAGGACTGGTCCTACTAGCCAGTTCTACGACGACGACTTGCACGGTGCAGACCACCACGACGTACTAGGCTCCTCTCAGCTTGGAGGAGCTCCAGAGGCACACACTCAGGAGCAGCCAGAGGTCACACCTGTACAGGCAGGACGGGTTGGCCGTGCCGTACCCCCGGACCGACTCACGTACTCCCACGGGCACATTAGGGCGCAGGGTAGGAGGGACAGGGGTAAGAGGCCTCGTCAGTAGTGTTCTACCTCTTCAGTCCTTATGTGACCGTTTCTTTTGGCTTACAAACTTGTAAAGCAGTACTACTTTTGCTATTACTACTGCAGTACTACTTGTGTTTGTCTCGTCTACATAGTTCTTTTCATTCATATGGTGCTAGAACAACTTATGCTCACGACAACACACTTTCGGCGCTGCACGGTAGTGTCAGATCCAGTAGCGCGCACAGTCCACAACAGCACACATGAAAAGCGGCAGCTCGAGTTATCACTATCAACTTTCGGCGCTTCCTGTTTACATAAAGTGAATCACGCCCACGCGTGATCGTCTTGTCACATCTAATGAATAATGTATCTCATTGAGTTCACATATATTGCAGTGAAAACGACGCTATATAATTGACAATCTGAAGGCAACCTCTTCATATCTTCTTTCCCACTAGCACACAACACACGAAAATGGAAGCCTATTCATTGGTAATACGTAATCTAGATTTGAGATTATGTAGAACATTCTTCACTACAATTTTACATTTTGGCAGCAAACCAAATATGATCAAATGCAATTTTACCTTACCAAATATTTGGTCGTGAAGAAAAATTTGGCACTAACAATCCAAATATGCCCTAAAAATTAATAAAATATTTGTACGGTAACAAAATATTTGTACGGTAACAAAATATTTGTACGGTAACAATCCAAATATGCCCTAAAAAATAATAAAATTGTATTTTATCAGTCTTGGAGATTTTAATCTTGTATAGTTTTCAATATAAAAAGATTTGATAACTATTGATATTTATACAAAAATATAGAGCACAGTACAAAATCGCCCTTGCGGAGGGCGGCAAGGGGGCCGCCTGCAAAATTCCATGCCCCCTCGCCGCCCATTTGCAGGCGGCCCCCCGCACAGTACAAAATCACCCTCGCCGAGGGCGGCAAGGGGGCCGCCTGCAAATTTCCATGCCCCCCCTCGCCGCCTATTTGCAGGCGGCCCCCCGCACAGTACAAAATCGCCCTCGCGGAGGGCGGCAAGGGGGCCGCCTGCAAATTTCGTTGACGGCCGTCGCCCGAGAGCGAACGGCCGTCTGCCACGTCATTTTCGCCGCCCTCTGGGAGGGCGATTTTTCGCCTTCCCAGAGGGCGGTAGGCGACTACTTCCGTCAATTTTCAAAATAGAAAATTATTTTTGTAAAACTTTTAATAAAAAAAATTATAAATAAAAAAAATTCGTTTCTAATATCGTTCCCCAACATGCCACGATAGATACAGAGCCGCATGTAAATGTTCGCACTGGATCGATGAAATATCTTTGCATCATTTCGTACGCTCAAGTTTGTAAATCAGCATGCGATTCAAATATATGCGTGCCACTACCATGTTAAGCTCCCTCCCGGTAGGTGCTTGCGCAAGTACTCCCATATTGAAACAAGATAAAAAGGGGCAGATAAAATTCAGACAACTTTCACTGTGTTTGCTGGCACCAATTCTACTTTCTACTACTCCAGTAAAACCCAGATGATCAGGATCCGTGCAGTTTACAACAGTGAGGGAGTTCATCCGTATTCTAACATTTCTCCTTCCTCGAAATCACTGACAAGCAGCAGAAAAAGTCGATTGGCAACCATGCTAAGGTACCAGTCATACACAGGGCAGTAATTCAAAGAAGAGAAGAATTAAAGATATCCGGTGCGTGCAACTGTGTAGATTGACCTTAAGCTGGGAATCGAGGACATATTCAAATGGTAGAGACAATATTATCTCTTATGGACTATTCGTTTTAGAGTAATTTCAAAAGATTTGGATTCCTAAGGATTAATTCCTACGAATATCATTCGATTCATAGCAATGTATATATAGAAAAAACCAAAGGAATTTTTTTCTTTCCTACAAGTTATAGAGAGAAAACAAAGGAAATTTTCCATCCAAACAAACCTCATGGAAAATTTCCTATGGATTGAAGTGTGCATGCACTCCTATTCAATTCCTCCGCTTTTTCTATTCCTATGTATTGAAATTCCCCCAATACGAATAGGCTATTAGACAATACAAACTTATTTAGATACTATATCTTTGCAATTGTTAAGATGATAGGCTATAACCATTAACTTTAAAATATTCTTTTTTTTTTAATTATTTTTATGTTTATTTTTTCACTCTTATGCAACCATGACTAAGAGTTATTGTTGAGTCGTTGTTAACCATAACAACAATGTTTTGTTTATCCACTTTCTCTCTTCCATGTTAACAATTAAATATTCCAAATTAGCAATATTAAGATATCATTATTAATAATTGTACATGCCTTCACAATGTCAAGGCTAACTAAAATATACTAGTTATTCCATTATCTTAAAAAAAAACTAAAATATACTAGTACTTGTGTTTCTAAAAAAAGAAAAAGTTACTAATACTAGAGGCTTTATGCGCTTCATTTGGATCTAGATTGTACTACTATATGGATCTGTTTGACACAGCTCCAGCTCCATCTTTTTTTGGACCTGGAGCTCAGCCAAACAGTTTTCAGCTCCACAAAAAAGGGAGCAGAGCTGGGTGGAGCTCTCTTACGAAATGAACTAGAGAGGTGGAGCTAGTTTTTGTCAGCTCCACAACTCCACTTCAGACCCAACTTCTAAAGTTAGATATAAAAGTTAGAGTTCTACCAAACAAGGTGCAAGATAGTGAATCCCACTGCCCATTCGTGACGACGCTTTTGGACCCGTGTGGATCCGACGGCCTGCCAAGCGTCAAACGACTCACATATCACAAAGTCACAAGATAGGCCGAACCGGATTAGAACTGGCCAACAACACAGCAGTAAAATCCAAACCGGCCGAATCCTCCGATCCCCACCCCCACACACGCGCCCACGAAACGCATCCATGCAGCCGACCTCACACCGCAACGGCACGGACTAGGCGTGTGCGGTCGCGGCGTCGCTCGTTCTTTCGTTTCATGTGTACGACATGTGATGGCGGTAGGCTCGGTGGTCGATCCGTACGTCGGCGTCGCCGCTTTCTCCATCGCGCTCGCGCTTTGGCGTTTTTGCCATGCGCGACCGCGGACGTCCGGACGAACGACGATATGATGCGCGCGACCGACTTGGGAGCGGAGGCGCCTCCCCGTGAGCACTTTCATGACCGTGTCAGCATTAATGGACGTGTCGTGGCCTCTTCGTTCTCGCATGGGAGTATAGCTCTTTTCGCTCGCTGTGCGCGCCCCTGAATCGATCTCACACCCTGCGCGCGCGCGGCTCGGACAAAAACGCCGCAGCTGGAAAAGGCTTGCGGCGCCGGGCTCCGGCGGGTGGGCGCGCTGCGCGCGCAGTGCACTGACCGTGTCAGGGCCACGAACTCCTGAGAGAGCCCCTACCTGCGAAAGCCGGAAGCCGCTGGCTAATGCGGACGACTTGGCATTCATTCGCGGCAGCAGGCTGCCACGGCCCAGCCTGTGCGCCGCGGTGTGCATGCATGCGCCCGCTAGCTGGCTGCTGCTGCGCGAGACCCCGGCCGTTTGTACGATTCTGGATGCACACAAACACATGTACACACACACATCGGCCTTGGCGAACGTACGTACGTTGGTCGATCGCGTTTCACTGGCGGGTGCTGATTTTACCATGTGTACTGTACTGTGCAGATATAATACGAGCAGGACGGACCAAACTCTGGATCGACCCGGCGACCTCGTATGTCGTCTTGCGATGCAAAAAAAAAAAAATGTTAGAGTTGTGTAGTATACTTTACACATCTCGTACAATGCTTCGAATTGGATAAAAACACGGGAGGCAGCAGGCAAGTATGCACACGACCGGGTTATCTTAGGTACTTCTGTGTGCTGTGTAGGACTGATGGAGTAGCTAGTAGTACGAAAGTACTTACAACTATATGCATGTGTGCCGACCGTTCATTGCTTGCTTAGAAGTTGAAGAAAATGATACTGTCAAGTACTACTGGATGATGGGGTTGGTCCGTATGTACGTATATACTATGTGAGATAGTAGTGCCCGATCATCGATCTTGGTGGTACACTGATACTGCTAGAGTCTGCAGGTACTTAGATTACATACACAGAGCATCATATATAGTAGAGCTCTAGCGTTAAATAGTTTTTTTTTTTGACCTGGTGATTACTAGCTAGGTATTCCCCCATTCCATATTAATTACAGGAAATTATATGTTTATTCCAAATCAAACTTCTTTAAAATTGATAAAATTAATTAAAAAAATATAGCGATATAAAAAAACCAAATTAGTTCTACTAAACCTATACTCCATCGAATACATTTTTATCATATATTTATTTTATGTTAAAAATAATATTACATTTTTCTATAAAGTCGAACAATCCTAAAAACCTTATAAGGGGACTAGCCAGAGAGTACTAATTTTGCGTAAACCCTTTTTTTTTTGAAAAAAACGAGAGAGAGAGTACAAAGTTAATAGTATATAATACTCCACTATACTATACTATTGGTACATGCTTTTTGGCCGTTGGAGAACTATTACGTACTACTCCCTCCGTCCCAAAAATAGACAAACCCTGGGTTTTCGCATCCAACGTTTGATTGTCCGTCTTATATGAATTTTTTTATAATTAGTATTTTCATTATTGTTAGATGATAAAACATGATTAATAATTTATGTGTGACTTGTCTTTTTAATTTTTTTAAATAAGACGGACAGTCAAACGTTGGACACGGAAACCCAGAGTTTGTCTTTTTTTTTTAGACGGATGGAGTACGTCTGCGCGAGAAACATGGAGTAAATAGTTATTGTATAAGTACATTTATACGTATGTAGTTTGGTACGTAGTCGTTGAGCCTGTACGCGAACTGATCTGTTGCCCAGCTACCCAAGTACTTGCCGAGTTGCCGTCCGTAGTATGGTGTACGCGTGCAATTTCGTTGGAATAGTCACAACATATACAAACCGGGTAACAAGAAATAAATTACGTGGTACTAGTACTACACCTATATTTTTGAAGTTTCAGTAATTCAGTACCCGTGTAATGAATGATATAGAAGGGAGCCCGGGAGCATGTATGCTTGCTTGGTGTTTTGCTTGAATTTGAAGGGTGCATGAAAGCATCTGGCGCAGCAATATTGCATACTCTATGGCTATGAATATGATCATGCAATTGCATGTGCATGCGTGTCAGTGCAACTTCAAGTTTTACTGTGGCACCATAAATCAGAGCCCCCCAACGTACTGATCGTCGATCGATCGCTCCCCTAGCTATGCTTAACACCAGCTGACTGATCCAGCGATGCATGCTGCATGCATGGCAGGCTCTACCATGCACGCACAGTATATGACATCTTAATAAAGTTTCTTAACCAGAGGAGAGGACGCAACAACAGGTACAGCGTCGTCCAATTGGACAATCTAATAATTACTGCTTTCTTGCCCGCCGTACATGCAATCGTTTTAAGGCTGGGACGGTAAAAACTTATGTAACTCCGAATTGCAGGATTAACTGTGTGCCTAACAGCAAGTACATTAAGCCGGTCAGCCTCAGTTGGCGACAGAGGCTCCATTTTGGTTAGTTTTGGACCTTTTGTATGGATGAGCAAAATAGCGAGAATGAAGGAGAGGTAGTAACTTTAAGGCTGAACTCCATCTCCGGGCACAGAAAATGTGGTGGTTCATTAATATATAATTAACTGAGTATAAAAAAATAAAAAAATAAATTAATATAATTTTTAAAGCAACTTTCTTATATAATTTCTTTTATATAAAAAACACACCGTTTAGTAGTTTGGAAAAAGTGAGCATAAAAAACGAGATAGATGGATTGAGAAAGTGAACAAAAAGTACTCAACCTAAGTGTCTTTTTGACACTATCTGAATTCTGACATGACATATATTAGAGCAATTTTACAGTAGTCAACTACTAACTCCAAATCATCTATAGTAAACTTAATAGTCAAAATTTATACAATAATTACCTATAAACATATACTATATTATTAATAGATGGTCCCACCTGTCATACACACATTGTGTTTTGAAGTTCGTGCTATAGCTGGCTATAAATTTGTAGCATGTTGCTCTTCTCTCTCTTCTTTTTTCTCCTCGATAGGTATATAGTCTGCTATTGTACCTGCTCTATGAAATCTTCTTTTGGATCTACGTGCATTCTGTTTAGTCTTTTATTAAACTCGCTCTAGATGTACTAATATCTCGGTTACTCCCTAAGTTCTAGAATAAATTTATTTTTGGCTCATGTTTATTTCAAAATAAATTTATTTTTAATAATTATTACATCAAAGTTTGTGAAAGTAAAAGATAAATATATTATGAGAAGATAAAGTAAATAGAAATTATATTGGATTTGATAAACATGAGGGTATTTTAGTCTTTTTATTTTATGTTGGTGGTATAAAGTGGGTGAAAAATAATTATTTTGAAACGGAGGAATATTTTTCAATCTTAAGACATGTTCAGATTACTATCAAAATGATCCTGTTCAGGTCACTCATGGGATTGTCGGATGGACGGTAGTCCGGGCTCTACTGCCAGCGTGCATCACTGTTGACCGCCGAAAAACCATAAAATAGTCTTTACCCGTAACCCAAAAAAAGCTCTTTATTGTTTGGGCTCGGTAGGATCGATCGCTGGCTCTGTCGCGAGGGCCCAACTGAGCAGCCAGGATTGGGATGATGCGGGTTTGGATTTCAAGCCAGGGGGTAAAACTTGTGCATCCGCCGGTGAAGCCCGCACGGTTGAACCACCGTGATCCGCGGAAGGATCCAGCCGTACGTCGATCGGGCGAGCTATCTCCCTCTCCATCAAATCTCACCCGCCGCAACAGTAAGCACGTCAGCGTGTCACGCGCCCACACCCACCCACGCACACCGAGACAACCGAACACGTCGAGCCAGCGAATGATGAAACCCCACAAGGAAACAAGCAGCATCGCAGCGGCAGCTTTTGTACTACCTTCAGCGCCCCAGCTGAGCCCCCACGGCTCAACAAGTCGCATCGACCGCGCGCGTATACGTTAACGCTCACCTTTGTTCCACACGAAACGGAAAGCGGTCGGGTTGGCATATATACGCGCAGCACACAGACACACAACGAGTCACACAGGCGCGTGCATGGACAGGACAGCGTCACGCCGTCGTGCAAGCGAATCGCAACAAAAGCACAAGCGTAGTACACTAATAAGCTCAGGTGTCAGCGAGCAGTACGTGACCAGTGCATTCAGCTAATTTAGTATAGATAGGGAGTACTACTAGCTTAATTAGCATGAAACACAAGTAGTATATGATTACACCACCACGGCGCCACGCGCGCGCATCATTACACATCACGTACATGGGCATATGGCGTGTCATTACATCAAGCAGATCAAGCTGCTGGAGCTAATTAATGGTGCATTTTGCACGGTCTTTGTGCTTTGGTTTCAGCAGATCGAAGACCGTTGGAAATGCACCACATCACGCTGGGATCTCTGTTAATAACCTCTCCCAACCATGAACTACGTACACCATGTAGATAGTTAACAAACTGAGGCGACAGACACGCTATCAATAGCGCTGGTAACAAGTACACTAGTAATATAGCTAGTGGTTAACACGATTAAGAAGTATGGCGTGCATGGTGGCGTCGCGTTGAAACTTGGCTAGAACTGGCAGGGGGACGGCGGGGAGAAGAGGCCGTTGCGAGTCCAGAGGTCGGCGAAGGCGTGGAGGATGAGAGGGTGGTGGCGCGGCGAGTTGAGGGAGAGGAACTGATGGAGGAGGTCGTTGAGGTCGTCCCACGCGTAGATCTCCTTCTCCACCACCATCTGCACCATCGACTCCCGGAAGTCCTCGTACGGCTCCGCCGACTCCACCGCCACAGCCACGCTCTCCTTCGCCACGCGCCGGTACGGCGCCTGCTCCTGCAGCTGCTGCTGCTCGTCGTCGTGGCCGCCGACATCGCCGCCCCGAGCGAAGGAGGTGGCGCCGGCCCGCCTCCGCCGCCGACGCTGCTGCCTCCGCCTCCGCCTCGTCTCCAGCTGCTCCTGCTCCTGCTGCGCCGCCGCCGGCTCCTCGAACAGCGAGTTGGTGGTGAACGACGCGGGGCCCCACGAGGAGTCGGTGGAGGTGGCCGTGCCGGCGCCCCCGGTCGTGGCCGTGAACGCCGTGGTCGTCGACGTGGAGGAGGCGTTGGGCGACTTGGGCTTGCTACCGCCGCGGCGGAACGACGAGGACGACGACGAGGAGAAGATGGAGAACAGCTTCGGCCGGCGGCAGTTGCAGCCGATGTCCACCACCGGCGGCTGCCGCAGCGAGAAGCTGCCCCTCCTTGACGACCTGCCCGACATGGACAATGCCACTGGTGTACCTCTAAGCTCAATAGCCTTGCACTCCTGCACTCACTGCAGAAGCCAATGCAGCTCAGCTCAGCTAAGCCAGTGAGAGCGACGTGTGCGCGGCGAGACAGTGAGAGCTAAGCTCGGAGAGAGTGAGTTGAGTTCTTGGAGCTTGGAGCTGGAAGAGGAGCTAGCTAGTGGTGCTATATATTAATGGGGCGCCATGTGAGAGCGCGAGGCAACGATTAAATGGCGAGTAAAGATAGAGCGACATGAACAGTGAGAAGGGAGAAGAGAGCGAGCATGTGAAGCGGATAATTAGAGGTGTAAGGGCAAGTGTGTGGGTAAAATAAGCTCGGACAGTGCAAGAGGAAAGCAGAAACCTGAGAAAGATATGTGAACAACATGTACAGCACAGTCCAGTGCGGCTCAGTGCTACACACTGCTACTAGTTATACGGAGTATGTGTGTGTGGGGGGTGTATGGGTGAATGGTTTTCATGGCATTTCATGGCTTCATGCATGGGTGCAAAGATGTTCAGATTGGATCCCTGGGGGGATCATGTCAGAGGGGAGAGTTGCAGATGTAAGCCCTGTAAGCATAGCATGCATGCATATATGGCTGGTGTGACTGCACGAGGTGGTTAATTTTTGTGCAGTAAATTCTGAGCTGGAGTGTACACCGTAGGGGAGAGGGAGAAGATGACTGATGATATATTGAGATGGTGTGGTGTGTGGATGGAGTATATTTTTTTTCTTTGCCACGGTTCGTAATAGGACGGGAGTCCCCTGTTGGGGTTGACTAACTGTTCATGTGAGGACAAGCTGGCCATGCTGCTGGCTCAGCTCATGCTAGCTTTCTCTGTTGAAGCAAATCTTTTGGTTGTTTTCTATCTTACCACTTGGCTTAAAAAACGTTCCTTTAAAATAAGCCTATGGTTCTAATGGTGTTTAATCTATGTAAAATAATCTTTAGCCGCATTTGGCTGTTATATAGGAGTATTCATCGATTCCTTCTTTGCACTCACTGAATAAAAACTACTAGTAAATGTAATGGTGCTGCTACAGGACAAAACCAGAATTACAGTAGTAGTTCTTTTGCAAAAATTAAGTAGGATAATCAGGAAGGAGAGAGAGAGAGAGAGAGAGAGAGAGAGAGAGAGACTGGTAAAAACTCTAAGGGCCCCTTTGAATCAAAAGATCTATGTAGGAATTTCATAGGATTCAAATCCTATAGGAAAATATTCCTATTTGGCCCTTTTATTCAAAGGATTGAAGCTTTCCAAATCCTATGAAATTCCTATGGAATGGCACATTGAATGTGGATTTTAGAGGAAATTTAGCAAGAGCTCCAACCTCTTGGAAAATTTCCTTTGAGTCTATCTCTCTCATTCGATTCCTGCGTTTTTCCTGTGCTCCAATCAAACGACCATTCCTGTGTTTTTTCTGTGTTTTGTAATCCTCTGTTTTACACTTCAATTTCTGTCGGAATCCTGTGTTTTTTCTATTCCTCTATTTTTCTACCCTGCGATTTAAGGGGTCCTAAGCAAGAGCAGGTGCAACTGTGCAAGACTGCAAGAACAAATGAACGATGGCGAAAATCGCGTCCAAGATCCTCTAATAGATATGACATAACTGTATCATACCCACTGCTATACATCATGTGTTCACTGTTCAGCAAAATGAAGAAACAGCACGTAGATGGACTGCACCAAAACCATTAGTACTCTGTAGTACAGATGCTTGTACTGTGTACAGCAGCACAGCATATAAATCTACTCTGCTTCGTATGGATTTACATCTGTATGGGGTACATTTCCCTTCATGCCTGTCCACTTCTCTGGGATAGATTTCCTCCCTTTCCATTCATGTGAACTTATCTTCAGAGTTCAGAGAAAGCTTGATGAGCTAGCGGTGCCTCATCATGTCAGGCACTTGCAGAACTCGTTTTTGATGTGTATATCAACGGCGATTTGCTGGAGTGTTCATGTCCAGCAGCACTTGCATGCATCTCTGCATATAAATGAGAGAAAGGGAGATAGATCTCGAACACAATCTACAACATTGATGAGGTGCACATCTCACAGGCACAGCTGGGCACTTCGAGGGAAATTATGTCCAATAGAACTGCACGCTCTTAGATCATGCATGGAGTGCGGCCTAGCTACTCTCATCTCTGCCGCATACATAGTCGCCTATACATAGCTAGACTTGCCGGAAACGTACATGTGCACGCGCCTCGCGGCGTCCACTGCAGTGCAGCACAGTGAGCTCACCATTTTGTGTCCTCCTTTCCATGGCCGAAAGGAAGAAAAAGCTAGCTGCACGCAGCAGCAACCTTGGACAGAACATAAGTTTCACCAGTGTAGCTACCTTGGATTGTTCACTCCGATCGCCTTTTTTTCCATGTGCATTTCTAACTTCCTTTTGATGCTGAGAGGTAAAAACCTTGGGCACCAATAACCTAATCATGGCCACATGCATGCGCTAAGATTCGGTACCGCCCTGGCCAGCTGCTGCTGCTGCAAGGGAATCGCTAATCATTCCTGGATCCAGAAGAATTTGCCAGCTAACTGTGCAAATCTGAATTAGGGATTAGTTTAACTCAACCAATGTACTGATATGTACTAGTAGTACTTCCACAAATCGGGTCATGGCATAAACACGGCATTTGCGAGCAGTCAAATCCATATCACTGCATATGCATCTTCCCGAAGCTCTAAATCGTCAGCCGATGCTGCATGAATTGGAAGTTCAGAGGGAGAATAGAATAGAAGGCTCCATTCATTTGTCAGTACTGCATCGGAATCGCACGGTGATCTCGAGCGTGTGGTTAATTTAAGGAGCTGTCGGCTAGGTCGCTCGCGGAGCTCGATGACGGGTGTGTTTCAAACGAAACAGCGGGGAACAGGGTGCTGTAACTACACACACATTGCATGGGCTAGCTTAGCTGGTCTGGCTAGCAAATTGGTTTAGCCCATGCATCCATCTGCTAGCTGTTGAGGTTTTAAGACCTGTCTAATCGATCCCAATGCACTGACCAAGCAGGGAGAGAATTCAATACTCAGATCGTCTCGTCATAGGGATCAGGTTTTTAATTAGCTGTACACCCTACACTAGGAAGGGTGTAGTTAATCTTTCGCGCCATTTTGAAATGTCAAGTGTGTGCAGCATTCAATTCAATTGCGTGTCTATCTGCAGTTCGACCTGTGGACTACTAGTGGACTAGTGGTGCAATGCTAGTGGTACACAGGTTTCAGACGTTTCAGCTCGAAGACTTAAATGGTTTTGAAGGTTTGTTTAACTGCGTTGTGGTAGGTAATTCGGCCCGGTTTAGATGGCAAAAATTTTTATTTTCTAGTGTCACATCGGATATACGGATACACATTTAAAATATTACACGTGGTCTAATAATAAAACGAATTACAGATTCTGTTAGGAAATTACGAAACAAATTTATTAAGCCTAATTAATCCGTCATTAGCAAATGTTTACTGTAACACCACATTGTCAAATCATGGTACAATTAGGCTTAAAAGATTCGTCTCACAATTAATTTACACGTAAACTATATAATTGGTTTTTTTGTCCACATTTAATACTCCATGCATATGTCTAAACATTCGATGTGATAGACGAAAAGTTTATGTTATGGGAACTAAACAAGGCCTTCATCCCACTCACTAAAACGCACACACATTTTAAAATCCAACTCTTTAAATATTTAATCAGTAAATATTTTACTATAGAATAAATTTTATTTGATGAAAATAATATCAATGGATTGTTATTTACATTTAATTTTATATTATTATGATTTCGTTGTTACAGACATTATAATATACGAGAAATCTAAAGTTAAAAATTAGTTTTGAAAACTGTAGCAAGTTTAATCACTCTTTAGCGAGTGAGATGGAGGAAGTAATTAAGGATAAGTCAAGGGCAAATTTCATTCTCGACTCGCAATGGGCAGTGCACTAATATATGCGACACTATGTGCTGGTGTACTCAGGAACCCTTCTTTTTTCCCTTTTCAGAGTCTACGTGGTGTTGAATAGAGCTGAGTCTTTTTCAACTCTATTATAGTGATGTTGCATAAATACATTCATCCTAAATCACTAGAGGTATCTCTTTTCTTACAGGGATGAGATCCGGTCTTCACAATCTTCCCTCCATCAATCACAGGTAGATCGGTGACTCGGGAGCAACGCCTAACCATCGGAGTCTTCAACCTTCAAAAGTAACAAACACCACACAACCCTTGCACAAACCCTAATCCTGAAGATTGAGTGTAACACACATTAGGTCCCAAACTCCAAATCCACAACTATAAGATTCAATTTGCATAGCATGAGAGGAATTTTAGAAAGAGAGAGTTCAACGATCCAAAACTACTTTAGCATCAAGCTCAACCAAAAGCAATTTTGAATAAGATTAATGGATAACCCTAGAAAAGAGAAGGGGTTTTAATTACTCCCTCCCCCCTCCCAAAAAATAATAAAAAATTGTCCGCGTGGTCACAGAGGCATCTCGCATGGGCACGGTTAAAGTTATGACGGAGACTACATAATGATATACCATAGTAACGAGATAGCTAACATCATCATGGTACTGTAGGTATCGAATATGATACCTCCAGTACTACACATTATATCCCGTAAGATCTGGTACTTATATATCATGTTGACGTCAGCATGTTACCATAGGTATCGGATATGTTGTCTCGGATAGCATATATGATACCCCCGTAGGTACTAGATCTATAAATATGGTATCTTCGTATCATGCTATTTTGTATATATTTCTATAAATATATACTGTGGCGAGACATGTGCGTTTGATGTGACCCGTGCGGGAGAGTTGGGTCAGTGCGGTGCCAGATTTTCATGGGTCAGCCGAATCTGGATATCAGTAGAATATTTACCTTCGAAGACAATCCATCGCATCTAGTCTTACAACTAAACCACCATGAAAATGAGTTCGACCCAACCCAATCTAACAAATCTCTCAAAACAAACACATGCTAAGAAAAAGAGTATGTACGCGGTACGTACGAACTGTACCAGTTGTGCGTGGGCCATTTGCGATTTGCTACAACCTAATTTAGTTCAAATTTCCTGCCCGTTAATATTGGCTTAAATTGGCCCATGAAAAACAAGGCCGTCATGGACCGAGACAATAGTCTTCAGCTTAGGCCTTCCATTAAAATCAAAATTTACGGTCTGGGCCAGTTTTTGTTTTTTTAGCGAAATAAAAGTTTAGGCTTTTGGGCCCGTGTACTAAACAAAGCGCGTGCTATCTCTTTCGTTTTGACCACTTTTGGCTTGTTTCAGAGAAGGATATCCCGGTTTGCGTCCTGCCTGACTGAATATGTGTGGTCAATCTGAAGACTGCTAAAATGAATGAGCCCTGGAAATTGCTCCGAGTTCCACGTTTTAACGTACTCTCCGTGCAGGTTCAGTGGAGTAGTAATTCGTTTGTATAGGTAGTACAAACAAGTACTCCTGTCTTGCAAGACGGCTCCCGCCCGCGCGCTGGTTGACGGACGGAACGTTGCGGTTGCATCTGAAATCAGAAGTTCAGAACTGAAGAAAATTTAGCAAAACAACAATTTCAAAAAGAATCAACTGGGTGTTTCAGTTACTCCAGAAATTATCTGAAGTAGGAACCGGTCAAAAAAAATCGCAAGTTATTTTCTGACGAACAGAATAAGCCGCCGGCAACACAGTCGAATGTGCAACTGGACGAGTAGGAGTAGCAGGTGAACCGTTTACCGCAGCTCCGGTCTTTCGTGGACACAAATAAACCTAGCGTTTTCACTGTCATTAGCAGCTTAGCTGTACAACGACCGGCAAAGACTTCGTTTCTTCTGGCCTGGTTCATCGGACATTGCCATCGTATAGTCCAATTCTCGTGCAGCTTCCACAAACCTCGCTTGGAGTAGTAGCCGCGGAAACAACCGCGCGTTGCTGGAGAAACAGGGGAGGAGAAGAGATGGGGGAGGACGCCCGCATGGTGCTCGCCCTCGCGCTCACCGCCGGCGTCATCGTCGCGCTGTTGTCTCTACTCGTGGCCGTTCTTGTCCGGCGGTGGTGGCGACGCCGCGAGTCCGTCGCGTCCAGCCGCGGCTTCGTCCTGTTCGGCATATGCTTCAATGACAAGGAGAGCCAGCAGCTGCGCATGGCCAGGCCGTCCTTGGAGAGGAACCGGCGGTGGCCGTCGCGGGAGCGCCAACCCGGCGAGGCAGAGGATGATGACCAGGAGCCGGACCAGTGCGAGCTCGAGAGGTGGAAGAAGATGTTCGGGGGCCCGGCCAGGAGCCTGTCCACGATAGACGAGGGGACGGAGAAGGGGACGACGCCGATCACCACGCCGGCGTTCTGCTCACCGGCGGCGTCGCCGGACCGAAGAGACGCCCGGTCACTCCAGACGATGTCCATCGCGGTGTAAAGTTGAGATTTACTTTTCGCTCGTTCAGAAAAACGACCAAAAAAAATTTACTTGTCATGTTGTTAGTTGCTAATAGCTGGTTCGATTCTTAAACAAATTGGAACTCCAAAGTAGGCTTGATATACGAATCATACAAAATACAGATGCTGATTAACAGATGAAGAATAGATTATTTGTTGTTTAAGTTGTTCTCCATCTTAGGCACAATATTAGTTTGTGAAGTATTATTTTTTTTCCAGTTTCATGTCGCAGATGTTTCCTCAGTACAAATAGAGTGACACAATCTCACTGAGGATTGAGCACAGCGTATCATCGTACTATTTACTACTTAGTATCATCCTGCACACTTAGGCCCGGTTTGGCATAACTCCAAATCCAGGATTTCTTGTAGCTAGGTATTTCTAGCTTCATAAATCGATGGATCTAGATCTATGATTGTATTGATAACATTTGAATGAATCATTTTGAAACATACAATTTTCAACCACTTTAATTTAACTTATAAAGTCCACATCTAGTGTGGATCTGGAATCTGGAGCTATGTCAAACATGTTCTTAATCTCATAAGGGGCAATATAATGTAAATGCTAAATCTAGTTGTTGGAACAGGTAACAACCATAAACAACAAAAAATTGGCATGTATTCATTCTTCCCAATTTTATTCTTCTATTGCCAGGATTCATCAAAAGTTGACTGCCCAGCCTATTCTAGAAGTACTAATTCGATTACTAGTATTATTAACCATCAATGGGTCACAAACTTCCATCCACCCCTTAGGAAAAAAAAGGATCCAACTCGATCAAAATATAGTTCGCGTCAAAGGATACAAACACGGCTAACAAAGAATACAAGCTCTAATATTACATAGCAACATGATATCATTTTTTAAGAACCCCTGGGCCTTTCCATACATATCATCCCATGGAGCCGCCATCAGGGTTGTGGCGGCCCCGAGATCTCTTTGGCACCTCAACTACATCCACCGCGAGTAGATGTACTTTATCCGGTGACTACAATCCCTCGAATTGTGATTGGCTAGGTGACCGGTTAGTGGTGTTGTTTGTATAGAGGTAACAACCATAAACAAAGGAAATCTTCTGAGGACTGCAATGGTGCTCTGATGAGGCAAGGCGTCCAAGGTTTCCAAGAGGATTTTATCCTTTTCTTTCTTTCCTCCTCTTGGCAAATCGATGAGAAATTGGATCTAGCCAATGCCAGACAACGTTGGTCCTCTCTGTACACCTCCTCAACAATTAGCAATCTGTGATGAGTGATGATTAGTCCACTGAAGTCTTAGGTCTTCGATATCAAGCCCTTTCCATCCACTCGACGGAGGTGTCCCATTGGAGGCAACATTTCGTTAGACGGTTGTTCAATTTGCTGAGGTTGATGGCAATAATTCGGAAATGAAAACGTGGGTGGTCTCCTCTAGTGTCTTTGGGAAGAACGATTCAACGGCCACAATCAGTCATGACCAGTTCTATTCTGGTTGCTTTTCTCTTTTTGCGGGCGTGGTGGCATTGGAGCAATTGTTACTGTTGGCAAGATCTCTATATGGTGAAAGCCCTAATACTCGTATTTTAATTTGGCCTATCTCGATCCGATAATGTTGGTGTTTGTTTGTCGACTTGCTTATTGTAGGTGTTGTGTTGGAGTTAACGCTGGATAAAAATCTCTCAGACTTGAAGTTGGTTTAGACGATATGGGGGGCAAATAACAGTTTCTTGTTAAGGTGTTGGTTTAAGGTGTAGGGCTGTCAATGAGCCGAGTACAAGCGAGCCTGGCTTTCTAGGCTCGAGCTAGACACAAGCTCGAGTCGAGCCTAATCCGTCTTCGAGCTCGGTTAGGCTCGCTAGCTCGACCGAGTATATGATAATGTATATTTTGATTATATTATAAATACTAATTATTTAAGTTAATAATACTAAATAAAAAGATTAAGATAACTTAAAATTAATATATAATACCAACACATACTAATTTTTTAAATAAATGTATACTAATTTATCTTTTAACCTACTAGTCTGTCATATAAAAAATAAAAGTACATATACATCTAGCCTCGTGAAAAGCTTGAGCTCGGCTCGAAAAAGCTCACAAGCTTGAGGTTAGGCTCGGGCTCGGCTTGTTAAGAGCTCGAGCCGAGCTCGAGCAGCTCACGAGTCTCTAGCTTTTTTGACAGCCCTAGTAAGGTGTCACAAGGCAACATGATATGTCATGTTGTCTAGTTTTCTCTCTTTTATAGTGTTGCGTACTTGTTGTTGTTGCTGCAGAGATTAGATGTTTTCGTTGATTAATAAAACCTTCTATTATTTTAAAAGAGGAATAACCTAGAAATAAAACGGTTACACATTGAAACATGGCATTGATCCCCACAAATGTCAGATACTAAGGGCACCAGCCAGCCAAGCTTGACTGCTTCAGAGGAAAGAAAACTGTCTCCCATCCTCCTCTATCCATGAAGACACACAAGCACAAGTGTTGAAATTTAGCCGAAGATTTGATTCATTGATACTGCAGTTAAACACAACACTAAATAAAGTTGCACAATCGTTAATTCGTCATGGACGATCAAACTTCCTTTTGATTCAATTCGTTTGAAAAGAAAAACTTCCTTTTGCTGTCTCGAAGATCATAATATACACAATGAACAATCTGAAGTCACCTATACGTGCAATGCAATGCTGCACCCTTCAGGGTCCAGTCCATCACATGAAGTCGTCGACACGGCAGCGCGTCGCCGTGAACCCCATCGCCACCGCCGTCGCGTTGCTCGGGTCGGGCACCCTGATGTAGCAGTCCACGTCCGGCCTGTACTCGACGCTGTCCACGAAGACCATCACCTTGAGACGCACCCTCATGTGGAGCTTCACGTTGATGTTGAAGAACCCTTCCTCCTTCTCCCTTCCGAACGCCGCCGCGCCGGCGAGGACGCCCTGCCCGACGAAGCTCGGCCGGATCACCATCGTGCTCTTCCGCCCCTGCCGCGTCCGCGGGAAGTCGACGTACCCGAACCTCTCGCCGCCGTAGAGCACCACCGCCTCCAGCCGCCGGTACAGCACGGCCTGGTCCCGGTTCGGGTTGCGGATGCTCACGGCCACGGTGAGGTTGTACCGCAGCAGCTGGCCCCGCTTGGCGCCGTCGCTGCCGCCGAGCTCGAAGCGGGTGAGCTCGGCGGAGTCGACGTAGGCCTTGAGGGCGTTGGGCAGGGACACGAGCCAGAGCACCAGCGCCACCACGCCGACGGCGATGACCACGATCGTCAGCACGCGGATCGCCCTGCAGCAGAGCGCGTACGGGTCGGCGACGCACCGGCGGCGCGCGGCGGCGGCGGACAGCGGCTCGACCGGAGGGAGAACGGGCGGGCCGTAGAAGGGCTGGTCGAGGTGGTCCACCTTGTGCTCGTGATTATTGGCCATTGCGTGATCACCCATTACCTGTTGAGAAGCGCATTGATCGATCGATCTTAGGTAGGAGCAGTATATGTATGAAGCGTACGGATGTAACGCGTGTAGCGACCGAGATATGGATAGAAGTATAGAACGCCCGCGACGACTTGTGCGTGGGATTTTAGTGCGGAACAGGGGGTGCACGGCTATTGTTTTCAGGGGATACTGGCGCGCGTTGTTGGACTAAGGAGGCTGGGGATCGAACGATCTGCGGGTGGTGAACTGGTGATTGAAAGGGGCAACGGTTTAACGCTCGATGCATGGAATAGGGCGGCAGAGAGGAATAGGCGGCCGGCAGCGTACGTTGACGGTTGACACTTCGACAGTTAAGGTTTGACGAGCCGGTCTTTGTTTCCAGCGCTAACAAAATGATACTAGTAACCTGGTTCTATGTCATCACTAGCCCACCAAAGATGTGCGCATATCAGGCCCACCTGTTTCACAACTGTTGACGTCTTCTTTTTTTTTTCCCCAACGCACGGCATCAAAGAGGCACATACCGTCTGTTAGAGCATCTCCAACAGCCTAGTCAAATAGCTCTCCAAGTCAAAATTTGGCTAACTTGCACAAAAAAAAATCTACTCCAACAAACTAGCCAAATGCCTCTCCAAGCCATCCGGCTGGCTAAATTCCCCACCAGACTAGCCAAAGTTGGCCAGCCAAAGCCGGCTAGCCATATGTGGGACCCATGCCTGTTTCCTCTCTTTCTCCACGCGGCACGCACCTGTGGCCTCCATCGTCGGAGTCAGATGTGGAGTGACGAGGGCGCCGCCGTCCCGTCGTCGCCGCGGCCGGCCACCGCCACCCCATCGTCTTCGCGGCCGGCCACCGCCACCGCCGAGCTCCGTCACCGCCCCCCTCTAGATCCGCTGTCGAGGTTGTCACGAGCCGCCGCGCCGAGCTATGCCTCGAGTGTCGCCCCGGGTCGTTGTCGCGAGCCGCCGGCGTCTCGCCTCTTGCCTCCCAGCGTCGCCACACAACCGCGCACGGCCGCCCGCCTCCTCGCGTCGCCGCACCACCGCGCGCAGCCGCCCGCCTCCCCGTGTCGCAGCACCACCACATGCGGCCGCCGTCGGCAACGGGAAGGAAGAAGGGGAGAGAGAGAGAAGAAGAATATGAGTATAGGCTGACATGTGGGTCCGTTATTATTTTGAAGATGATTAATAGAGAGTCAGTTGAAGTGAGTATCTAGTTTGACTAGCTAAATAAGATGGGAAGTTAGCTATATGGGTGTTTGGAGAGTTCGATTTAGAGAGGCTGTTGGAGATGCTCTTATACTGTACATCTACTGCACATGCAAGACAACTGTGGATCACATCATGCATTGAGCCGTTTGATGCAGACGAACTAGTGGAAAGATTGTCTTGATCTTGAACGTAGCTTCTAATATTGGCAATGATATGAATGCCTCAAGTTCAGTAAAGTCTGTCTCGTAGAAGAACTGGAAAGTTTTCGGGATAAACTTATAAAGAATTTTGCATGAAATCCAATGGATTACATATTTACATTGCAAACCATTCTAAGAGAATGCCTTATCAGGTGAAACCACCATCAAAATTTCTCGGGGAGGCAAAATAAGTCAATATTGATACTAGGAATGTGTTATACCCGGTTTACAGTCGAGGAATGAAAATCAGACTCCGACTATAACTGAAGGATAAAGTATAGACTTTTTCCTTGAAACATAATAGTTACCTACTGGGCTACAACAGGACCACCGAGGTGGACCATGATCATGGGCCACCATGATACGTGGGTGTTGTCAACTCACTGGGCCATGCTAGCCCATACAATTGGTCATTTTAACTGGGCCATTTCGAATTAACAGTTTTTTCGTCCGTTTGATTCCTTCTTCTTTTTAGACTGATTCACAGATTTTGGTGACAGCAATCCAGACGAAGGATTTTTTTTAGTGTACCTTTGGATGGATATATACCGCTGAGGAGATGAGATCTAAGGGTGGAAATTCGTTACTACTACATCTAGTATAGGGCTGTAGTAGTGTAGTAGAAGGATAATTTTGAAAAAAATTATTGTGGCATTCTTGTAATTCAACACTAAGAGAGGGTGTAATCCGTAATTGCACATATATTGCGATGGGGCCGTCCTGTTTATTTCTTGATGTGTTTTGGGGAAGATTAACCAGCGTCTGCGGCGGCGTGAGGAAAGGCCGGCGGCGGCGACCAGATCGTTATTTTTTTTTTTATCTTCGACCAGATCGCTACTGATTAATTACCAGCGTTCGTGTGAACAATAATTTCATGGATTAGTTAGCTCCTGGACATTGCTGAACTACAAACAGTGTTGAGATCAACAGAGCATTAGTTCCAGGCCGTGCCATTGTTTCTTGCCGCGGTTTTTTTCTTCTCTTAATTTCGCATGAAGATGTGCATTTCCCAGTTTCATGAAACAGACAAACAAAAGTTAAAAGTTTACAGTTTTATTCCCAGTCCATCTGAAATGAATGGCCAAAGCTCCTGCCATCCGTTTCGGTAAAAAAAAAATGTCAGCGCAAAAGTTAGTGAAATGCATATTAGATTCTGTTTTTAGAAGAGAATTCAGAGCACTGAAATTCAATTTCCATGGGTTTTGAAAATACAGGGCAATGAACTGAAGGGGGAAAAAATTATAAGCTAGCAGTGCAATATACAGTACTGTCAGAATTGTGATCTTATTACATTTAAACTACCTTACCCTTTTATTTCTTCTACGGTTAAATTTGAGGGTACAAAAATCTCAAGGTGTAATCATGAAGAACAAAATATGAGCCACCAATGCAATTTTCAGTACGACTACTTTCAGGGAAACTGTTTTAATCCCTCGAGGGGATATCCCCTCGTTCTTTGTATGTCACTTAAATGGTTATAAAAAAAATTGAAAAAAATTGGGAAGGTGTATTAACATGTGATATAATACTCCACAAACATACAAGTTCAAATTCAACTTCTACATCTCGTAACGAAAAAAACAAATTGAACCGCAGCTAGTTAACGTATATCCAGAGTTAAATTTGTTTTTTTCGTTGCGAGATGTAGAAGTTGAATTTTTACTTGCATGTTTGTGGAGTGATATATCACATATTAATACATCTTCTTAATTTTTTTCAAATTTTTTTATAACCATTTGAGTGACATGCAAACAACGAGAGGATATCCCCTCGAGGGATCAAAATCCTCTTCCCTACTTTCATGCACTTCCATGCCTTCTGTAATACTGAAAATCTGAATCACAGAAACTGCAACGAATTCGAAACCAAAGCAAAACACTTCATTTCTTCTCCTCGCAGAGATTCTCAACATCAACTGATCTCCTGGCGACAATGAATTCAGAGATGGCAATATCAACTGTTCGTCTGCTGCAACATAGGAAATATATGATGCAGTTAGACTGTGTAATAATTTTTAGAAAACATTGAATTTAACATCCATCATATGTAAATTATATAAGCCCAAGTTGAAAAACAGTGCATGGGGAACTTACACAGTAATTACAAAATCACAAGAAGTCTCACCTTTTTGTAACTCTAAAGATACATCTAGTTTTCAAGAATATATCAACAAAGGGAAAATCATTATAGAACTTATATCCTTTTGCCTCGCTTCTAAACTCCTTGGTTATCACACTTTTATACTTTGCAACCTCCTCCAAACTAATGTGATTGTCAGCCATTCCAAATTTCTGCAATTCATATTTCCAAAGTTCAACTGTTAGTCAAACCACAAAATTTAATACAACCAAAATGTACTTATATGGGCAAATGATGAATCTTAAAAATTCCACATTTAGAGTCATCTAGTATACTAAGCTTATACGGCTGTTATGTGTACAGCGATGGCAGAAGTATACAGTAAATCACAGTTTAAGGGCTACATATATGCACCTGATCAGGTAAGTTCAGGGTTAATTTCCTATAACCAATTATACCCATATATAGATTTATAACACAACTACATTCCCAATAATCGAATGATTACACTCCATTGTGAATCTGACAATTTCTGTTTTCATAAATAACATCAAGCTATAAGTTTACAGCTAATAACTCCAATCTAATAGCATATATAGCATCAAATTTAATCTAGCACAGTTCACACCATTCAAACATTATTGTATTTATGTAATCGCAGCAAAGATCAAACACCATTCAAACAATCCTGTATTCCTCTAATCAATAGCAAATACTTCAGACCTGTCTTTCTCTATTCTATAGCAGCTAGCAAATCCTGAAGACCTTAAACTACGACGGTAATTAATCGATTAGGGAAATGGATAATCTTGCTCAAAAAGAAGCCTTCCTAAAGTTTTTTGCTGAGCAGCTGCTGCATTACCTGAATAAAAATAGAGAGGTGGCAACGACTCCGATTCCAAATCAGACGAGGGTCGGCGACTCCATGCAAAACGAGGGCAGGCGGCCGTTGGGGAGATCATCGAGAATCCCGGCGTGGGGCAGCGAGGTGTCCGGCGGGGGAAAGCGAAGGGACCGGCGAGGGGCAATGAAGCGCCAGGGGCCACGTGGTTTGTCGGCGCCGGACCTTGATGACTAAGGTGGACGGGAGTGGAGGGGGACGACGAGGGCTTTTCGGCGCTCCGGTGGAGGGATGGCGTGGCAGCGGCACCGGCGGAGCGCTCGGTTTGGTGGATGAGGGCGATGGAGGCGGCGAACATAATCAACAGATGGTGGGGGATCGGGAGAAACGATGAGGAATACTGTGCGAACGCGAAATTACCGAAATATCCTTCCACCGAAATAAATATAAAGACTAAAATGCCCATGACAATTAACGGTTAGATATAATCCTACTACACTACTATACACATAAGTGGGGGGCACCGTAAAACGTCCCCAGACGAATGCTCATGATCATGCGCCGGGAGGAATTCTGTTCAAGGAGATTAAGGATTTTATTCATAAAAACTTTGTCAGAGTTATTTTCTCTTATGTTCATCGTAGCTGTAATCGGTGTGCTCATGAACTGGCTCGTTTGTGTACCAGTAGGGACCCGGATTGGTCTGATGTCTGGACTGATCCCCTCCCAGCTTTTGTAAATCGCCTCGTGACTCGTGATATCGCCGAGTCCCCCGTATAAATAAAGAGGTGGTTACTATAAAAGAAAGAAAGAAAGACTTCCGTTTGATTCTGTCTCCCGCTTTGATGTTTCTGAAGTAAGATTTCTGAATTTAATAGCGGCACAAAAACCCGGCTAGCTCGATCAATTCATTCGTGCATAAATACATATAGCTCCATCTATTCATTCGTGCATATACAAATACATGTTTTCGAAAGAATTTTCTACAAGCTGAACAAATTAAATAAAGCATGGCAGACTGTGTCGTGTCGTTCCCAGCCGAGGAGTTCGATCATGCCTCCATGTCGTATCAGTGACACGAACACGTCAATAGTCCACGTCGCACTTCGGCTGCTTCCTCGTGAACACCGTCGTCGGCGTCCCGCTCGCGGTGCCGTTGCCGGAGTTGGGCGCCGGCAGGTTCAGCGTGCAGGTGAATTTGCTCTTGTTGTTCAGCCTGAAGCCCCTGACCTTGAATCCTTGTCTAGCGTACACCCTGACCTTAACCTCGTAAGACCCCTGCGCCGTCTCCCTCCGGTATGTGCGCTCCACGTCGCGGTCGTCGATGGCCGCCGAGCCGCTCAGCGTCACGTCGAACCTGGCGTCGCTCTTCCGACCAACGTATAACGGCTGCAGCGGCGCGTACCCGAACCGGTCGCCGTCGTAGGACGCCTGCGCGTCGACGCTCCTGAAGTTGATGCCGAAGCGGTTGGGGTTGCGCACGCGCATGCCCACGGTGAGGTTGTACACGAGGAGGCTGCCGCCGTTGGTGAGGTCGAAGCGGGACAGCGCAGCGGTGTCGGCGTAGGCCTTGACGACGCTGGGGCGGTAGATGAGCCAGAGGACGAGGACGGCGGTGCCGAGCGCGATGACGGCGACGGCGAGCACCCTGAAGAGGCAGCAGAACAGACGGTGCGCGCCGCTCCGGCGTGGCGCGGGCGGAGGCGCCGCTGCGCCGTAGTACGCTGCCGCCGGTGGCGGCGGGATCGGCGGGCCGTAGTACGCGTCGTTCAGCGGCGGCTGCGGCTTCCCGTAGGCTGCCATGATCGTAGCTAGTTGTGACAATTGATCTGCTTAGAATTATATGGGAGAGATCGAACGAGTGATGGATGAATAATGAATCAGGTAGCTGGTGATATTTATACGCTATGCGATCGGATGGGAAACGAAGATGTTGAAGAGGATCGCAGTGGAAATTTTCTTGGAAGCGCGTGTGCTTCCGAGTTCTTGACGCGTTTGCTGATTTGCTCCTGGAGTCTGGATTCTGACACTACCTGAGGAGTTTTCTTCTTTGAAACTTGAAAGGTTGGGGTAAGGAAATTTTCAAGGGAACACGCGTCCATTTATTCACTGGCTGACATGGCTTTGAAATTTCGCTTGCCTCACCGCGGATCACAACTTTGAGGCGTACATGTTTGCACCACCTGCGCGCGTGCTTCTTCCTGTGTTCTTTCCTACCAAGACTAGGTCAGCCTTTTTACCTTTTTTGAGCATAAACAACCATTTTTACACTGATGCTAGTAAGCTCAGATTCACAAACATTTTCAGAATTCGCACCCTTCATTGTCGGCTTATTGAAAAGCTTGAGCTATGAGAAAGTCAAGCAAGCCTTCGATATGCGTATTACTAAATTATTTTTCCCCATCTGATCTGGTTCAACAGTTTATCCTGGTTCAATCGGGAGAATACTCCACCCCAGGGCCCACGCGACTGGCGGCTTGAGAAAAATCGGTACTCTTTTATCTCTGACGCGGCCATATAACAACCTTTAAATACTTTTTCTCAAAAACTATTCATCCGATCAAGGATCTGATTATTTCGTTATATTTGTTACAATTAAATCTTTACAACAAGATCTCACATGATCATATTTTGAGAAAAATATTCTTCTTTTTTTTTCAATAGATCTGTTTGTAATGTTGCATACAATATTATTTCGATGTCTCGATAAGTATTTCTTAACGTTTTACTATGGCATTTACAAATGTTGCATGCAATATTCTTTTTGGATGTTGCGGTAAATATTCTGTGACATTCAACGGTTACAACTTATGCGTGATAAAAAAATATTTCAAGATAATAAAGTATTTGCATATATATATATATATATATATATATATATATATATATATATATATATATATATATATATATATATATATATATATATATATTCGTAGGAGTTTTTCTATGTTTCGGCCATTAGGGCAAAATGTTTTGTCCAATGATTGTTGGTGTTACAATAAATATTTTGTAAATGTTGCATATCTCTGAAACATGTTATGGAGTGAGTTGGGACATATATGGTCAAATGATGAAACATTTTTTTATAAGTGATAGAACAATATTTTTTGATACATATATATTTTTTTATTAAAATATACTCACATGAGATCTTATTATAAAGGTTTATCTATATCGAATATAACAGTGTAATCGAATTATAAATCCGATATATGATTTAGAATGAAAAATATTTAAAGTTTGATTAAAAAAAATAGTTACCAAAGCAGTTAAGGAGAGGAGAGAGAAAATATAGTGTCCACACACATGCAGCACACTAGCACCTCAGGTGGTGTTTGGATCCAGGGACTTAACTTTAGTTTATGTATTTAGACACTAATTTAGAGTATTAAATATATACTACTTACAAAACTAATTACATGAATAAAAGCTAATTTGCGAGACAAATTTTTTAAACCTAATTAATCCACAATTAGAGAATGTTTACTGTAACATCACATAGGCTAATTATGGATTAATTAGGCTCAATAAATTCGTCTCGCGAATTAGTCCAAGATTATGGATGGATTTTATTAATAGTCTATGTTTAATATTTATAATTAGTGTCCAAACATCCAATGTGATATGGACTTAGAAGTTTTAGTCCCATCTAAACAGGGTCTGAGAGTATAGGGTCCACATGCATGCAATACACTAGCACAATACTCTCTTCGTCCAAAAAAAACCTTAACCTAGTATGAGATATGAGTCTCCTCTTATTGAGACGGAGAGTATACTCTTTGACAAGTACCCACGCGATAATAATAATAGTGACTAAAATGCATGTCACATCAGGGATTTTTCATGCGCGGATCAGGCGTTCAATCCCTAGTTCACTCCGGTTCAATCTCTAAGTTATGTTATCTTCCTTTTATTTTTAATGACAAAATTTATCATGATATCTGTCTTCAAAATCCTACAACTAAGTCATTTGTCAAACGAATCTGAATTACAAAATCGCAAATTCACAACTTTGTTTAAAACAAGAAAGCTAGACAAGATGATGAATGTTGGACAGATGTGTGATTATAATGGGCCAGTTATCCACGTATCTCCGGGCGACCGGGCCTGTTCTCCATTAGGAACCAAAATATTTTGCTAAAGCCAAACAAGGACTTCATAGCAAAAGATAGGACAAGAATTTTAATTTGAGAGAATTGGCAGGGGCCGCGCGAACGCGTACCCCCTCTACCACAAATTATGACGTCCACTCTCCCACTTGGGGAGATGGTAAACCAACGCGCTAAACCAAGTGCAATGTGAGCCATTGATCTAGGCCACGGGCCTTCTTGATCGCCCGTCTACCCCATCCAGGTAAGTATGTTGCAAAGTTTCACCAGCCGCCTCTTATATAGGGAGCGCTCCCACCCCCATCGGCTCGAGTTGTCGAGGTGGTACTAAACGGGATCGTGGTCGTGCAGGTTTGCAGTCCCGGGCGTTGGGCCTCCACTACGTGGGCCGTACTCTTTTGATGGACTTTCGCTTCGGAGTCCGCGGCTCGGACGCGTACGATCGCACCCCGTGACCGTGAGTCCGTGACACAATCCACCACGCCTACGATCGCCCATGTCCGGCTTTGGAATTTCAGAGACTCCAAGCCAAGATCGACAAGGATACTCCATCAAATACGCTCTCAATTTCTCGATCAAATACTCCATATCACTAAATAGGCTCGACTCAGAAGCTAATCACAGTACACTCGACCCTGCTCGACGCCTCCACGAGCTTAAGCGCGAGCGGGCACCTCGCGGACAGCATGGTCGCCGACGTGGTCATCAGCCCGCCGTACTTGTACCGCACGGCGCCGAGAACCCACAGGGTCACCGGGAACACCCCCGTGTGGTTGTCTTCACCAAACGCGCCGGCGTCCCAGGACACCACGCCCGAGCTCCCCACGAGCACGGCGCGCACCGCGTCGGCGCGCCTCCCGCCCTGGTACGACAGCGGCAGCGCGGCGGCGCCGAAGCGCAGCCCCCGGTAGAAACCATCCGCCGACAGCACGTCGTAGTAGACGGCCGTCCGCCTGCTCGGGTTCCGGATGGTCAGGCCGGCGGTGAGGTTGAAGGAGAGCACCGGCCGGGGGTTCGCCGTCGTGTTCAGGGCGAAGCGGGAGAGCGTCGCGGCGTCCACGGCCACCTGGATCGCCCGCGGCCGGTAGATGAGCCAGACGAGGACGGCGACAGCGACGACGACGGTGCAGGCGGCGATGAATGCCCTGACCAGGACGCGGAACGCGCTGGGCCGGCGGCGCTGGGGATGCAGCGCCGCCGGCTGAGCCTGAGGGTACGGGGGAGGATCGCCGCCGCCGTGCTCGACATGGAGTTCTTGTCCCGAGTAGTACATGGCCGGAGGCACAGATGGGGGTGGCGTGACATGATAGATAGCATCTGTAGATATAGATGATGGCGTTTGTCGATGGCTGATGCTGATGCTGATGCTGATGCAATATCTATGTGCTAAGGCAAGACAAGAATCGGACGAATTCTTCGAGGCTCGTACCAGCAAACAGGCGGCGACAAGAGAAATCCAGGCTGCTGGTACCGGATGGTGGAAACCGCAATTGCGCAAAGGTGTCAAGTACAACAATATACTGAGTAGTATCAGTTAGTACAAGAAGTCAAGAAGGCTTGTGTGCTTGTGGAATGAGAGATTTGTGCTCAAAGGAAAGTATGCAGTTTAGCCTAGCCTATCCGGTCTGTTGCACCTTTGGTTGGCAAACAAGTGTTGTGCTAGTCTGAAAAGTGACTCAAGTGGATATGAGTGCAATTTGTTTACTCAACTGTGCTGCATCCGGGATAATAAGAGTTATAACAGCTATTGGTAGTGCCAGCAGATGATCTGTACATGAAACCATATTTTCTGGATTTTGGGATAGTTTTCACAAACACAAGCAAAGAAACATTGGATCAAACCAGTCATTTCATTAGCTTGATTATTATATAAATTTACATCATACTTTGACATGTCTTATTTCTGTTCAAGAGTCTGGACTATTTACAAAATGTACCGTAAAGAATGAAAACTAAAGACGCAAACATGGGACCAATGGATCACACGATGTAAATAAGGGTGATGTGATCAAGCAACAATTCGAGATGCAGAGCACAAACCAAAAACAACGGAAAAAGGTTAATGTTATGGCCTTATATGGGTATTATATGTACTCACATTGAACTGCGACTCGCTTCATCATTCATCATCCCTTTAAAACTTTTGGCCAACCAGATTGCTGTTTCTCGAGGAGATACCTTATCCTTCCCGAAAGGCTTTAGAACAACCGCAAGCTCCTCCAGCCTATTGTGTTGCAGTAGATCCGCAGAAAGCTCCAGGAGTCCTTCAAGGGCCTCGGCTCGCTGCCTGAAAGACTTGACATCTAGAATTTCCTTCGTTGGGCTTGCCTCCTCCTTGAATCCATTGTTGATAGCAGTAGTAGTAGAATTTACTTCAGGGACAGTAAGAAATTTTACAACATCTGAACAGGCTGTTTTCGAGCTGATGGTATTAGTTTCCGAAATATTGGGCTTGGGTGCAGCACAATCAGGAAGTCTGTGAGGCACAAGATTATTTGATGGGATGCTTCTCGAATCCACCTCTTCTCTTACCACGTTGAGAAGCTTGCCAACATCTGAACTTTGGACTCCCATTTCAGCGTTCTCTGCAACTGCCTGTTCACCGCAGACACGGAAGCTGCTGTGTCTTATGACATGTATGACATCCTCAATTGGAGGGTTCAAATGGGGAGATGATGTTCTTTCCAGTGATTGAATAGGAGGGGATCCTTTTTCTAGTGCGAAGTTTTTCGTTGAAACAAATGGGGCAATATCTGCTACTGATGAAAGCAATTCTTGCACTGTGAACTTATCCTCATCATTCTGTACAATGGCATTGGCAGTGCTCTGTGATATCTTACTGCAGGGCACGTTGTCCTTGAAAATACTCACCTGCTCAGATATATCAGAAGATGGCTCCAAGGCTAAGTTTTCACAAACATCATCATTACTAGCCATACTCTTCTGGAAATTGGTGGTGTTTAGCTCCGAGCTAGGCATTGCTGTTAGGTCATGTTTTTGTATGGCAGCGTCAGGGATTGAGCACTTACAAGATGAAACCAACTGGGCTGATGAATCTTGTTTTGATGGTTCAGACAGCTCGGTATTTTCAGCATAAGCAATTGTGGAACTGGAACAATCACTGCTGTCTTCCTTGATAGATACAGCCCTCGGTGGAGCAGATTTTGCCCGTGCATTGCCAACTTTCATTTGAACACCCCCAAGAGGACTTGGGGGAGCCATTGGAAAACCTGGAGGCTCAATGATATCATTATCTGGACCATGGACAGGTCGACAAGGACTTTTTGCACGCTCCTTGATGACCTTATTGTGAGCTCGTTTTGTGTCAGCATGAAGTGGACTCTCTGCTCCCAGTGGCCTACGAGGGGGGATACTAAGGCGTCTAGAATAACTTGGTGGTGTCCTGTTCTTGACCTTTCCAACAGCTGCATCAACATCTTCCATTGCCTGCTTGGCAGGGTCTGGCTGCAGCGGCTCATCCTGTTTAATTTTAGCTTTTGGAGAATGTTCGACAATAGGGGACTGCAAGACAGTAACCAAAATATTAGCAACACAAACAAAGTGAGTTTAGCACAAGAAAAAGAGCAATCCTCACCAAATGCTTCAGAGGAGGAGATGCTTGTGCCCGTTTCACAGGTTCACAGATGACCTTTGCTGATTCTCGTGATGTCACTTCACTAGATTTTGAACTGGAGGAGATGTCACTGCTATGCTTTGAATCATCAGACAATTGTTCTCTATTACTTGGTGAATTTAGTTTTACACGGCTAGCTCTAATAGGTGAATTATTTTGCCTGAGCTTGCTCTCTTCTCTTAGAGTTGTTAATATCTTCTTGATGATTTTTGGCTGCTTAATCTCGTTTCTAGGCCGCTGATCAACATGGATGGATTTAGATGAATCTTGCCTCTCTAATTCAGGACCCACAGTTTCCTTATTGCTTTTAACATCATCAGATCTTGAACAGTTTTTCACTGATACATGATCAGTAGCTTCAGCACCTTCAGTATCAATCGTGTTGTTGGAACTTGTAGATGGCCCTGATGTGTTCCTTTCACTTGACTGTATACTGTCAATATCGCTTCCAGAAATACTACTACACTGACTACCAGACATGCTTTTCTGACTGCTCCGTGAACTGGTAATGGGTTTCTCCAGTGAGTGAATGGGATGTGATATATCAGCAAATGGGCGGTATTGATTAACATAAGGTTGAAGGTATGGGCTTTTAAGAATCTCAGATGCCTGTTTACAAAGTGTGTACAGATATTGTCAAAATCTACTAAATGCAACAAACAAGTATTGCAGGGAGGTTTCTGTGTGCATAATAGCTAACCGTAGGCCGATGTTCAGGACTCTTCCTGAGCATGCTTTTGATAAGTGATTTCCTGCATTCAACAGCAAAGAGACCATTTTAGCTAACCTTATACTAGAATCCCATCTCAATATGACAATGGAAAGGTGAAATAATTTGTGGAGTAAAAAGTGTTGTGTCTGCTATCTATCATTTGACTTGGAACACAGTGAGAAAGACAATACGTGGAAGAGCTAGTTTGTCAAAAGGAAACTAACAACGGATATGACGATGAAGAAAATTGGATTTTATGAACAAGAAAAATGAGAAAAAGCAAAGACTCCATGTATGATCAATACAGATATAGTGAATGTGCACTTACATAGATGGAGAGTAGCATGGAGGCAAAGGGCCAATGGAGGAGCGATTTATCTTACTAATTAGTCCAGCCATATCCTGAAACAAACATGGGAGTAAACTTAAGATTAACTGAACTTTGACAACTTTGAGTCAAACACCATCAATTTGGTAAACACTACGGAAGAAAACAAATATATATTTTTAAGAAAACATCCATATGTATCGGACAAAAATTGCCTGCAAAGACTACTAATTTCATCAAGGTTTTCAAACAGTACTTCTAATTGAATTATTATAAGTGCATATGGATTTAGTTGGAAGCAAAATATTCGAACTTAGGAGAGAGTAGTAAACCTCTTCAAATAAAATTTGAAAGTCCATGAGATATAAGATCTACATCATTCACATAAGTCCAGAAATGAATTTCCTGGATGGATCATGAAGAACTCTGATCCAATATGCTATGAACCTGAAAAAGAAACTCACCCTTCTCTTATAAAATGGCACATGGCATGTGTGTGAAAATTCACATGCACAGAGATAAAGAGAGGAGGAAAAAGGATAAGTGGTCCTGCAAAAGCCACTATTTGCTAACATAATAGTGACTGACTTCAGCCCAGAGTTCACCACACCTCAGAAGGAAGAGTCTAATTTTCTTTATTTTAAGTGCTTTTTTTACTTCTTAAATGAAGCAATATAAGCAGTAAAATACAAATAGCACCGTTCTATTAGGGCCGTCATTAGGAACCATCTGCACCATTAATAAGTGCACCTGATCTCCATCAATCTATAGTGCCATGTTTGCTTGATTGCAATTTGGTTTGTCACACGTGTTGCATGGCACATAAAAAATAATCAATTTACTATATACTGGTGAAGTTTGTGTAATCCGGCCATTCTCTTTAATCCTAGGATATATGAAGTCAACGTTTAGAACTACCGATTCTTATTAAAAATTTGATAACACTATATTTTGAACGTTTTCCAAGAGCATGAAAGACGTTATGTATTGGAGATTGTGTTGATGTCAAAAATGACAAGTCAACAAGTAAAAAAAAAAGCAGGAGCACAAGATAGGTGGCACTAATTAGAAATGGGACTGCTTTTGTATTAACATTAAAATATCCATGGGCGGATAATTTACAGATATCCAAAGAATGAGTGATAAGAATTAAATCATCCTTGGCATGCCAAGAAACTGTTTCTAGGTAATTATAGTGATCTGGGGAATATGATCTGTTAACAACTTACAAATGCCTTGAAGGCAGGCCGATGAGCAGCCATCTCGTACATACAACATCCTGTAAATATCTATATCAGTTAGAAATTCACACATTTAAACATATCCATATGAGCAAGGGAATATTACCAAGAGACCATATGTCTGACTTGAATCCGTAAGGAATGTCTGCAAGCAGCTCTGGGCACATGTAATTTGGTGTTCCCACAACCTAAGAAGCATCATGCCAAAATATAAGAATTTGAGAACATAAAGGTATTTAGCTAACATAATGATATTCCACTTGAACATATAGGGATCAATTCGACATATGTTTCAATGTTCCATGCAGTGCAGGATACCAAAAGGTAAGCAACAGAATATAGAAGCAGGATTCCAAAAGGTAAGCAACAGAATATGGATGACATAAGAGATGGTTACCGAAGAGGTTAAATCATCTGCCTTTAAAGTCTTAGCCAGGCCAAAATCCCCTGCAAATAAACCAGAGATATTTAAATGCACAAAATGAGGCAATACCACAATTATTTGAATTTAGATGGTAAACTAACCAAGACGGATGTCCTGATCTTTTGTGAGAAATATGTTTGAGCACTGCAAAAAAGGACAAGGACATAAAACATTACTGCTTGCTCAATAAATTAAATGCAAGCATCACTGATCTTTTAGCATACCTTGAGGTCACGATGCAAAACAAAGTTTGAATGCAGATAGTCCACAGCTAATGCCAATTGAGCAAACCATTTCAGTAGTTTCTGAGTGTTATTCATAACAGTTAGTACCCTTTTACACACTATTTCTAAATGAATACGGAAAAAGGGCTATAAAAAGGTTGCGATCACCTCCTCTGGAAAGTATGTTCCATTTGCTTTCTTCATCAGTTCAGCCCTGTTAGAAAACACTATAGTGAGACGACAGTCAACTAAAAATGTAGCCGAGAAACTAATCCCCCAGGCCCCAACCAAATAAATCGCACTCACATATCACCACCTTCACAGTATCCCGTCACGATGCAAACATAGCAGCCCTGTCAAAACTCACAAAATAAGCTAAACAAAGTTGAAAAAAAATATAAAAAATGTGTATAAGTGTGTGTTCCTCGAGAGCAAACCTTCTCAACCCATGCTTCCTTGAACTCAACAATGTAAGGATGTTGCAGGCGAGCAATAAGGGCCATCTGCATATATTTTTAAATTGTTCAATGCAGCATGAACCGATGAACGAAAAGGGCCCAAGGTTTCTTGATTTTCACTGACCTCTTGATGAGCAGACTTGCGACAGCGCTCTGTTTGCCTCGCGAGCCGAATTTTCTTCAGCACATACCTGCAAGCTAGTCAGATGTCAACTACCTCCTTAAAAGGAAAACATAATTTACAGCTAAACAGAATAGAGACGCATATCATACTTTTTCTTCTCGGTCTTGTGGTTCACGAGGATGGCAGCACCAAAGGCGCCACGGCCAATCTGCTCCATAACCTCGTATTGATCCATCCGTGAATCCATGGTTCCCAATCTCTTACCAAAACTTCAGCAATTTCACAGCAGCAAATCACCCTCGCAGAACTTCAATCTCCAGTACTCCAATGCCCAATCTCCACATCTCCTACAGGCAACAGCTCCACGCCGGAAGCGATTTCTGCAAGAGCATCGGGGAAAAAACATAAGCGTAAATCGAACAGCACTACGCTTTGCATCAAAATTTAACAAACCATACTCCTGTTCTATCCAATAGAACCCTCACAGTGAATTTACTCAAACGAGAACAACAACAACAACAATAACAGAAATCCAACAGAAACACCAAGCCTCACAAAATCCATGGCCGACGTTTTCGCGTCTGTACTACGCACAGGAAAAGAGGGAGAAGCCACCCCTCACGAGAAAAAAAAAAGAAGTGATTGAGAAGCTTAGCAACTGTACTGCACACAGTTCCCACCAACCGCGCGCCACTGCCCGAGACAGGGACCTTACCGCGGCTCTCCCCACCGACATTCGCCACGATCGGAGTGCTCCGGCTACGACGCCGCCGCCGCCGCCGCTCCACGGCGGGATCCCCGCCGAACCCCGCGACGCCCCGTTCGCCGGCGGTGGGGCACCGCGATGGGGCGTCCCCGCGCTCGCCGACGAGGCCTCTGCTCCCCCGCACCTGAGACCTCTCCCGCTGCAGGCTGCAGCCGGTGGCTCGTCGCCTCCTTTGGGCGATTCGATTTGATTTGCCTCTTCGCTGGCTTCTCGTTTTTGTTCCGGTGTGAGTTGCTTTTGGGTTTTTAAAATCGCCATAAGGGTGGGGGAAAGAGCGGCTTATATACGCCATGGGCGCCACTAATGATGAAGGGGTTAATACTTAACAGCGATGTGCGGAGGGATTAGTCGCTGTGATTAGGCTGTTTGATGTATCTGATGATTCAGCCCTTGAGACGCAAAATTAAGAGTTAATCAGTTAGACCTAATCGTGCATTATTTGTTCGTAGCGACTGCGAAATCGCTAGAACGCGCAATGCTTTCTCCACAAGATCAGCCAAATCATCGAAGTTTTGAAACATTAACGTGATTCCATCTAATCGTGGGTTGTTAATTGGCACCTGATTCCTATGTACTCGGGTGACATCCGTCAAAATTTTGAAGGTACAGTCAGTTCTGAATTTTTTTGGTTTTGATGTGTCAGGAGATTGCATTTGTTCATGGAATTCTGAATCCATTGTAATTCTATGAACAAAGCACACAAAAAAATGACACAAAGCTCTATTTTGGTTTATTAAATTCATTGTTTTTACTTTTCAATGAAACAGTCGGTTAAGTGTAATATTGGAGCTGCGACACTAAACTCTTGTTTAATACTAGTAATCAGTAATTTTTCCTCTTATGCACACCACATGCACAGCCTAACTGATCCTAAATAAGAACATGCGAGTAACCGAAGCTTGCTATATACAGTATGTATTGTGCAATTGTCACATCACAATGTTCCGTGCCCGATAATATGCCTCATCTTGCTTGCTACGTTGAGCCAACCATATTATGATTGATTCCTTTTATTAGGTTCGCGTGTGATCAATGCTCTTTTTTCTTTTTCTTTCTTTCTTTTTTTCTTTGCCTCGTGGGAACGGCTCCAACTGTGTCATCATAGTAGAACCTTTCCAAGTAGGGATTTGATCATGACCATTTGAAATTAAGTTCTTTTTTAAGTGAAATGCTCAGATTTTGCGATACGGTTAAAATCCATTGTATCCTTAAAATACGGCCCTACTATTGCCAACTTTGCAACCGGTGGAACTGAAGAAGCACACAAGCCTGAACTTTTTTATCTATGAAACAGTCTTAATAAACTTTTGAATACTCGTGACACGCTTTTCAAATTACTAAATGGTACGTTACATGCGAAAACTTTCTATATGAAAGTTAATTAATTTATTTTTCAAGTTTGTAATAATTAAAACTTAATTAATCACACATTATTACCACATCGTTTTGCATGAAACACTTAATCTTTATCTTTATTTTCATCTTCAGGAGATTTGAACACCACCTAAGTGTAACATTAGTTTTCACCGTGTTTAGATCCCAATTTTTTCTTCAAACTTCTAACTTTTTTTATCACATCAAACTTTCCTATCCAGGGTGTGTTTAGTTCACACCAAAATTGGAAGTTTGGTTGAAATTAAAACGATGTGACGGAAAAGTTGGAAGTTTGTATGTGTAGGAAAGTTTTAATGTGATGGAAAAGTTGAAAGTTTGAAAAAAAAGTTTAGAACTAAACAGGGTCTCACATAAACTTTCAACTTTTTCGTCACATCGTTTCAATTTCAACCAAACTACTATTTTTAGCGTGAACTAAACACAGCCTTTACAACTTTTACTCTTACCTATAGACTGTAGTCTGTAGATGACCCTGTTATGTAAAGTGCTGAGATGAAATTTTTCGGAGCAATTTAAAGCTAACCTCAGTCTAATTAAACCAAAAGATGGCCTAATAATGGCAAGGTTGGAAATGGGTGAAGTGATGGATCAACGTCCCTTTGCTACTAAAAGAAGCATTGTGCTTGTGATTTCTATATGCTAGTGCTCGCTTGCCCACTAGTTTACTTAGATTAGTTTAAGTGATATTTTGTTTAGAGTGGCTCCAATCAGATGCACACATATAGCCAGTGGCACTAGTTGTCGGCAGTGCCAGCTCATTGCTCAAGCAGGAGAGGACTGAGAATTTCTGTATGTTCTGTCATGTCGGTCAACACTTAACAGAACTATCCATCATGAAACATTGCTTAGCCATTTTCTGCAAGAACACACCCAAAATCATCGACCAAGCAATGTAGCTGCCGAACCAAGCAACAAATGCAGCGTATATTAATTCAAGAACTTGGCTTGCCCTGACACTCTGCTCTGTCAGAAACTAAAAAGAAAAAGAACATATAATTCCATGTGCACAGCAAAGTAAACTATTATTGTTCAGCTGTAATATCTCATCAGCTTTTGTCTACTCCCTCCGTCAAAAAAAAAAGACAAACCCTAATTTCCGTGTCCAACATTTGACCGTTCGTCTTATTTAAAAAAATTATGAAAAAAATTAAAAAAACAAGTCACGCATAAAATATTAATCATATTTTATCATCTAACAACAATGAAAATGCGAATGATAAAAAAATTTCATATAAGACAGACAGTCAAAGTTAGACACGGAACTCCAGGGTTTGTCTATTTTTGAGATGGAGGGAGTACATGTTAACATGACACAGTTGGTTTATTCAATTGGATCAGCGGGAGTTATCCACAAATCTGGTTTATTAAAGGTTAGTGCTGCTCTTTTTCTGTTTGTCCAACAGGTTAGTGAGCTAACCCTTCTAAGAACAAGGTACCCTGGTATTGAATGGTTGGGAAGACAAAGACCTGTCTTTTTAATGGCAACTGCTGAGCTCGGCGCTCTCCTCAACAATGACCACTCACCGGTTCCACACTGATGACAAGGTTCAGGGCTAGGGACTCGGTAACAAGCAGAGGATCACTGAAAACAAGCCATGAACACACTGAAAACAAGCCATGGACATGAACAGGTGAATCCCATGGACACTGTACTTCTGGTCAAATAATTTATAAGGTTTCAAAACTGTTCTAGGGTGGCAATTGAATTCCGAAGGATGAATTGCGTGAGCTCAATTCAATGAAGAAGAGGAGCCTGAACTTGCAGGCTTACAGGCACAGTAACAGCTGAAACAAACATATTAGCTGCTTCACTAGCTCACAAAACTCTGCAGAAACTACCGTTGAATTACGATGGCCCATCTTCAGTGCAGATATGCATCAAAAGGTTATGGGCCATGTCTGACAGGCTGTCCCTCAGATTAAGTTCAGATTTCAGATGGACAAGCACAAGCAGTGGATAAGGTGATACTCCTACTGATTACAGATTTATAGTACTACAGATCTGCATATTTGCATGTGGCATTTTGTCATACTAGTATATTTGAGCTCCTAATGTTTGTCTTTACCTACCATGCTAAAACACAAAAACTTTGGTATGCACTACCGATCCAGTGCCCATTTCTGATCCATACAGAGTTTAATCTGATTCAGGAGAGAAATTGGCAATAACCAAAGTGCCTAACTCCATTGGTAGTACTGCTAAAAAACAAGCCATCAACTAGGTCAGTACTGCTGATCACCATTGTTAGGTGAGGCCCCTAGCAATGAGTAATAAAGGGAAACCATAAATACCATGCTAGAATTCAGCAAAGATGTTGAAGACACAATTATGAGTGCAGCAAAGTTTTTTTTAAGTCCTTGGAGTCATCATATCCGTAGGTTTCCGGACACTGGCGTGAACACTTGTTTACTGCAAACCGAAAAGTTCAGACCTTTAACCCCAGTGGCCATTGTATGATACGATCCTGGTTATAAGTACTATACCATGACATCGAACTGATATATGATACCACGGCAATGATCAGGATGGACCCGAGTAGCTAAAAACTATGGCGACAACAAAGAAAACTAACCATATCCCCGTACGGTTCGTAGTAATGAAAGCTCTTAGCTCTCTAATCTCTTGATTAATTTACTACTGGTTCGAACTGACTACTGCCTGTACAAACTAACCCTATCTCTGAAGGTAGGTATACCATTGGCGTCAAGACTCAAGAGAAAAGCAAGATGCTAGACCTTTTTCCTAGCCCCAGTTTTTTTTTTCAAAAGGAGATGCCTAATAAATATTTTGTAAGTTGCCAATTTGATATCAGAATACTTAACCCTCATTTAAGAAACTCGGTCAGAGAGGGATGGTGCAACCACCGGAGGCCTAGCTATACGCTGACATAGAGGCGTGCACCGTGCACCACACTATTAAAAAATTGTAAGGTTTGGGCCAACAGAATCAATTGATGAGCCAGATCGATCCATCCATTGAGTGGTTAAACAGGTCTCGAAAAGAAAAGTATGAGAATTAAGGATTGTCATGAATAATCCTTGACATTAGTCCTAACCAATCGAGAAAAAAGGGATTAAAAAAAATGGATTAAATTCTCAACAAAAGCGAAAGGCGACCGGTTTGTGCGGCCGATCGAGACCTCCTGGACTCTTTATAACATCATCAAAGCGACCCGGGCTTAGCAATTTGGTGCATGGATTAGTTTATAGATAAGCTACTCCCACTCAAAATACTCGATACGTTCAGATTTTGAAGGGTTTTTCGCGAGCAGCGTGGCCCTGCTTGGAGTAAGGTATGGTCTACCTAACTGTTGTGTTCTGCGCTCGTGGAATTTGTGTTTTATGTCCCAAGTCCTAACGTTATCGTTTGTGGTACACACTATATGCCTTTCATGAAGTAGTACCACTATTGTGATCGGTCACCGATAGCAAACTCTCTCTTTCTCTTTTCCTGTTAGGTGAAGAGAAATCCAATCTCTTCTTGTTATTTGCTCCAATAAAGCGTGTTATCACTTATCAACCTCTACATCTCTACTCTCTGTGGAGTGCAAGGGACGACGATTGATCGGTTACGATAGGGAAGTTAATTATGGATGTAGAGGTTTTGTGAATTACATGTACGTACGGCGGAGTAGTCAGCAGAGAGAGTCAAACGTGCACTGATGCAGCTGGTGTCCCCTGGTCAAGTGATTGCTGCCTTGCTGGCACTCCGGAGCTGCCGGGCAGTCACAGAGATCTATCTATACCTATTCTCCGTGTGGTCATCAGGCCTCATGTGCCCCCCAGCTCCGAGACGCATGGACACGTTGGTGGCAAGACAAAACACACCGGAGGGGATTCATTGGCGCCAGGCTGCCCAGGCGTGGGCGCCATGTGCGCGCCTGCGTGAGTCCGTGGCGTCGCCAGCGTGGACACAGCAGGAGGCGCACGGCACGTGGCCCCGTGGCCCGTGGCGCCTCCCCCCTGGACGCAACGCGCGGCGAAGGAAGCGAGCGTTCCACGTTAGAGACGGCGACGACGCCTCACGCCCGCATTGGCGCCGTGCTCTCCTGCTACGAGGCGACGACTACGTGCGGCCGCGCGCGCGGCACTTTCAGCTACGGAAGCGCCAATTTCAGCTCGTGATCGATCGGTTTCATTGCCGTCGGTTGGGCAGCGGGCACTGTGGCAGCAATGCAGCAGTATTCGCCGGAATCTTCTAACTACGTACTACCGATGTTGCAGCAGCGTGCGGCCATGTGTCTGTACGTGGGGCGTAATAACGGGGGACTCGATCTGGAGTAGGCGGCGGATGGTGCGGCCGGAGAATACCTCTGCATGGGCGAGTGCTCTCGCTCCGTATCGTGCGATAGTTCGTCCACCACGCGTCCACGCGAGCGGCCATGTGGGAGGAGGGGGCAACCATCATGTGCCCATATACCGGTCGCGTGATCGGTCAATGCCCCGCTCTCGTACTCGAATCGTACTCGTTGAAAGCCTCCAGCTCTGCTAGACCTTGACATGCTTAGTAGGTACAACGCGACAGATGTGAAAGACAAGTGGACCGTGACATGTGTTGTCAAAACGACAACCTCATATGTCGAAAGACGTGGTTACTCAACAGTGGTTGGAAAGAAACGGAGTGTATAAATTTTAGAATGTTTACTTCGGGATCCCCCATTACATGGCCATAGGGGACTATTTATATCCCCATTACATGTTCTTACTACTAGGGTTTTAGATTATACAGGGAAATTTACATGATTACCCTTACGAAAGGGACATTTACAGGGGTGCATAATGTTATGGAGGCTCATGGGCCCCTGATGGGCCGTCGGGCGATCGCCGGCCCTATAGCCCCTAGGCTTGATGGGCCGGAAAGGCTTCTTCGGCCCTCGCGGGGGCGAACTTGCCATGGCGAAGTTGTCTTCCTTTGGCAGATACTCTTCGCCTTGCACCCCTCGCCTGGGGCGCCTCTGGCCTGGCAAGGTATTCGCACGACCCTTCGCCTCTCGCCGTTCTTGCTTCATAGTCTTCGCCACGGGTTTCAGCAGATTTGGTCGAAGGGCCTCATGCCATCCGCCAACAAGCCCCTTGCGGGCAAGGGTGAGAGTGGAACTTCGGCCGAGACCGTGCAAACCATGTGGTATGGTATGCGACGCCCCCTTTCGACCGATGTTCCTGCCGAAACCTACATTGTTCCTGTAAATAAAATTTGTTATTTGTGCGGTTGGTATTATTTTGCCGCTCTTCGCCTCCTGCATTCGGTGGGATATACACATATATTTTTTCTTTTCCCGGGCCGAAAGGAACAATATTGGGCTTTCATCTCGTGGGCTTTTTTACTGTGCTACTCGGTCGGTGGGAATTTACCGTTTCGCCTACCCTTGCGACACGTGGCGCTTTATTATTGGTGGGTAGGCGAACGGTCGCCCGGGTGAGCTATATATTCCCACCCCTCTTTCCTTTTCACCACCACACTTGCTGTTTTACCACGTGCACTCTCTTCCTCCGTTCCTTTCTTCCACAGCTTTTCTTGACCCCTCAGGTGTTTCGCCCATTCTCCTCCTTCGCCACCGCATACACGCCGTTCGCCATGGCCCCTCGCAAGCCAAACCCTGCTTCGGCGAAAGGGCCGGATCCTGGCCGGGTCAATGATGACAGCACCGCATTTTTGGGGGTTTCTCTCGTGGACGACGTCGAGCTGGCGAAGTTGGTCAGCTCTGGGGCGTTGGTTGATGGGCAGGCTTTCGCCCCAGGGAAAGCCGTGGTGCCGAAGCCTGTCAACAATCGGACGGTAGTGTTCGCCGTCTTTTTTGAGGCGGGGCTACGGTTTCCGTGCAACGTGTTGTTGCCGGAAATCCTTCGCCTTTTCCAGGTGGAGCTTCCACAGCTGAGCCCGTCGGCGCTAGTTCGGATTTCCATCTTCGATTGGGCGTGCCGGACTTCCAGGTTTGAGCCTAGCGCCGAGCTCTTCGGCGCCATATTTTTCGCCACCGTGAACTCGAAGACGGTGATTACTCCGGCTGGAACAAAGAAGACAGTGTTCGGAAGCGTGAACTTTAATGTTCGCCCCGAGCGGTCCGATCTCTGGCTGGTGAACGCTGCCATGTCGAAGTGGGACCGCCATTGGATGGCGAGGTGGTTCTATCACACCATCCCTTTAGAGGCTGGTTCCGACTCGGCGAAAGCCCTCCGGTGCCGGCGTAGGGCGATTGCGTCGAACCGGAAACCCAAGATCGCCGTGAACGGCGCTATGGAGGCGCGGTTCGTTCTGCTGCGCAAGGTTTGCTCCCGCCTTAGCTGCCGCGACTTGGTGGAGGAATTCTGTATGCTTCGCATCTTTCCCCTCTCCCAGTCATGGCAAGTTACGGTTGATCAAGGCGAAGAGGTTGACGGTTTGCCGAACTTGGTTCTCCTTGAGGGAACGAACAGTAAGACTGTTCTTTTGCTATACACTCATGTGTTTTGATATTTTGCTTTGTCTGACCTTTTAATGTAGCTATACCCTTTACTTTTGCAGCGTTGACTCTCGACCAGGCTGAAGCCGAAGCCCGCAGGATGATCGGCGACGTGTCGGTCGTCAAGTTTAGCCATCTGTTGACACGACAAGCGGCTGGGCGGGCGAACCGAGTTTACAACAGCGAATTACCTCCCCGGGCGAACCCCCACAAAGCCGACGACGATGTTGGACCTTCGCGAAAGCGAATGCGCGGACAAGTAAAGCTTGCTCCTAGGAAGCGAAGAGTTCTTGCTTCGTCAGACTCCGACGCCGACGACGAGGACGATGCCGAAGAGCATGACGGCGAGGAGGAAGGAGAGGAGGAAGAGGAGGTGGAGGCCGTGGCTGAAAAGGCCGCGAGCGAAACGATCGAAGACCGCGTCGACACCCCTGGCTACACTCCTACTCCAAGTCCAGGTCACAACGAGACCAGGGTGGAGTCGAACAGCTCCCCTCTTCGATGAAAGGATTTGGAAGGGGCGAAGGCCCTAGTTGTGTTCTCATCGGGCAAGGCGGCGAAGGGGGTCCGGTCAAAAAGATCTCTAAAAAGAAAGGACTCGTCGACATCGCTCGCGTTTTCAGCGACGACGAGTCTTCTGACGAGACTCCGACTTCACCCGCTGGCCGCAGTCTGGACCTTTCGACCGCTCCCCTTCTTCCACTCGGCGTTGCTGGGGCAGGCGGTAGCGCCTCCGCCGAACGGATCGTGACGGCTGCGGCGAGGGTCTTCGGGAGCCCTTTGCATGAACCAGCTGTTTCGCCGTTGGTCAAGACGAAGGGGAAGGGTGCGGCCGCCGAAGCATCTGCCTCGGAGTATTCGCTTGTGGCGCCCCCACTTCGCCCCTGGTGATTTCGAGACCCGGGCGGACCTTATTCCCTTTGTGGAGGGAGTAAGCAATCTTGTCCTACCCACCGGCACCCCGAGCCTATTCACCGAACTAAATGAATTCGATGAGGGGTGTTCTGCTATTAAAAGCTTGGCGGTTCGGGTATGCTTTTTCTCCCTTCTTCGTTCGTTTTTTTTCTCATGTGTCTCACAATTAACATTTTGTTCTCTTCGCCCGTTCCTGTCCTGCATCCAGATTCTTGCGGCTCACTGTTCGACAGAGCGAACCGCGCGGGCCCGTCTTGACGGATTTAAGAACCGTCTTCGGGCCAAGGATGACGAAATTAGCTGCAAGAACTTGGAAGTGGAGGCCCTCGCCAACACCCTCAAAGAGGCGAAAGCTGAAGTCAAGCGCCTTCAATCCGAGTTGGAGAAGGGGAAAGAGGCCAGGGCTGAGGTCGATCGCCTCAAGGCTGAACTGGAGAAGGAGAAGGCCCATTCCGCCGTGCTGACTGATTACTATAACCTCACTGAGCCGAAGATGGAGGCTCTTCGCCTGAAGGTTAGCAAGGCCGAGGCGAGCGCTGCGGAGGAGTCACAGCGGTTTTCGCGGGAGATGGCGAAAACCACCGAATCCGCGAGAACGGCTTGCCAAACGCTCCGCCTCGCCCTTACTGACATAGGCGCGAAGGTGCGAGGGGTCCCTGCCGAAGATGCCTCAGCCTTCGACTTCTCCGAGTGGACTCAACAGGCTGGCGGTTCGGTTTCGGATTGCGCCACCGCGTACGGCGATTGCTGTGCGCGCGTATCGGCGGCCTTCACCTTGGGCCTTTTGCAACAGTTCGGTTGCGAGCACGTCGCCGAGTTCCCTAACTATGCGAAGGGGGACTGGGAGATTAGTGCGCAGAATATTTCGCCCGCTCTTCGTGCATGGCGAAAACAGTTCTGGCAGAAGGACGGTCGGTCCGCTGCCAAGGCGCGCCTTTTGGAGCAACTAGCGAAGGCAGAGGCGGCAGACCGGTGCGAAGGAGAGGACGCAGCGAGCGAAGAGGTTGGAGGCGATGCCCAGGATCACCCAGAGGTGTGAGGCCCTCCGCCCTTTCCTTAGATTTTTTGTAGTTTCCCTTCTTTTTGCGTTTGCCTAGAGAGGCAAACGATGTATATTCGGCAGGCTGCCGGTAACCCTCCTTATTGTAGCCAAAAAAGGCTTTTTGCATATTTGGAATGTACGACAAACTTAGCCACTTTTTGATGGTTGAAGTCTTTGGCGTATTATTATTTCGCTCATTTCGCATTACGCCATACCTTCCCTTTCATTCGCCTATTCTTACTATGTAAATTGTGTTTTGCCCTTTCTGCACTGTCTACCAGGGTGTTCGCCGAAAGTCGTGCCTTCGGCCCCCTTCTAGGAGCTAGCGAAGTCAAAACTGTTGCGGTTTCAACGTTCGGCGAGCGATGCTTCGGCCGATTCGTTTCGCCCCCTGGCCTTTTTCGCTGATCAGGCGTTTGCCTTGGGGTTTTTCCACAAATTATCAATCACACAAAAAATAAGAAGGCGAGGGACACAGAGGTTTTATACTGGTTCGGGCCTCCGTGGTGGATAATAGCCCTACATCCAGTTTTTTGTCTCTTTTCTCTCTCTCTCTTTTTTTCTTGCCGAAAGGCTTACATAGTGCCGAAGGGCTTACATGACGGTATGTACATTTTTCACAAGTTGGCGATTTGGGTGCCACCCATTCTAGACATAGAAGCACTTGAGAGAGGCGGCGTTCCAGGAATGGTCGAACTCTTCGCCTTCGAGTGTTGCCAGGCAAAAGGATCCCGTCCTGGACTTGTTTTTGATGAGGTATGGTCCTTCCCACTTTGATTCAAGCTTGCCAACCGCTACTGGGTTTGCCTTCTTCCTTAGGACGAGATGACCAGGCATCAGCTCGTCGGTTGAACTTATCTGTTGTAAGTTGCCGAAGTGCTTGTGGCATACTTGCGCATGTGCTCGAGTGCGTCGACTCTGATCCCCTCCAAGAGTTCGAGCGACACTTCGCGCCCTTTTTCGCCCCTAGAGAACATCACCCTTGGTGAGTTAGCCCCTTGCTCTGCTGGGGTCATTACCTCATCGCCATAAAGAAGTATGAACGGGCTAAACTTGGTTGGTCTTGTGGGGGTCGTCCGAAGGGCCCAGAGAACCGACAGCATTTCCTCTGGCCATTTTCCCTTCGCTGCCCCCTTGAGCCTTTTCTTTAGTGCTTCTAGGATCTTGCCATTTGTACGTTCGGCCGCCCCATTTGACTGCGGGTGCGCGACCGACGAGAACCTGATTTCCAGGTTAAGTCCTTCGCACATTTCTCTGAACTTGTCAGAGTCAAACTGCTTGCCGTTGTCAGTGATGAACTCTTTTGGCACTCCAAAACGGCAAACAATGTTTTTCCATACAAACTTTTGTACTACTGCCGAAGTGATTGCTCCGAGGGGTTCGGCTTCAACCCATCGAGAGAAGTATTCCACAGCCACAATTGCGAACTTATACCCGTTTCGCGCCACCGGGAACGTCCCAATGATGTCCAGTTCCCACCTGGCGAAGGGCCATATTGGCGCAATGGGCTGCAAATCATACTGGGGCGCGGTTTGGCTTCGGCCATGACGCTGGCAACTTTCGCATTTCTTGATTTGCTCAACACAGACTTTCAACACAATGGGCCAATAAACTCCTTGTCTAAACACTTTGGAGGCCACTGTTCTTGCGGCCTGGTGCGCGCCACATAGCCCCTGGTGTATCTCCTTTGCCATTTCCTCGCCTTCAGCAAAAGAGATGCAACGAAGTAAGGGTTGAAGTACCCCGGAGCAATAGAGCTGGCCCGAGACCATCTTATACTTCGTGGCTCTGAGTTGCAAGCGCTTTGCTTCTTCTTCGTCCTCCGGAAGCCAGCCAGTTTCAAGGTGTTTCACAAACGGGGTTCGCCAGTCGCATGGGTCTTCGTCCAATTTCACCTGGTCGATTTCCATCACCTCCGAGCTGTCCATGGGCACACTTGGTGCGTGTAGGACTTCGAAAAAGATGCCAGGCGAATGTGGGCCACCACAAGCAACAGATTTCGCCAAGGCGTCTGCTTCCTCGTTCAGTCCTCTAGGTAAGTGTTCGACCGTTACGCCGGCGAAACACTTTTCCATGGACCGAACGGCCTCCAAATACCTCTTCATCCCTTCTTCTTTTGCCTCGAAGGATTTGTCAACATGGCCTGCCACCAACTTGGAGTCGGTTCGGATCAGCAAGCGCCGTACTCCCAGTGCTTTCGCCTTTCTTAGGCCCAGAAGAATGGCTTCGTATTCTGCTGCGTTGTTGGTTGTGTCGAACTGCAGCCTTGCAGCGTACCGAATCGGCATACCATTCGGCGTAATGAGGACTGCCGCAATGCCTGCCCCCTTGTGCGACCACGACCCGTCGGAGGACACCACCCAGAATTGTTCGACGGCCTCAGGCTCGGGAGCGAATACCGGTGTCCATTCAGCTATGAAGTCAGCTAGCACTTGAGACTTGATAGCAGTGCGTGCAACAAAATGCAAATCGAACGGGGATAGCTCTGCCGCCCACTTGCTGAGCCGGCCAATGACTTCCTTGCCTCGGAGTATTTCACCCAAGGGGTACTGTGATGGTACTATGACTTTGTGGGCCTGGAAGTAGTGCTTAAGCTTGCGCGAAGCCATTACCAGGGCGTAAGCGAGCTTTTCCATTTCAATGTATCTTGTCTTCGCTCCTTGCAATGCTTCGAAGACGAAATAGACCGGTTTCTGGCCGAAATCTGTTTCTTGGACGAGGGCAGCATTGACTGCCACCGGCGAAGCTGCTAAGTATAGTAGCAGTTCACTTCCTGGTGCTGGGCTTATCAGGGCCGGCGGGCTTTGCAGGTATTGCTTTAGCTCGTCGAACGCTGCTTGGCACTCTGGTGTCCAATTAAACTTTCCCGCACCCCGGAGGGTCTTGAAGAAGGGCAAACCTCTTTCGGCTGCCTTTGAGAGGAATCGACTGAGTGCCGCAATTCGGCCCGCGAGCTTTTGTACTTCATGTACGCTCGACGGAGGCTTCACTTGCTGAATGGCATCGATTTTCTCGGGATTCGCCTCGATGCCTCTTTCGGAAACAAGGAAGCCCAACAACTTGCCTGCGCGAACGCCGAAAACGCACTTTTCTGGATTTAGTTTTATGCCCACTGCGCGCAAATTGTCGAAGGTCTCCTGTAGGTTGGACGCATGGTCGAAAGTCTTGCGGCTTTTTACGACGATGTCGTCGACATAAGCTTCCACGTTCCACCCCAACTGCTTGCAAAGGACTTTGTACACCAGCCTGGCGAAGGTTGCTCCTGCATTCCTCAGGCCGAAAGGCATCCTGAGGTGACAAAATGTGCCAAATGTAGTGATGAAAGATGTTTTGGGGATGTCGAGCGGGTTCATGTGGATCTGGTGGTAGCCGGAATATGCATCCAGGAAACTCATGAATCTGTTTCCAGCTGTTGAATCCACAAGCTGGTCGATCCGTGGCAAGGGGAAATCGTCTTTCGGGCATGCTTTGTTCAGGTCTGTGAAATCGATACACATGCGCCATTTGCCGTTTGACTTCTGCACTAGCACTGGATTTGCCAGCCACTCTGGATGGTCAATCTCTTGAATAACCCTCGCCCTGAGCAGTTTTTGGACTTCGGCTTTCGCCGCTTCTTGGCGATTGGCAGACATCTTGCGCAACTTCTGTTTTCTTAGCTTGGTATCCGGCTTGACTGCTAGGTGATGCATGATGAGATCTGCCGGAACACCTCCCACCTCGTCGGGGCTCCAGGCGAAGATATCAATGTTCTTCTTGAGCACCTCTAGGATGCTCTCAACTTCTTCTTTGCCCATGTCGCCCCCTAGTGATACGAGCTTTGTGGGGTCGGCATCATCAATCTGCACCTTTGTTATCTTGCCGTGAGGGGTGTGCTTTGGTGCGTGCTTCGGCCGATCATGCAGCTCAGCCTCAACATTGTGCACTGCTCTGTTGATTATGGCTAGATCGCCTTTTGAAGCGGCCGAAGGTTGAAGCCCCTTGACCACTATTACTCCTGTCGGGCCGGGCATCTTGAGCTTGAGATAATTGTGGTGGGAAACGGCTTCGAACTTGTTCAGGGTTGCACGGCCGAATATGGCGTTGTAGTTGTACGGGATGTCGACGACGTCGAACAGTACGTGCTCTTCGCGTCTGTTTTCCCCCGAGCCAAAAGCTATCAGCAAAAGTGCTTGGCCGAGAACTTGTACTGCTTCTCCGCCGAAACCGCGGAGCGATGCTGGTGCTGGGGTAAGGGCCTGGATGGGCAACCCCAACTTGGCATATGCTTCGGCGAAGATAACGTCGGCCGAACTCCCTCCGTCAACCAGGATTCGTTGGACTTCGAAGCCAGCTATCTCGGCTGAGATCACCAGAGGATCTTGATGCGGGAACATAACTCCTTCGGCATCTTCCGGCCCAAAACAAATTAGTTGGTTCAGATATTGCGGCGCCCCTTCACCCGCCGAAGTGATGTTATGGACCATTCGGATCTGCATCTTCTCCTGCCGTTTGGATAACTGACCTGGCGGGTCAGCCCTTGTAATCACTTGGATTACCCTTCGCTGTGCATCTTGGTGTTGTTCGGCTGGGGGTGTTTGCTCCTGGACTACTTCACGAGGTGCTTCGACAGTTGCTCCCTGTTGCGGCCTTGGATCTTGTGCATTGCCACGTTGCTTAATGTTTCGGCATTGCTCCGTGGTGTGCGAAGAGTGTCCATGGAAGGTGCAGTAGAGGTCTTTTCGGACTTTCTTGCGGGCTGGCTGCTGATGGTTACTCGCTTGCTGGGCGTCGAACTCCTTGCGGAGGGCTTGCACTTCTTCGACAGTCATCACAGCCTTGCCCGCACGGTCGGTTCTGAACTTCCTCCAGGTCATGGGGGCTTGGCCTTGCCTCGGCGGCTGTCCTTGGATCGTTGGCTGAGACTGGCGAACGGAGAGGGGAGGTGGTTCGGCAACTTGAACTTGTGCTTGAGCTTGAGCAGCGGCGACGGAGGCTTTATCGTATTCAGCTTGTATAGCTTGCCGTCGTTTGGAATCCTCCTCGCCCCTTGCGAACCTGTCAATGATGCGAAGTAGGTGCTCAAGCGTCTGTGGCTCCTTGTTGGCGATTTTTCTTGTGAGTTCGCCCTCGAGCAGACCAGCCGAAGCAGCGTTTATGACCGACGCCTCAGTTATTCTTGAACTTGGCACCGGGCTTGCGAGAAGCGACGCATGTACTCCCTTATCGACTCTCCCGGCCTTTGGCGAATGCCGAGTAGATGTTGCTGCGTCTTCGGCTCCTCATAGGTGCCTCGAAAGTTAAGGACAAAGACATCGCGCAATTGCTCCCATGAGTAAATGCTATTGGCTGGTAAATTGAAATACCAAGAACGGGCGATGCCGTCTAGAGCAAGATGTATTACCTTTGCCTTGGTATTTTCGTCCCCATGAGCCGCTTCGATCGCTGACTCGTAGATGGAGAGGAACTCCTTCGGGTCAGTTTCGCCTGAATAGCGTGGGACGGGTGGGAATTTGATCTGAGGGGGGATTGGACGAGTCTTGATTCCCCCACTCAGCGGTAGCCCCTTTTCACCTCCCGCCCTGTTTACCGCACCTTGCTGCGGGTATGGCGTGGCGAAGGGCGAAATCACGGCTTGTGCGTGGGGTTGGGCTATAGCATTCGGCTGCCCAGCTCCGATCGGAGGTACTTGCTGAGCCGCCATGGATGGGTCGAAGGTTGGCTGTGACCATGTCATGGCGGCTTGGATTGGTGCTTGGTTTGCCCCGAAGCCTGGGGTTGGTGCTTGCTGCCGAACGGTTGGCGCCTGAGCAGCGTTGACGAAGTCGAACTGCGGTCCTTGATTCCACGGCGAAGCTCCCAGGCCTGGTTGATTCGACGGCAACCAATTAGGCGTACCTTGACTTGCATTCCCCTCCGGGTGAGCCAATGGAGTTGTACTTGAAATGTAGTGGGGTTAGTTGAGTTGCTGAAGGAAAGCTTGGAGTTGCGCCTGCAGAGCCGAAGCCCCTTCCGCCATTGTCTGTGACGTTTGGCCAGGTGGTTGATGCTGTACCTGGGCAGCGGCTGGTTGAACTTGCAGTTGCACGTGAGGGGCCGGATGCGCTGCTGCAGTCGATGGCTGCCCGGCGAAGTACATTGGCGCTTGCTCGACTTGTGGCGGAAAGGGCTAGGTCGTCACTTGCTGATGGACTTGAGGTGGGATATAACCCGCCGAATACTGAAGGATTGGGGCCGACGTGACCTTGGTTCGCCTTGCTACCTCGTATGCTTGTTGTTGTTCTTGCATTTGGCGAAGCATGTCTTGGAGCCATGTCATGTTCTGTCGCATGGCTTCCATGTTTGCTTCGGCTTGTGTTTCAGGGTCAGGGCTGACTTGGGCCTGCACTGCGGCAAGGCGGTTGGGGCCGCTGCCGGCTGCGACGGTGCGGCTTGGGGCACCAACAGTTGGCTTGTCGGCAGGATCTCCGCCCTGGTCTGGAGTGCCCTTGCCGCCGCAGTCGCCTTCGCCACATCGGCCGCGCTCGGCACTTGCACAGAGGTGGCTGGGGCCGAAGGCGGTAGTGATGGCGCATATGTGGAAGCAGATGGTCCTCCTCCATCTTCGGCTGCGGGCGCCGAAGGCTCTGCTCCCTCCTCGGCGGCCATGTCTGCTCCGGCGTCGCTTTCCTTCCGCCTTGTAACCTTCTCCTTCACGACCTTCTTCAGTGGCATTCGCTCTCAGTGGTTTCGCTCGGAGTTCCCCACGGTCGGCGCCAGCTGTTGTCGAAACGACAACCTCATACGTCGAAAGACGTGGTTACTCAACAGTGGTTGGAAAGAAACGGAGTGTATAAATTTCAGAATGTTTACTTCGGGATCCCCCATTACATGGCCCTAGGGGACTATTTATATCCCCATTACAGGTTCTTACTACTAGGGTTTTAGGTTATGCATGGGAATTTACATGATTACCCTTACGAAAGAGACATTTACAGGGGTACATAATGTTATGGAGGCTCATGGGCCGCTGATGGGCCGTCAGGCGATCGCCGGCCCTATAGCCCCTAGGCTTGATGGGCCGGAAAGGCTTCTTCGGCCCTCGCGGGGGCGAACTTGCCATGGCGAAGTTGTCTTCCTTCGGCAGATACTCTTCGCCTTGCACCCCTCGCCTGGGGCGCCTCTAGCCTGGCAAGGTATTCGCACGACCGCTAGGTATTCGCACGACCCTTCGTCTCTCGCCGTTCTTGCTTCGTAGTCTTTGCCACGGGTTTCGGCAGATTTGGTCGAAGGGCCTCATGTTATCCACAACAACATGGTTCGTACAAACTACTCCCACATGTTCTCTCTATTTGCAAGATGGACGCTGTTATTCGGTTCTGCGTTCTGTGGTCTGTACCACAAGCAGGAGCCCATAGGCGCTCAAACGAATGGCCACATATAGCACATCTTTAGGGCCCATATAATGCTTTTGTGACACAGTCTTCTACTCCTCTCTGGTTCAATACAATCAAACAATCAGCCCAAAAGTGATAATGGAGGTTATGATCTTGCTCTACTGATGAGTACAAAGGAGAAGAAAATTTATAACCTTTAGCCTTCAAATGTGCAAGTTGGTACTCCCTCCGTTTTTTAATATATGACGCCGTTGACTTTTTCTCACATGTTTGACCATTCGTCTTATTCAAAAAATTTACGTAATTATAATTTATTTTGTTATGAGTTGTTTTATCACTCATATTACTTTAAGTGTGATTTATATCTTATACATTTGCATAAATTTTTTGAATAAAACGAATGGTCAAACATGTGAGAAAAAGTCAAGCGTCATCTATTAAAAAACGGAGGTTGTACATTTGAGGTTCCATACAATAAGGCAGTACAAGATTTACAATGGCGTAACTATAGCTGGCCATGTACAATTCATTTCTGAACATTATTTATTTATTTCCCCTTCCCATGTGATTGTTACACAGTTCCTTCTTTTTTCCTCAGAAACCAGACCGAGAGCTTCCCCAGTACCATTGATTGCTTTTACAACTTTGACTTGGGGCGGCTCACTGTTGCTTCAATGGTCCCGTGTGGTTCATCGGTCGGCAGGTACACATCATCAGCAAACTGTTCAAGAAAATAAAAATCAGTTTTCGAGATATGAGAGTTCCGGAGTAGCTTCAATTGCAATCCCCCAGCATGAGATTTGCTAACATTGCACAAGAACATAGTGGATTATAACATCATGTATTTTCTCTAGATTATAACGTTGCAGGTTGACAATACGGCAACACTTAAATTCATTCCAATCATGAAACCTAGCATCGTAGTATGACTGTAGTAGCCAGAAAAAAGTCGAGCAACTAAGATTTCTATGAACCAATACTCTAAAATAGGGGAATTTTATCTCCAAATCCATTATATAATTAAGAACAATAATGAATTAACGACTCTGTTTTTGTATGTTTCGTTTTCTCCAAAAAGCCGAATCAAATATATCTGATCTGTATTAAAAAAGAGAGAGAGAGAGAGAAAAGAACGATAATGAATTACGGATATAAAGCATCAGTTCAAGTTCGTATTTCTTAACT